>NC_067287.1:5077500-5427500 GCF_020740795.1 Apus apus
CTAAACCAGTTAAGATGGTTACGATGAACAACTTGATAAAGAAAGGTTTTGCTGTGTGTAGTGGCATTAATCATACTTGGAAGTTTTACAAGGAGTTCTGAGCCTTGCCGACACAGAACAGCTGGAAAAGAGCGACAGGAAAGGTTCAGCTTCAAAAATGTAGCATCAGCCTGGTTGTTAAAAGTGGTGTTGATTCTCAAGTGAAGGGAGCCTTGACTTTGTCTTTTCAAGACTGTGAAGCAGAGGAGGATACTCTGGCTAGCTGGATAGCAATATTTCTCTCATTGCACTTGACTGTAGCAGTTGAGGCAGAGCAATGGAAGTGTTATTTCAACACAGCATTTTGGGTTCCCTTATGGTTGAAGAGCTCTAGAATTAACAGGGTTTGCACAAACTGACTTTCTGAATGGGAGACAGGTCAGATGCCCTTGGGCTAATGCCCACTTGTGCTGGAAAACCATCCTTCAGTGTAAAGTGCAAACAGCCACTGAATGTATTCAGAAACTGCAATGATTTGAAAGTTAGTGTTGGATTTGAGGGTCCAGAGCCAGACCCAGAGACCTTCCCCCCACTGCTGGTCATTTTTTTGGTGCGTTTGTCTTGCTCCGTGAGGTGCAAATGTTTTTGGTACCTTTTAAAAGTGGTATTATGTATTCATGCAGCTATCTAGGACAAAAACCAACCTCACCTGTTGTATAACAGGCCATACACATAGACAGACTATTAAAATATTCTATCTAGAAGTTAGCCATGAGCAGAGCTGAGAGGCATCATGATTCTTGATTGACTTTGAGAGCAAATCCCCACAGGATGTTGCAGTAGAAATCACAGCAGGTGCATTGAGGAGATGATGATTACCCAAGTTACTAGTGAGTTCCTTCCTGTTTTAATCATCAAAGACCATGGTGGGACAAAGGTAGCCTGTGAGGAGCCTTTTGACATCAGAGTCAGAATCAAGTCTCACAGACACTGACCTTTTGGAGCAGCTCTGAGTGATGATGGTTAAGAGCCATGTGAATCATGTGGGTGTAACACAGTGATGAGGCCATCAGCTGTGGGGGATCTAATAGGTGCCCTGAGATGGTCCAAGTGACTTGTTACAAGGGTTACTGACAAGTCCTGCCTGTTCAGGAGATCTATGTTATGGCTGAAGGTTACAATGGTAATAATGAGAAATTGGTCCAAAAAATGCAACTTGGAGCTCTACAGGTGCACCCAGTCTATATTGCTGGCAGAGCAAGTTACAGAGGTAACATAGAAAAATACAGAAAAAATGAATTGTATATTGAGAAGGCAGGACTAGAAAAAATGAAACCAGTAAAAATCTATCTTGGTAATGTCTCTGATAATCCAAAATAATTGCATAAAATTGTGCTGTTTAATGAGCCATGACTGTTCCTCACCGGTGTGCCTGATTTCCTCACTTTGGACCTCCAATATCCTGCAAGCAGGTTTTATTTTCTTTTGGGCTGTTAGTGCAATACGGAAATTCAGAAGAATGCCACTGTTCATTACATTGGTATGTTAATCTGAAGGATTAAAGCAGTCCAGGTTTTAAGTTTTTGACAGCACTTTGGGTCAATTCCTGTTTTTGGCTAAATTGGTTCAGTCTTCCCAAGCTACACTAGTACAAATTCCTGCACGTATGAACAAGCTTTGTGAAGCATAACGTGTCTACTTTTCTCTAAATGTAGCAAGGAAAATCAGACAAGATGGGTACATCAAGGGGAAAAATCCTGGCTAAGCAGTCAACTTGAAATAAAAATAAGAAAAGTAAAGAGTGTAAATTAATTGCTGAAGTAGCACAGTGTCCTTTTTGAAAGCGTAGAACAGAAGCATGAAGGACAAAAGTAACTCAGCTGAGATTTTATAAATTGTGAACTTTGGGCATTCAGTTTCCTTTCAGTTTGACATGTATACTAATCCCAACTGAACCACTGTTTGCTCAATATTCATGAGTGAAAAGTTATTTTGCTCTTAAGTCCGTGGCAAAGAAAGCGTCACTAGTACTGAGACCAGCCTTTGGAAGTTTTGGGTGAACAGATGAGTTTTGAGAGGTGATAAAATAACAGAAAAACTGAATAAATGTCAACCCCAAACATAACTGAGGTGGTTTCCATAGGAACACAGATGTGTGCCTCATGTGCATGACATATTTAGCAATTTGATTGCATGTTTGTTCTGACCTTACAATTGAAAAAGGCCATTTGAGAATTCTAGCATTTGAGGATCCTAACAGGGGGTAATTATGCTAATGGCTCCTGAATACCCCTAAACTCCTGTGTTAAAGTTCATAGCTGTAAACAGCTCACAAAGAATCTGAAGCATAAATCACTGAATGACTGAGTTCCACTTTACCCTCGGCAAAGTACTCTCCTGACTGTTAGCACAAAGAAAATGTGCATGGAAATGTTCTTTAATGTATGTCGGGGTGATCTTGAAAGCCAAAGCAAGGAGTAGCACTGAGCAGTAACCTTTATCGAGCAAATACCTCATAGGTTGTCATTACCGTAAATGTGCCCTAACTGCTCTTTTTTTGGTAGTCTCACAAAGCCCTTCTTGGGGTATGCAGCCTTTCAAGCCTCTGACTCTCCTCTCCTTACCAATCTATATATTTTAAAAAATAAGTCTGACCAGATATGGTTTTGATATGGTTAACTTTGATTCAGGTGAAACATACCAGTGTCTAATGACTTAGTTGTTCAAGCTGAGCTTTGTAGAGCTTGCAAAATTATTCAGGTCTACCCGAGACTTTCTGATCTGCATAAAAATTGACCACTGTAATTTTAGCCTCTCGTGATTTGAACACATTTAAATGTTCGCATTGATGGAAATCTTTTGGTGCTAACTCATGTGGCTTCATGTTCTTTTTTTTTTTTTGATGTGCAGATTCAGAGTCACAACCTGAGCCGTGGCCCCTCTGTTGTGGCACTGAGCCTCAGCAGGTGCTGGTGGCACTTAATCGCCTGGAAGGCACCGTGCCATGACCACTCACTGTGAAAGCCTTATTTCTGTTGTACTCATAAGAGGTATCTAAATTGGAACATAAATTGTCTCTAGTTAATTATTTCATTAAATGAGCAATGTGGACTGCTAAGCATTATAATTCCCATTTTACAATTGAAGAAATGAAGTTAGTGATGTCTTAGTGATACGAATGTGAGTGTTTAGTTGCATATCTGGACTCTCATGAGTCTCATAAATCAGAACAAAATCTGGCGTGTTTCAGCTGTTCTGGTCATTGAAAACAGACTGATAATGAAGATAAATTTGTGCATATGTTGTACTTGTTCTGAATGTACAATTGCTACTCATTTCCGCAAGAACCGAAGGCAAGGTCTGAACTCTGGCTGCCGAATGCTCTAGGATAATTATCAAGCCCAAAAAATGAATCCCAAAATGGGATGTAGTAATACTGCTGATCTCTTTGTAGCAAACTCATGTGCTGTAATGACAGTCTCCGCCTGTAGATCCTCTTCTCTGGCACATGATTTTTCTGGAGATAAGGGTACACATTACAATCTGCTTGTATTTTTCAAGGTCTTTTTCTGTGTTATTTTTTTAATGAAAAAATTGTTTGTTTTCTTGCCGATCACTTCTTTTAGTAAGATCTGTGTTATCTTTGAAGTCAATCAGAGCATGTGACCTGACTGAGTGCTTGTAAGGTTTTTTTTCTTAAATACTCAGATGTTTTCTTGTTAAGTCTTGATGATATATGGGTTTTAGCTCTTATTTTAGTTAATCAGAGATGTCTGAATAGACCGTCAAGGACACTTATCTCTCAGGTGGGTTTGTGACTGCTCTTGGAGTACTTGAGTGTTAAAAGAAATAAATGGATTTCACAGGCTTTAACTTTCATGAGAAGGCTTATTAGGATACTTAATCTTGGGTCATCAAATCAGTGTGAAAACAATGTGAATTACTGGTGCAAAATGAGACTGGTGTCAGCATTTTTTTTTTCCTCCATTATGCAGTATTTTTCCAAATTCAGGTTTTCTTTTAGGAATGCCAAGCTTAGGTAGGGTGGCTTTGATGAAATACCTGTACAGGGTGTTCTTATTATTTCCTTCTCTGGTACAGATGGAATGAACACAGGGTGTCACATAGATGCAAATGACTATTTTCTCTTAAGGGTCATTGTCCACCTAACATATTATTATTCATTGCAACAGATGATTATGTTATTAAAATTTAGATAACAGTATTCGCAGAAGCTTTTATGCCCGTGTGCACTTTGTTGTTGTAATTAGATAGTTGAGGGTTTCTTCTTCATGTGACCTACCACCAGCACTGGGGCACTTGGGGGACCTGGAAGGTAAATGTAAATGCTGTCAATTTGTGGAGAGCTGAGCTCCTCAGCAAGATGTATTCCTGAGATCCTGCAGGGAGCTGAGGAAATCTATGTTTCAAATACCCTGTGTCCTGCAGAGAGAGCTTTCGTGTCGGCACTCGCTGCACAGCTCGGAGAAAACATTGAACTTTTAAGTGCTCACCAGTGTATGTCTCATCCAGCCCAAGGGAAATAATTGGAAAGTGTTTATAAAATACATCCTTGCCATCAGCATTCAGGAGCGGCTGGAAGAAAACGGGATCCCGTGTAGTGGCAACGCCAATCGGTATTGTAGTTAAGCAACTAAAGAAAGAGGATTTGTGTGATGTGTCATAATTAGAAAGAAGATCAGGAGCTGCCACATCTGCAGGCTTGTTGTGGAATGTCTGAGGAATATTTTTATTTCTCATTTTGTTCTCATTATGCCAATCCCTTAAAAGCAAGGGTGCAGTGAAGGCTTACTGTTAGGAAGCCTTACAACTTTTCTGCAGTCAGTTTAGTATGTGTGAAGGATGTTTCTTTCACACTGTTGAAATGTTTGTCATTTTGCCTTTCAATGAGACACACCATGTATATGTCTGCCTATTAAAATGCGACTTAGAAATGGCATATAAAAATGTGATGATTATTTTTAATAGCGAGGGTCACATTTGGTTACAGAAATCTGTCAGTCCTTTGTGAATAAGATGTTTTTGCTTTAGGGCAATTGTTTTGCATGGGGCTGACATAAATGAAAGCTCTCACTTAACTGTAATTTCCAGGCACTGAATAAAGATGCAAGCTCTAAATTTCAGCCTGGAAAGCAGGAGCAGGTAGTTGGAGGGTGCACGGTTTGACCTATGTAATTTTTTGGGGTGGGGTGTCAGTGCTGGGAGCAGTGTAAATCTCATATGTTCTTACACTTCAGATGTGAGAGCCAAGGCAATTTCTACAGAGTGAATCCTGCTTCTTCCTTCAGTTCCCCACGTCTAAATTAAGGCAAGCTCAAGGAAGCTGCAGGGTTTCACTGATGCAAAACGACCGCTTCTTTCCCAGTTCACAAGTTCAGTAAAATTTTTCATGAAGCAATATTCACTCCTCTTCACATTCCTGAAACTGAAATGATCACAGTCTGGTGCCCTTAGACCAGCTCTGCTGACCGAGCTTGAAGTGGTTATGTTAATCACCGCGGGAAGGACGCGTTACATGAGAGAACAGAAAATATTTTTTTCTTACATTTCAAGAAAGCCTTTCAAGAAAGATTTCGTCCTTTCAGGTGCCTGCACTGTGTAATCTTTGACATTGTTGAATATCAGATGGATCTGCAAAGATATGCTGAGTGACACCAAGAGTAGCTGCACCCTCTCTGAACATCTTGGAGGCTTCTGTATCTGAAATACGCAGCTGTCCACCCTGCCAGCCAGAATCTGTGCTGTAGAAGCACAATTTCTGATGCAAAGTAAAGCAAACTTCAGAAAAAAAAAAAGTTCTACAGCTTTCTGCTTTCATCCTTGCATCAGGTTTTTAGCCTAAATAAGAGAGCTGTGATTAAGCTCATGCTTAATGATGAATGATGGGATTTTATTCTTTGGGTATTTGGTTCTCCTACAGCATCTATGAGCCAGGCAAAAAAGGCTTGACAACAAAACCAGCCAAATGTACTAATGCTGTCTCCCACTTAGTGAGTTTAGAGGCCAGTTTAGTTAAACCAATCACCAAAACAGCAGTGGCCTAAGATAAAGCAGATTAGATGGGAAAAAGAAACGTCTAAAATACTTTTCACATGCTCATGCATTTCAAGTTTGTTGTACCGATTAAAATGGTCTGAACCTCCTCTCACCCACGGGACAGCAGGCAGAGAAGAGGGTCGTGGCTGGTTCAGCTGACATGAAGCACCTTTGGGTTTGCCAGGACCACAGAGTCCCTCTTGCTTCTGCCTTAGAGCTGTGTTTGCTTCTCTGTCAAGCTTTGTGTGAATAATGTTTTAAAGTATTGACATCTGAAGAGTAAGGACTGTGATGTATGAGAGGAAACATTTTGCAAACTCAAGAAGATACATCTTACTATTTAATCATAGCCTCAAAGTCACAGACCCAAATGTGTTTGTGTTTTTCCCTGCAAAATTTCTTCACAAGGTTCTGTATGAGATTCTGGAAAAGGAGGCAAAGGTGCTTGTTTTGTGGCTCCATCAAAGTATTTAAAGAACATAAATTTGGCTTGAAGGATATTATCAATCAAATGCTTTCTTTGGAGTTGTTGCTGTCATCCAAGTCTAGGTTTGAAGATGAAATCAGAAGGTCAGGTTTTCACAGACATGTCTCTCTGTGGACCTCTTCTGTGCATATAGACTTTTGATTCAAAGATAGATGGCTGCATTTTGAAGACGGTTTAGTACATAGCAACAGCAAATGATCTCAAAGGGGAGATTTTTATAGCCCCAAATGGGCACAGAGTAGCTATACCCTTTAGCAACTTCTGGAAAGTTCATTAAGTGAATGGAAACGAGACTGCTCAGATAACCTGCTGCCCTGGGTAGGTGCCTGGTGTCTGCTAATGTGTTTTTTAATGTCATGGCCAGAATAATACTTTGAAGCTAGTGAGAATTTGCTTTGAGCATATTTGAAATTACAAGCGTTTGATCATTGTAAACATTTACCCGTGTCATAGAAAGAAAAATTCACCTTCTTCAAAGAGAGACTAGGGAACAGATTTAAAAAAAAACAATCCTTCTTATCTCTCACAGGTGCTTTGTCAGGGTGCTTTTCTTTATCCAACTCCACATCCAGTTAAATCTATTTTAAGTTCCGTTATCTTTTTTTTTTTTAGCGTGTCTTTTAGACCACTTATACTTTTGTTATTTCTTTAATCTCTTGGTGAATGCAATAGTGGTATTTTTTTATACATATTAATAGTGTGGCATTGTTTGCCTAGCAGCATAAACCAGTGCCAAATTATTTACTGCCCTCTTATGCAAAGTACTGCATGTTCCCAAAGAGTTGGTTCGTACGTGTCTAAAAAAAGGAGGATGTTATGCTACAGTATCAACAGATATTTGGCTTTAAAGCATGTTCTTCTTGTTTCACATGAAATACTTTTCCTTTTGCAGTACAAAAGGATGATGATCTTTTCCTGCAGTCCCTTCCCATAACACTGGGATGTAAAACTTGCCACCAGCTTATGTACAAAGCAGCTGGCACTGAACAAAAAAGGCACAAAAGATTGACCAGAATTCAAACTACCACAAAATGAACTGAAAATAATCTATCTCAGAAGTATATTTTCTTTTGTATAGTGGAAACTAGCATTACAATTATGTAATGGACCTGAACAGTACCACAGAGCACATGAGGGAAATATCTAACTCTTAGGTCAGCTGAGCTCCTCTGGGCTTTTCTTGTCTAAAAGGAAATGCAATAGTAGATGAATGCACTCAAATACTGTAAAAAATAATGTTTTCTACATCTCTTTTATGAGGAAAGGCTGGGAGAGCTGGGACTGTTCAGTCTGGAGAAGTGAAGGCTGAGAAGAGACCTTATTAATGCCTAGAAGTATCTAAAGGGTGGGTGCAGAGAAGATGGAGCCAGACTCTTTTCAGCAGTTCCCAGTGACAGGACAAGGAGCAACGAGCACAAGCTGGAACATGGGAAGTTCCGTTTAAATATGAAGGAAAACTTCTTCACAAGTGAGGGAGACAGAGCCCTGGGACAGGCTGCCTGGGGAGGTTGTGGAGTCCCCTTCTCTGGAGATATTCCAAACCCCCCTGGATGCAGTCCTGGGGAATGTGCTCTGGGGGATCCTGCTTTAGCAGGGGAGTTGAACTAGATGATCTCTAGAGATCCCTTCCAACTCTGACAATTCCATGATTCCATGGTTCTGGTATTTAATGCCTTTCACTGAAAGACCTCAAGGTTTGTGTGGTTTTTTTATTGTTGTTGTTGTGGGGTTTTTGTGTTGTTGTTTTTTTGTTGTTGTTGTTTGTTTGGTTGTTTTTTTCCCTTTTTTTTCCATTAAATAATAATAGCAACAAATTTTAATATCCCATTAAGGGAGGCTAGATTATGTCCCTTTATAAGTGCTAGAAGAGGGTTCTGTCCTTGTTTGTCCCAGGTTAGAAATGTGAGGAATAGTAAATCTAGGAATAAAATCAAGGTGTTCTAAGTAGATCAATTAAAGGTTTTGACTCTGATATGTCGAAACAGGAGAAATTAATCTTCTTTCCCTTTAAGTTCAATAGCACAAATATCACAGGCGCTCTCATCTTAGATTTATCTTGTCATTTCCCAGAAGGGTTGTGTCCCTTCCTGGTGGGTCAGTGCTTGCAGTGGGCTGCTCCTCTGTCCTTTTCTGCCCAGGAGGTGGTCTTTGTTTGCAGAAGCCTAAATCTCCCAAAGACAAGTCATACGAAAGTTCACCCATTTGAAAAATGGCCATAATCTGAGTATCTGGTACCTTTTAAAATCATTAAACCATATAATAGGTAAAAGAAATTAAGAGCAAAATTAATTAGAGTTGAGGAAAATAGGTATTTTTTTCATGTCTGATTTTTAATAGGTGAATTTAATAGAAGTTCAGTAGTGCTGGCTAGGGTGAGCTCTGCTTTAAGAAGGTACTATGTGCAGTTCTCAACATGGTCTTCTAAAGCTTCTCAACCATGACCATCAATACTCTTTGATTCCAGTAGAGCATCAGTTGGAAGCAAAAAATGCCAATCATGCTGTCTTGTGCACTGATCTATGAGGAAATCAATAATAATGGAATTTAGTCATGAAAGCATGTTACAAGCTAGTGTACAAACATTAATTAACCTTTAAAAATAAGTATGAAAAAAGTAATATTGTTCCTGCTTCAGAGCTTGTGGTAACTGGAGTATAGGAAAATAAGTTTGGCTGGGTTTTTCAAGAACTGCAAAGGTCTTATTGGAGATGAAGGGGTGGCATGGGGTGAAGTTTTTTGTGTATGACATCACCAGAAAATCTCTAATAATCTCTAAAGGTTATCTAGCTTTCCTATCCTGCCTAGCACAGCAGTAACAGTGGAGCAGCACAAGTCGTAGATGGATGCAAACCCAGTGCTTTGGTTTTACCTTGTTTGATGCAAGACCAGTTCTTAGCTACTGGGCTGTACTTGAGGCAGTGCATTTTAAAGGAGAGTTTGCTGGTCACAAGAGGGGGGTTTAGGTTATTTTATGTACATGCTGACAGTGTGGTTTTCTGCTGGTGCCCAGTAGGAAAGACATGGTGACATAAATCCTGAAGCAGAAGCTTTGCATGCAGCACTGCAAATGTATCTCTTTAAATTGTGGGTGTGTGTGCAGCTCCCTGTGCCTGTGGCAGCATTTCCTCTGCAACAGTGAACTCTTCCTAGTATATAAAATAATTTGTCCTTGTGACATGTTATAGGCTCTTTCATTAGATTTAATTTCTTCTCTTGTTTATTTTATTGCACTGACTAAAGAAAAATACGATACCGTGCTTGTCATTGCCTTAGTGGGTTTTTTCCTGTAAAAATATTATCTTTTTGATGATTCCGAGAATTCTCAGGAAAAAAAATATATTGATTTCTCCATGTCAAAAGGCTCTTCTGTATATCATAAATATTCTTTTTGTCAGGATTTAATAATTCGTTGTCCAAGCCAGTGCTTAAGTGGAATAGATTTATGTTAATACAAACTTTCTTTGGTATTAAGGTGATCAATTTTTCAAGTGAAGAAAAAAGAGGTGTCAGGAGCAACAAATGGTCACATATACTATGGCTTACTTGTAACTTCAGATTCATACCGGATAATTTTGAGGAGGAGTTCATTGGGTAGATGTTGTGATGCGTTGAGGGAAAGAGGTACTTTTTGCATAGTTACTGATGCAAATTATTAATGCTCATCAAAGTCAACAAGTGTTAATTTAAAACGTTTGCAAGATGGTTTTCCACTTGTCTTGGATAGCGTCTGGGAACATGAAACATAGAGTCAATATTCAGATGTCAGTGAGGCCTGGTTAGCCCAGGCCAGTGTTCTTAAGAAACAGTGGGACAGTTTTCCATGTTGTTGCTGGGCTTGGAGCCAGGGTGCAGCCATACACCCATGGGACTGGGAGAGGCTGTCCATGGGCTTCAACTGGAGATCCCATAATGAGGCAAAATGATCCTTTCTCCTTAGCAGAGGTGAGAGTTTAAGAGTATTCATGTAGGAGCAAGACCACAGTGATTCCAGTTAGAGTAGATGTAAAGATGAGAAAAGATACTCAGTTTTACTAAGTGTGATATGAGCCAGTTTGGGACCAAGGAGATGAAGATGACTGGTATGGTATTAATCTTCTTTGTGCTTATTAAAGAAAAACAGTTGGTAATCTGTGACTTGATGTATATTCTACCTAGGATGAACCTTACAACTTGCATAGGAAGAGTTAAAAAAAAAAAAAAAAAAAAAAAAGCTGGGTCTGTTTCCTGGCTTCTCTGGCTTGTGTTTTCTTGTGGGTTTTGATGGGTGTTCTTATGGGTGTTTTTTCTCTGGGCATTCTCTCTAAAGATAGGCTGAGTTTTGTTCCTGGCTTTCTAACCATGAGCAATACAACTTAGAAATAAATCTGTTCTTAATGTAATTACTTGGACTTTGTTTTTAATTATAAGCTTCTACCAGTTGAACAGCAAATTACATAAAATTGAAAATGTAAGAATAAATTTGTAGGATATTTTTCTTTGTGGTTCTGGTAAGTCACTATGTTATGAAATCATACTTTACCCACAAACAGAGTTGGGAAGGTAAGCTAGAATGTAGATATTTGGTTACATGTGTATTGATGTTTTGTATTTTAATAAGACTCAGAGCTTGACTTTCTGCCTGAGAGAAAATAAGAGGGTTCTATTTCTTTCTGCAGCAAAGATTCAGACCTATGAGCCTTCTGGCAGGATAATCAAAGCTGAGTTTCAGTGATGGCTGTACAGCTTGCCAGATTATATTGTATATAATTAGCATGTGTTGTTCAAAATTCTTCTTGGTTATCCAGTGAGAAGCCAGAAGTACTCTCCTGAGATCAATGCATTTTCTCTGCTATTTACACTGCTGAATTCACAGTTTAGCTCATTGTGTGTTTTTATAATATGTTGTACACAACTGTGAATACTTATTTGATTATAATAGAAATGTGATTAAATTTCAGCTTTGTTCACTTCACCTGCTCTTGTTCACTATATCTCTACTGAGATTTATTCCATCATTCAGAACTCTTCAACTGCTTCAGATAGCTGCCAGAAAAATGAAAACAGCAAACAACAAACAAACAAAATCCCTTCTGCCAAGACCTTGGTTCCTTTTGCTCCTACAAACATGGGTTTCATCTCTGCCACTGTGGCAAATTTATACATCAGCTATTTCCATTCTCTGTAACGACAGAAGTAGAGGCTTGCAGCCAAACTCTAAGAAGTGGACAGGTCTTCAAATACTACCTTTAAAACAGGTTAAGTATAATTTTCTGTATTTTATTCACAGTGGCTGTGTTTGCAGGAGGAAAATTTTAAATTTTTTTTATAATTTAAAAAACACTCTAGTCTCTCAAAAGATGCTTTCTGTAGCATCTTTTGATGGCAGTACTGCAGCACCCTGTTCACCTGCACATGGGCTGCCCAGCGTGAGCCTCAGCTTTGTAATTTATAAGGACTTCTGCAATCCCAAAAACTAAGTAGTTCTAGGGAAATAAAACTTTCCCAGCATTATTCTCCTGTCTTTATATGTGAGAAGCAAGCTCTTTGGGTAAATCAGCACTGGTGCTTTAATGCCTGTTGACATAAGCTGAAGTTATCATGCTGCAATTTTTCTTTTAGTATTGCATCCAGCTTTAAGAAGTAAGGCTGTGTTTATCATCATCTTCTCTCCCTGTTTGAGGCAGAAAAAGACAAGAGATCTTTTCTTACAAAGAAGGGCAGATATGGTATGAAACTTGCTTGGGGTGCTACAGGAAAGCAGGGGAGGGACTTTTTATCATGGTGTGTAGTGATAGGATGAGGGATAATGGTTTTAAACTGGAAGAGGTGAGATTTAGCTAAGATGTTAGGAAGAAGTTCTTTAGTGTGAAGGTGGTGAGACTGGAACAAGTTGTCCAAGGAAGCTGTGGTTCTCCCATCCCTGAAAGTGTTCAAGGCCAGGTTGGATGTGGCTCGGAGCAACCTGATCTAGTGGGAGGTGTCCCTGCCCGTGGGAGGTGTCCCTGCCCATGGCAGGGAGGTTGGAACTAGATGACCTTTAAGGTCCTTTCCAACCCAAACCATGCTATGATTCTATGATTCTCTATAGTGCCCTGAATTTGCATGACACAGTTTTCCTTTTTGTTGGAAACGATGTGCCAGCCACTGACTTGATCAATAAAAATTGATTTTTGAATAGTGCGTAGAAGCAAACAATTACATAAAAGGGGAAACAATCCTATGCTGAAGGTAATGGGATAATACACATTTTACCAGTAACTGATGGGTGCGTAGAGAGAAAAAATAAAACAGGGCACTTATGACCTGGGGAAAAAAAAGAAAAAGTTAAGTAAGGTTTTAATTCTGATTTGTGATATTTTCATGACTTATGTAGAACAAGGTATCTAATTTAATTCTAAGCAAGGTGGTTCTGTGGCTTGTTTTTTGGTTTTTGTTGTGTTTGTTTTTTTTTTTTTTTAATCTTTACTGGCTTATTTCTGTTTAGTTGTCAGAGAAGTGTGTTAAGTAGCCCCAGAAGAGCTTTCAAATGATAGACTGCTATTGCTTTCAGTTGTACAAAAAGGTTAATTAGAGAGGTTGGGAAAATGTTGCTGCTTTAATGATAAGGGAGTTCTATACAGAAATGACTAACTGAGCTAGTTTTCACGGTCATCTTAATTTTAAAATAAATGACAAAACATCAGGCTCCTTGATCATTCTGAGCATTAAAAATGAAAGGTCTGCCATGCATGAGAAATAGCTAATGACCAGAAAATCTCGGATAGGTAAGAAAGGAAGGAGATCAACCAAAAATGAATCATTAGAATTTCCATATAACACAGTCTTTTTAGAAACTAATGGAAAACATATACAAAACCAAAGTTGTAGAATTTTTGCCAGAGTTTATAGCCTGTTAAATAAAACAGATTTTGTAATAAATTAAACTGTAATTTAAATCTTCGTTTCTTATGCTTCTCTTCATGGATTTTATTCTGCTATTCAAGTCAATTACATACAGCAGGATTTCTAAGGAAGCAGAATTGGGATTTCATTGTTGACATACTAAAGTTGATGTATTATCATAATTTTTGCTTTAGTGCTGGTCCTGTAATACATGTTTTCAAATAGAAAATATGTATTTCCTCCCATTTTTACATGAAGTAACTGAGAAAGGAAAAGGTCTACTCAAAGTTCAGGTAACATTTGTTTGTCAGGAATGTGAAGACCTGTAAATAACAAAAAAAAAAACCAACACCAAAACAAAACAAAGAAAGAATGCCTGTCAAACTAAAGAATGGTTGCTTAAGAGCATCATCCTTGAAAAGTGTTGAGGCCAATTGTAGGTAAACCTCCAGTGCTACCAGAACTTCCCATTCTACTTAAATAACTGTTCCTACTTGAATTGAGTCCAATGAAAAATTGCTCCGGGCCAGCAAAACTCTAAGAAATCTTGCGATAACCAGCTGTCTTCTGAGGTTGTCTCAGCTAGGTGCCCTTGAGGATCACCTCTGAGCAGCACTGGGCATGGGTTGTTGGTATCTTGGTCTGTTCTGTGGAGGGAGTGGACGAGGTGTGAGGAAGAATTTCTTTACCGGAAGAGTAGTCTGGCTCTGGAGCGGACTGCTCAGGGAGGTGGTGAAGTCACCAACTCTGGAGATAGTCAAGAAACATGTAGATGTGGCACTTTGGGGCATCCTTTAGTGGGTATGGTGGTTTTTTTGTGGAATTTGTGTTGTTGTTGGTTTTGTGGGGTGTGTGATTGTCGTTTTGTGTTTTTTCCTTCTTTTCTCTCCCCTGGGTGGGCAGTTGGACTTGGTGATCTTAGGGGTCTTTTCCAACTGTGATGATTCTAGGGCTTTGATGCAATATTTTTTTTGTAATACCTTCTGCATCTATTACCTTTTTTGCCTACTGCCATTATTTTAAGTAATCTGTTAGATATGGAGTTATGTTTGAGGACCAAGCTAATGCAGCCCAGGCAATAAAGAGTTTGAGTTTTGGGTGTTCCGCTCTTGTCTTTGGAGTTGGAAGAATATACACTGAATTTTGAAGAGAAACATGGTTTAGTCCTATTCCACCCTACCCTTTACTGACTTGAATGAATTGAAAAGCATCCTCCATCTGCCTGTGGGCAGAATATCTGTAGGAAGTGACCCAGCAACAGTCTCATCAGTACTCCCAGGATACTTCACTTGGTTTTAATTCTTCAAAATCCCAGTATTAAAAAAATACATAAATAATTCTGACCTGTTGCTGTCAATGAAAAAATATATTTAATTAATGTAGTACTAATACAGTAGAAATTAGCAAGATAGATGTTTGGAATTTACTGCATTAATTTGTAATTCATAAAATTAATGAATTGATTTCTCAGGATACTTAGAATGAAAACTGTTTTTGGAAACATTAACATTGAAATGATGAAACATTTTCCTTTTAATATTTGTTTTTTGTGCACATCTTTTGCAGTTTTGAAATATGTCTTGCAAATTGTGATGATCAAGGAAAAATAGTTGTCAAAGTTTAGTGGTTCTGGGGCAGTGCTGAGCTATGGGATCTCAGCAAAGCACTACCCATGTGAATTATTAATATTTGCATATTTGACTTTGGTTTCTTCCTTTATTGGCTCTTTAACATAAGTGAAAGAGTGTTTTTCCAGCGTTTGAGAGCAGGGCTGACCCTCACGTGGGATGTGTCTGGAATGGGTTTTAGTTCAGGTCAGCAGTGGCACTTGGCCCGTGGTATCATACTGCTTCCCAGTGCAGGCACAGAGTGACCTTTAAACTACAGCAGATATCACAAGGTTGTAGCTGTGCCTGAAAATTGCATGTGTATTAAATAAATAGATATGTTTGGGAGCTTTTGAGCTTCTGTGGCTTCTTTTCCTGTCTTAGTGGTAAGAATTTCAGGACTTTTTTGCCCCAAAATTACATGGAACATTGGCTACCAGAGTTTGCAACTAAAGAGAAAAAACTATTGCTTGTTCCAAAAAGTCATTACTGATGTCTTGGCAGAGACAAAATGTTGGGATGATGTGAAGTTAAAGAAAATAGTGGTGGTGAAATAATACGGGAAAGTTGGTTTCAGAAGCTGCTGGTTGTGAGGAGAGCTGGAGCTGTAGCTGCAGTAAGGGACTGGTTGGTGGCTGGAAAGGGCCATTGCAAACTAAAGTAGGCAGCTGAAAGCAAACCTGGAGAAGGAAAACATTTAGTAGGAAAACACTGCTGAGCAATGGTATTAGTAGTTTGTAGTTTATCCAAGAGAATCTCAAGATGCTGAGAGTGATAAAAATTACAAAGCATAGAAAATTAGAATTGTGGATATTGAGAGTCTAGGAAATTAGGGGGACAAAAAAGTGAAAGGAGAAGGGACTTGGAGGAGAAGTGTTTTGGTGTGACTGGGTTTGGAGAGAGTAGATCAGTCCATTGGTGAAGATGCCCCCAGTGCTTGTGGTTTGCTTGGAGGTGTAAATAAAAAAAATCCCTTTGGGCTCTGGAGATCTCTTGGCATTAGAGATCTCTGGCTCAGGCTGGCACTTACCTCCTTTCTGACAGACTACATTTCACTTGATTTGGAAATTTCTGCATACGTAAAAATGTGGTGTGTATGCATTAAGTATATAAAAACAGTGTGCTTTATTGAAATATCTTCACCCATAAATCTAAAATATAAGCAGTTGGCTTTGTTTATTTTGAAACATGTAGTTTTGTTATGACGAGTAGCTCCATTTGCTCTGGTTTCACATAAATACAGGAAATAAATATTTTTATTTCTGAAGTTATTCCTATCTAGCATATGTTAGTTTGCAGCATAAGCAACATATATAGACTTAAAACTTAACCAGGACTTAAGTGTAATTCCTTTTGAACATTAGCTATTAACTTCATGCAAGTAAAACCATCGAGTTGCTTATTTAATGACTTATTTGTTTATATGGAAAATCAATTAGCATAGCTCCTGTGGTTTCCTTACCTTGTCTCTCCAAGGATTCTCACCAGGAGAGGTACTGACACAGCAAGGTTGGGGCACCCACTGAGTCCTGGCATTTGTGGGGTGCTCCTGTGGTGCTGGGATGTGCCAAGGCCATAAGGAGCTGGGGAGGGGGGCTGCAGGGCCGTGAAACTTACTCTCCAGGCTGGCATTAATAAATACTAGCCTCAGCTATCATGGGGGAGAGAATGGAAAAGGAAACTTCATTGTTTTGTTTTAAGAATTGGTGGCTCAAGAAAGCTGGGTTCTACTTGTGCTGTGTGAACACTTGCCATATTTTTTTTTACATTTTGAAAAGTACTTTTCTCCTTTCGCTAAGAGGTGGCATTCCTTTGGGACAAGAAGTCGTGTATGTGTGGAATAGCACCATAATTCACGTGGGGATGGAGGTGAGAGGTGCTGGCCATGTCTCTCTCATTTGCTGCCAATTCAGCTGGTTCTGGGCTGTGACGGTTCCAGGTTTGGGTCTCCTTGGAGCAGCAGCAGCCAAGAGACAGTCCTTTTAAACTGTTTGCTGGGCCTTTCTGTCTCTTATTTGAAGCAGGCATCATCCTCTCCAGCATCTCTCTTGAACCCTCCAATACCTTTTGTGCTGGTGACTGTGCATAAATTGGCCCAGATCTGCAAAGCGGCCTGTAAATGCTGTCTAAACTGAGATAAATCAAGCTTCTTTTCATGGAAAGTCAACTGCATTCTCATTTATCTGCCTGCCTGTGGTCACTGATGGGAAGACTTCCAGTCCAGGCCAGGGGAAGTGAACCCCTCACTTGTTCAGATATCAAACTGGCACCAGTGTGCACCAAGAGAGTGTTGGAGCATGGGGCTGTTGACAGCAACATGTTTTCAGCTGCTGATCCCAAATTAAAACCAAATGGTAGTGGTAATGTGAGTGAGACAGGATTTTGAATTCCAAATTTCTCTAAACAATCAATGCAAATAAAGAAGGAAACTCTGGAAATAATGCAGCAATACCCGATCTTTTAAAAGCTTCTTTTATTTTATTTTAGTCATTGGTATCACAGAAACTCCTAAAGACGAGGAGTTATTTTGATGGTCTGTTTAGCTCATTTAGAGTCTAAATCTTTAATATTTTATTTAAATTGTAGAAACGAAGACTTTCATTTTTTAAGAACGTTTGTGTTTTTAATTTCATAAACAGAGCATATTTTTTATTTTTTTTTTAAACTTTAGATCTTTAGTTTTTAGTTTGGCAACTTCGAAGGAATATTTTAACTTGCCTCCAAGTGAATATTGATTTATTTTGATAATTGTGCTCAATTTTTAAATTAAAAAAAAAATAAAGGTAAAGAGTTTATTATTCATAGGATGGATGTCATGAGTAATTTCACAGTTTATTAACCCATGCTGCTCAGCAGAGGAAAGGCTGAGGAAATATCCTGCTGAATAGAGTTTGATCTTTGTGTTAGGTGTCGATGAACTGAAACAGTGACATTCAGCAAACAGGTTTTAAGGCTTTTGTGGCAGATATGAAATAGAGAGTAAATATTCCTAGTGGATGTATAAGCTTATACCATCAGCATCTCCAATTGCCTCAGTCAATCATAAACCCCTCCGAGATAGCTCTGGGATTGGCCTCGTGTTATGCAGGCTCATTGACTTTTATTGGGTAAGCATTTCATCCTCTGCAGGAAGAAGACAGAGGAGCAAACACTCAACTTGCACTTAATTGCAAGGAGGGGATTTTGTTGGAAAGGAAATTACGACAGCCACTTGTACTTGGTATAAGAGGAGATGCTCTGACTATTTTAGGAGACATCATCAGCCTGAAATCCAGTTAATTAATTGTACTTTTAAAAGACTTCACACATACTTTCAGGTGTTATATCTGTGCCCAGGGTGTCAAAAGTGTCCTTTTTTTCCACTTCTTTCAATTTTCACCTTTGCAGCTCCAGGAGAGCCTGATGTGTACAAAAGGCAGCCAAACTGAGACTTCATTTTGCAGTCCACCCCTGATGGGAATATGTGCATGGTACCCATTCAAGTGAAGGGATTTCAGCACAGGAGCAGTGGTCTGCTTGGGCACAGCTGGAAAAACTGTAGCTTAAAAATATTATTTCAGAATATCAACTATGGAGCTGGTGACTCACTGCAAAAAGTGTTGACAGTATCTTACTGTGCAAGTGTTTTTTTAACATACACAGTAACACTTGTATAAAATACAGTTAAAATACAGAATATGGAATTACCATTAAAAGGAAGTGCCATCATTACAGAGCACAATTTCTTTAGGAAAAATTCAGGTTCTTAGAAGTCCCAGAAGATAAATTAAATAGGTTACATCATGATTTCTTATTTAAGCTATGGAGGTCATGGGATTGGAAATGGCTGCAAAAAGGTAAAAAAAAAAAAAGAGGAGATTGGAATAAGTGCTCAAATTTGAACAGATTCATCATATTGAGTACAAGACCAAGGGAATCTGGTGGGCTGGGGCAGAGGAAAATAATTTTGGGGAAATCCCCTTTTTAAGTGTTCTGTAAGAAGATACTTTCTTTGTGCTATTTATTACAGAAGAGAGGTTATGCTCATAACTGAGTATATTTCACAGTGAAGATGCTCAGTTCTGTGTTACCAGCCTTTGTGCCAAACAGGAGATAGACCCACGAGGCCCGTTGGCAAAAGGAAACCACATTTCCATTTAATGGAAATTAAATGATGTCATATGTAAGGACTTGGGTGCAGTTGGCCAAGAAAAGCAGAAGAAGTAGAAGATTATTTATTATTAGAGGCCATAAATCACCGTGGTCAGATCTCTTTAGCAGGGAATAATGCCTCAGCTGGTTGGATGTCATCCCTGGTGAGCAATAGCTGAGTAATGGCATTCCTGTTAGGGCAGACTGAACCCAAGGAGAATTTTGTAATTGTTCCTAGTTAATTAAAATATTACCAGTTCAGCAAAAATAAGGAAAATATTTAAAAAATGGAATGAGTGTAGATACAATTAGCATATTTTAATGGATTCATCCTTTGATTTATCTCCTGGTCATTGTTACTTTCAAATACAGTAAAAATGGATGAGATGTGGAACGTAAGTGGAATAATCGTGGTTGTAAACTTCTCTAGGAGTGGTGCAGGGCTAATGGTCTTGATCAGCACTCACACCTACACACTGCCAATTCAGCTGAAAGCACTTGAAATTAAAAAATGAATCCAGGTGCCTGTTGGTGTCAAGGAAAAGAGAAAGAGATGTTATATTTTCAAAATATCTGTAAACTTTATTATGACACAGCTGGCAGCAGGTGGAAAGACTTGCTACTTGAATTGTGGGAAGAAAATCTATTTTATTAGCTCTCTTACCTTTCAGATAAATTTAGAAAGGCTGAAATGTATAGCTGAAAGGAAAAATACTCTGCTTGAAGCTAGGGAAAAAAATATCAGGCCTGTTCCTCTTTCATCTTGCTACAATTAGAATACAACTGTAAACCATGTATTTAAAAAATTGTTTATGAACTCGCAAGTCTGAACTGAATAACCATCTGCAAAATTTTAAAAATTAAAATCCCTTTAGGAAACAGTGACCTTGCAGAGCTTTAATTGCTTATAAAAATTCAGAAGGCTGAATTAGTTAGAAATAGTGATGAACTAGATAAAAACTTAGTAAAAAAAAAAAGTATGAGCAGTTCCTCCCCATCTGTCCAAAGGGCTTGAAGAGAAGCCTGACTTCTCGCTGAACTCTCAGTGTATGCTGTTCCTTTCAGTGTGGTTCTTAGTGTATTTATGATCAGAGCCCAGCAGCTTTAGCCAACAACTGGTGCAGTAGCTCAGCTTGCAGTGATGAAATCAGTATCTCCTGCCACTGGGATTGATGCTGCCAGCAGGATGGACTGACACATGTCAGTGGGATTGATGGATGTAAAACAGCACTTACACAACAGAAACATTTCTTGCAAGCGGTAGGTAGAAACCAGGTTACAGCAGTGGAGCAACCCCATTGAGTGCTGGAGAGGTGCTGGTGTTAGGGCTTGTTGGTGTTCACTTGTTTCTTGTGCAGAATTCAAGTCTAGATGAAAGGAGGGATGCTGAATGCCACGTCTTGCAAACTCGGCTGAGCTGAGGCCTTGTTACATCTCCTCGGTGTGTTGCAGCCCCTACACTGTTAGTAGCAGTAGGGGTGTTGTCTTATCTTGGGGTGGTGGTGATCCTGCTGGGGTGAGAAAGGTCTCGCTCTACTCTTTCTTCTCTACCTTTCTGTCAAAGGTGATGCTCCCAGGGAAATTTTTGGTGACAGTAGGAAAGTTCCCAGTGACCTCTGACTGTCAAACAATGCAGATGTCTTTTTAAATGGTAAAAAAGAGAGGCTATGGAAGGAAAGCAGTAAAGAGAAAGATCTTGGCCAAAATACCATTCTGCAAAATGGTCTATAAATTAACATGCTAGTTAACTCAAACACCAGCAGGAGCAAAGAAGCTTATATTGGCCATTATGGGGCACTTAGGGATTTTTACAGCAGGCTGAACTTTCTGCCAGTTAATTTTTATGTTGTTTTTAAACTTGATCATCTTTACTACTGTTGTCCAAATGCCATTAATTGAAAGAACTGTCAATCAAAGCTGATTATTAGTATGCAAGGGTTGTGGTATGCTGCGTGTAGAGCAGGATTCATTGAAGGCTGAAATGCTTTAGTCCATTTTCTGCTTGTGTACAGGATGGAGATCAAATATGACAGTGGCTGTTAACAAAATGATGAGGAATCTCAAAAAGTGCATAATGTATTTTAAATAGTGCTTTGAAGTTGGACTTTTAAAATTCCATTATTTAATGTTTAACTGTAAAAAAAGGTACTTTCTAAAGACTTCAGTAGCAGTGACATGATGTAGTCAGCTTTTAGGAGTTTTTTTTTGTATACAAAGCAGAAGTTGCAGAGTTAATAGTTTAAATCTGAAGTGGACAGAATTGTTGTGTTAGTGGTGAAAAAAACAAACAAACAAAAAATAAATGGACGAGTGAGCATTGCTGTAAACAGGGAATAAAAGGCTCTGGAAAAACCCCAAGTATGAGATTATTCTACTAATTGAAAACTTGCTTTGTCAGAGATCTGATAAATGGCTGAACCATGTTGGTTGCAAGTTAGGTCTATTGACTTTCTGCTCTTTGTTACAGGTGGTGTTGGATTTGTACCTAAAACAGAGCAAGAAACAGTAATAAAATTCTTGATATAGCCAGCACAAAATCTCAATAGTGTACAAAATGTCACTTAGGAAATGCTTTGATGTTTGTGGAAACAGAGTATTAGCATTATTTGTCAGTTCTTTCCATTTGCATTTTTGTGCTCTTTGCTTCCTGAGGAAATATTTTTCCATTTAATTAGAAGGAAAAGCTAAGATACATACTTGTTAACAGGCTTAATTGGCAGTGCTGTGCCAAAGGTTCTTTGCAAGTCGTCGTAGGGAATGTGAGAAGAGAGTTTCATTTTGTTCCTACTAAGCCTGAACGATAATGGTTATTGCTGCTTTCCTACCAGTCTCCATTGCATCTTGCTGTTGAGTTCCACGCTATTTTTACTCTTCAGTCAAATTTTAAAAAGACTGTATCTCGCCTGCCTCACCACCTCATGCACCAACAGATATGTACCAAACAACACCAATTCTAGGTGTTGTTAATCCTGTGACTTGCAGTATCTCATAACTATAGTCAGGTACATATATTATGAAAATTTGGGATGTAATCTCACGAAAATGAAGTTTTTCAAAATATCCTAAAATTTTAAGTTCACAAAGGATTGTGTTCCTGTCTTTGATTTTTAGAACCGTGTAAAAAAAACCAAGAAAGGTGAAATAGTGTGACATGAATTTCTCTTGTGCACACCAATGCATACCCGTACGGATATCCTAACTCGCAGTTTTACAAACTTCCTTCTGTGTGTGGAATTTCTATACCGATTCATTCCATGTTTACAGCATGGTTTTTCAAGCAAAATAACTTTATTTTAAAAGTTCACAAGTCCTGTTAGGAGGTACTTTTTCTCTGTTTTAAACAGATGAGTTGCTTACCAATATTTTGCAAATAATGGTGAAAAAAACCCATTCCATGAAGCAGGATCTATCAAGAAGCTAGAGATTGACAATGACAGAGACAAAATTGCATTCTCCTTTAAAAAAAGAATTCATGAACCAACATGAGTCCTGGATTCAGTCCAGCTTGTTGATTAGTATTCCAATAAATACTCAATTACTGATGTAAAATGTTAATATCCATGGAGAAGTTGCCATATTGCTTTATACATGTGGAAGGACTAACTCTTGAAATACCCACAAATCTCTACTGTCACAAGCCTGACAGCCAGCAGGACTTACTCATAATGCCAAACACCTCTTGCTGAGCACATTTGTTAATTTAAACTAATCACCAGACTAACCCAACATCAGCATCATCCCAAAAAATAACTTCCAAATCATCCAGATCTCCAACTGTCGGCAAAATGCAGCTGGGAATTTTCTCACTTTGGGTGTTTTGTAACTGCAGCAGATGACTGAATTGTCAGAATGGAAACATGTAGCAGCAATAACTTGATTTGAACAAAATGGTGATGGAATTGAGAAAGAATTGATTGTTTTCTGCCAGCTTGCTCATAGATTTTCTCGTGGATCAGCAGAAGAGCTGCCGGATACCAGGAGCTCGGGCAGTCCCCCAGCATCACCCTGGCTGCTGTCTCCTGGTGCTTAGGGGAGGGAATAATTCTTCAGACTTAGACAACAGGTTGATTTAATACCATAGTTTGTCTTCCAGCAAAAAATAATGACTTGCCAACCTGTCGGTGAGTTTTCCTAAAAACTTCCTTGTGATTTGCTGGAGGTTTGTAAACCATCCCCTGAGAACTATCAGGACGGAGGCAGATGCTCTATTTTGTGCAATCACTAGAATTTTCAACACAGTGGACATGTAATTAGACTTTATGAGCTTGTAATCAGTTTAACTCTTTAAATATCCGGTTCCTAAAGTATACGTGTGTATTTTACACATTGAGAAGTGTATTGCTCTCACCCTTGCTCTCACCCTCTCTTCTTTTTAATTCCCTTCTTAAAAATGTCATCTGCAGGTAACTTCTTTATAGGCAAAATCCTCATGTTTTCCAGGATTTGTTGGAAAATAGAATTGAAGTGTTTTATTTCATCCCTTAAGTTGGTTACCACCTTTTAGTGCTCTTAAAGCAGTGATGTATGCTGTAGTGCTTGAGACTTGTTTCATAGTGGTTCACTGTACTTACATTCCCACTGAAATTCCTCGTGTTTGATGCAGATAAAAGGGTCTCTGCCCTTGGAAACAGCTAAAATAAAAGGGGCCTGGGTTTTTAGATCTTTAAAGCACCAGATAATGGTTTGTATTTTAAAGCACAATGTGCATTTATAGGACTGTTTACATGGTAAAAAATTTAGAATCTACACTGATTGTCCTGGAATATGCTGAATAAGAAAAAAAACACAAACAAAACCAAGGAAAGACACTTGCACATTGTTAACACTCCAGTAGCTACAGGGAGAGTTCTAGGAGGATGTTTTGCAGCCTGGAGGAGGTGTCATGTGTTCCACATAAAAATTCTTTTAGAAGTATCAGCTGGAAATCACAGTTCAGCAGGTAGGATTTGAAATGGTTTTGCCAGTGCCCAAGGAGAAATAAAGAGAGCATCTATGCTGAGACCTGGGGCTGCAGGTCCAGGGAGGAATATTACAGGGCTCGGCTTCATGGGATGTCAGACTGCATGGGAAGAGCAGAAGTGCCAAGGGATGGACACCTGTGTCCCAATCCATCAGGGACTTTGCAGAGAAGCCACCAAATAACCTTCACTGTATCCAGTCACCACCATCTCTGCTGGGTCAGCTGGGCTGTGGGAAGGTATCATATGTTGGGACACTATTTCAGAGGGAAATCCTGGTAAGTTTTCTGTGAGGCAATGCTCCAACATCCCATTTCATCATTTGAAAACAAACAAAAGTTCCTGTATTTCAGTTTTAAATTGTTCTTGTTAGGTGTTTCATTTTACATATACAAGGTAATACAACACAGTGAGGACATGCCTGATTTAAAATGCATTCTTTGGAACCACTGAATTTATTTATTTATTTTTAGATTGTGCATTTATACACATTTTGAAAGATTAGAGATTGTCCAAATTGGAAACAAGAAAGTCTTCAAGGATTTAGTTTTTATAGGGTATTAGTTGTATGTACTTCATACCCAATTTGACTAAAATTATACTATCCTGAATTCCAATTATACCAGACCAAGCAAGTTAATAGAACACTTTCATTATTATTTATTTGTAATATTGTCCTGAATATGCTATGTAAATTGGTTTGTTTTTTTTTTTTTGCTGAGGAAGAAAAGTAATTTGTCCTGTCTGACTTTGATGTACATTCATTGCAGCATTTAGAGAGAGGACTGATTTTACTACTTAACTAAAAAGCCAGAATTGGAAGAGATTACACATCTCGCACCTTCCTATATTTGAAGCAAGGATCAATTGTCTGCTTTATCAGATGATACAGGGTTTTAATTCCTACTATCCTTTCTACCCGTACCATCACAAATTAGTCATGATTGATACGTGAAGCTACACACAATGAGATGTTAAAAGAGATGATATATCCTATTATGTATGGTATGTGTAGACTGTGCATACAAAACAAGATGGATATGTATCTATCCAGTATACATTTATAATAATATAAACGTAAGGACATACTGAATTCCCCCCATCTGGAAAAGGATGACCTTCTGCAGTACCAAATGAATTACAAAATCTTTTCTAGCTACTACAAGTGTATAGATCATATTCTTTGAGCACCCATAAAAGTCGTAGTTACTGTCAATTTGAGAAATTTTAGCTCAGTACTCCTGTTTCTCTTTCGCTGTCACAGGAGAAAAGAAATCCTTCTTATTAGAAGGACAAGATATATTACTGGATTCTACCTTGACAAATGACCTTTTCCTGCCTTTAATAGCTCCAGGAAGGGTATCCTTGAAAATAAGTGGGTGTTTACTTTTTCCATTTGAATGGGGAGCCTTGTATGTTTTGTTTGACCTCTTTGGATAGTGGGTGAAAACTGACTTTTAATATAGTTTTCTTCTAGGTTTTTCTTGTGTTAATATGCAGCCTGATATTTCTCATGCTGCTTTTGTTTAACTAAACTCTTCAGTTTTGTAACAATAGATGCAGAGTATCTTGAGGAAGCAGAGCTGTGCATTATTGCTTGTTGTATTATTGCATTGCTGCATTGAGTGGAATAAAGGACATTATTGCAAGTTTTCACCAAGAAAGGACAAAATACATCCATCCTTATTCATCAGAGCCTTTCGGGCTGTGACCGTTCTGTCACAGCTGCGATGACAGGAGACCATCCTTCACTACAATGAAGGTGTCAGCCTGTCCTCTCCTCAGCTGTCACCGTATCATTATGCATATGGCAGAGAAAAAAACCCCAAAGGGTGCAATTTGATTGAAACATGGATTTGTGCAGACATAAGGATCATGGCTCAACAGACGTGATCCCTACGTTTGAAATAGGAGTGAAAATACGCATCAGCCTTTATTAAAGTTTGCACAGCTGCCTCTTATTACTGATGTGTTGGGTGAGAGGGCTGCTGTTTCTTAGACTTTCCTGCACGAAACTCTTGCTTTCAGATGCCATTCACCATTCGGTCACCAGCAAAACAAGCTTCGTTATTTTTAATAAGACTATAGCTGTGTCTTACAATGTTTGTAACAACAGATACAGCTCCTAGTCTGAACTTTCATAAATTGAAGTAGGAATACCTAGTAAAGACTGTAAGAGCAACTTGTTGCCTGTCTGAACCTTTAGAAAACAAAGGTTTCAGTTAGTAATGGTCAGAGGAAGAGGTGGTGTCTAAGGGGAAGGCTGTGCTGGAGCGGAATGCAGCAGGACCTTGAGTGATCAACTTTTAATAAGACTATTTATGTAGCATCTTAGCTTATTAACTGCACAGCTGTCTAGAGAGAATAAAAACATCCCATGCAGATTTCACAACTGCCTGTTTTCATAAGAAGTGACATTGAAAGCCATTATATTTGAAGTCTGTTTCAGAGGGGGATTTTGACACAGCAAAATCATACATTGAATAGACTGTCGTTGAGTTGTTTGAAAACATGATGATAATATGACAGAAAAAATAAGTATGAAAATGTTAACCTGTGTAGAAAATAAACTACTGAAGGGAAGCAAATCAGATGTAATGCCTGTGATGACCACGTCAAAGTATTTGACAGTGTGATACATGACGAGGAAACAATATCTAGAGGAAGGTCAGTGGAGAGGAAGAACTAGGAGTTTAGAAAATAGTTATAATTCTCATTTTATGTTATTGGATTACACTGATTAAGGAGAAACTAAATCTAATTCAAACTCATCACCCTTGAAATGCACATAATGGTAAAATCTGCTTTGTATTTCAGTAGTGATAAAAAGCTTTCCAGAGGACCCAAGGGCTACCTGAGAAGAAGAAAAAAAAATGTGATTCAATATCCTGGCCTAAACTTGATCTCATTTATTCTAGTTATTGCAAATTACTGGAAACTAATTTAAGCTTCACTTACTGCAGAGGTGCTACTCTAATCTACAGAGTCAGGAGGGAAACATGAACTCCAATCTCAGACTTCTGTACAGTGCTTTTTGTTGAGGGCCTGAAAAAAAGGTACTCAGTACTTTTTTAACTTACATATTGTGTTTCAGTCCCAATTGCTCTATCTATTAACCTATATATGCCTATACTGGGAAAAAGAGTGCAAATCTAAGATGCCATTTACTATTTCAGTCTGTCCTTGAAATTTCAAATAAATCAGACAGAATAAGACCACTCTGATTTCTACCAGCACCACACGTAGTAGAGTTTCACAGGGAGGAGGTAGCAGGGCTCTCACTGCAGTAACTCAGTGTAGCTGCAGTGTATTTACAGAGGCTTTTTTATTATTATCTTCAGATTAAAATGTGGAATCAATGATAATATACTTCCTTGTAACCACACTCTAGGCAGTAACATATCTTTTGAAGTATGTACAGTGCTGCATGTAAAGCTCCCTGTTTTTTAGAAAGAGAAATGCTGAATATTTTTAACTATGACATGCTTTTAAAATACTACCCTCCACTGTCACTAGGCTTTAATAAGAGCAAACAGCACAGAATAAAATAAAAGGTCGTTTATGACAAGAATGTAAATATATGGTAAATTTATAGCAAAGGTATTCCTTGAAGTTTGTTGAGGGAGTTCGTTCCAGTCTAGCTTTCATAAGGATAGAGTATCTTAGGCTGTTTATCAACAAATATCACTCCATGAATTTCATACAATGGGTAAGTCTTTCTTCCCTGTTTGCTTTGTCTGCAAAAATACACTGTGGCTTCTTTAAGCTGATCCTTTGCAATCCTCTAGCACAAGGGCTGCTTCCAGTTAGATGTTGGGTTTTTTTTTAGGGGAGCTTGGGTTCTCTTAATTAAAAAAATGTTTTTTTCAGGAGCACTTATTTCACTCAGGGAGCCAATATAAGCTATATTTGGGGGGGTGGGGAGGGGAAATAAGAAAAAGAAAGGAACAGAAAAAGTAGGATAACTTAAGATGATGTTTAGAGCTTTGCTAGCAGAGCTACACCACTATAATTGGTGCTGACAGCAGTGTGCAGTACAGAGCTGGCCCAGCACAGGAGCAAGGAAGGACACAGGAGCTGCACAGCTTTATGGTAGAGCCCTGAAAACTTCCCTCTCAAGTCCCTGCCACCTGCTGGTCTCAGGTGCTCAGTGGTACCCCAGGGATTAATTACATGGACCAAGAGTGAATAGGACAAAACTAGATTCAGCTGTACTATTCCAGATTTAAGAATTCCTTCCATTACCTTAAAATGATGTATTTCCTTAAAGGCTTGGAAATTATTCTGAGTGAGCTAAACAAGAGATGGGACTAAGAAAATCATAAACCAAAAGTAAGAAAATCCTTGGCCTAAATTTGACCATTCAGAGATTTACTTTGTGCTTGATTTCATTCACTTCCTATGTGCTCTGGTAGAGGATTAATAACATCAAGCAGGGAGACTAATAGGTGCAGTGAATGTTTGGGAGAGCAGGAAGCATTAATCTTTTAATTAATTTCTACAGCAATTACTCTTTTTTCCTGCTTTTTAGGTTCTATTCTATGACGTTCTTTTTTAGAAACAGTTGCATCCAGGTCTCATTTTTCCCTTCTCTGCTGTTCTCTTTAAATAATAGAGGTGTTTATTTAAGGACAAGGAAGAGGCGCCAGGAGGGGCATCATGATTGAACTGTAGGCTCCGAATGGAAAACACTTTTAAAGTTGGCTGTTATTAAGAGTGCATTTAATCAGGGAGAGTAACAAACAATTTGTTGTAAGACACATAAATACTAGTGGGAAACTCATTTCAGTGGCATAAAAACCAATCAGCTCTTGAATATAAAGTAAATGGAAAAAGGGTACCGCTGCCTCTTACTGCTTCTGCTGTGTACCATGCTCATTTACAATTACTTTGTTGTCTTGACCAGAACAGCCCTTGTTTTGTCTAAAGAGTAAAGCAGGGGCAGAAAAATATTCAGAAAGCAGAGTAATATGCAAAGCCAGATACAGACTTTTCCTTTTTTTATTTGGTTGGTCATATTTAATAATCGTAAACTGCCTTGTTGGTTAAGAGCCTGACCTTCTCAGTTAGCAAAGCTCACACCTAAAAAACCTGCAAAGTTTCAATTTCTAAATGTCACAAAATATCAAATGGGTGCAGAAGACAAGAAGCAAGTCAATAAATGTTTGTATTCTTCTCTTGATGTTCTTTTGTATTTCATTTTATATGGAAAAAACATAAAATTAACCCAAAGTGTAATCTCTCCTCTAAATGAAAGAGAGCAGAGCCTGGGGTAACAGTCAGTTAAAATATTGATTACAGTGCACAGCAATTTACTGGAAAATAAATAAAAAAAACCAAACCCCAAATGCCTTCAAACTGTTTAGGAGAAAGCATACTGTTTCCTATGGTGGGAAGAAGTATAATTAAAAAGCTATCTACAGTCTGGGATTGTCAAAAGTACTTTGTCACCTGAAGCACATTCCTTGTAATTATCTTCTGGGCTTTAAGCTAGATCACCATTAACCTCCAAAGAAGAAGGGTTACTATGCTTTCTGGTGTGAGAAATTGTATCATCATGTAAATTAAACCCTGTTAGGTAGTCAAATTGGATTTGGGAAACGACTGAGTATTAAACCTAGTCATGTATATTATCAAATGACTCAAAGCATGACATGCTAAGAGGGAAAGAAACAGAAAATATTTTATTTTTCTTTCCTTAAAAACATCAACATTCTAGTAAAAAAAAAAAAAAATTTTGTTTGGGTGAAGGTAAAAACAGGAAAAGGAAGTAATATGTGTATACATTTTGATGGCATAATTATTTAAAAAAAGAATTCCAGAGAATTGGAAATGAGAAAACCCATTGCTAGCTGATAAGAATATAGCAGTTCTACAGGTCACACTTATCAGTTTACTCAGCATCTCATACCCTGACACTAATTACCAGGGTTGGCAGCTAGGGGCTCCATCTTCCCACATGAAACCAGTTTCCCAAATTTCCTGCCGATGAATCTGCAGCAGCAGGGGCTGGATGGAATGCAACATTCTTCATCTCTGCAACTTCACCTAAGCTAGGTTACAGAACACATGAAGTTGTAACCAAAGGCTAAAAAATTAGTAATATTATTTAGAACATAGAAGGTATTATTGAGGACAAAAGGAAAGAAAATAAAAAGACAACTGAATTTTCTTTTTATTATAATCAGTGTATGCCTGAAAAATTTGTGTTTTGAATCCAAGGAGACTAAATGCCTTTTAAGTATAGATTTTTTTCTTGTTAGCTTTTCTAGCTGTGTTTACAAAGGTGCAGTATTTCTATGACCAGCATTAATTAAAGTGTGGTTTCACTCTCCTTGATAACAAGTAAATTATCAGTGCTGAAGCTGAGCCTGCCGAGACACCAAGTCTGTGGACACGTTTAACGATGATGTGTTCCTGGTGTAGGTGGGCCAAGCTGAGGTGTATTGTCAAGATTTCAGGATTTCAAAATCTTGTTAGTTGTCCTGTTTCATGCCATCCCCCAGCATGCTGCCTGCTTGCTGAAATACCACAAGCTCTCCCAGAAGTTTCAAGCTCACAAGAAATGTCTCCAAACACCAAGCTGAAGTTGCAAGACAAGGTCAACACGTCCATCAGATCTCCTGGTTCAGCACCGTGAGTGGCTGCGCTGGGCTCAGGCTGTTCAACAAGGACTGTTCATCTGTGCTAAACAAGGCTCTGGCTTCACCTGGGCTTTTTAACATGTAAAAAAAAAAATTTTTACCCTTTTACAAAAAAGTAATGCACAGAAAGGGGAGCACTGGCCTTCAATTAATGGCGAGGGAAGAGCAGATCATATATTTTTTTAAGAAACAGGAGCAAAACCTGGAGGTTGGCAAATTGATAACACACAATTCCATCATGAAGGAGCATGTGCTTCTTTGTAGTTGCTAAATATAAAAATAATTTGCCAACAATCTCAAAAGCTTTCTGAGACTTTATTATTTTTTTTTAAGAGAAATTTACAAATATTTATTCTTCCTTTTTTCAGCATGTTGACAATGAGCTGTGTCCAGCATTTGTAATCTTTCTGCTTTCAACTGGTGGAAAGTGGGTAATTGAAGTGGTGTGCACAATAAATGAGAACATCCATTGGTTCCTTATAAACCTTTTAAAAGGCAGGCTAATATGAATTGCAAAAGGACACAATTAATTTGTACATGAAAGGAGATTTTTAGTATGCCATTAGCCTCTGTAACAGCCAAAAATAAAAAGGCAATCATGTACAACCTTGCCAGAAGTATGAAAAACTGCTTGTCATGAAAAAGTTTTGTGTTTTAAGCCAATGTATGATGTTTTTATAAAATATTATGTTGTTAACTCTTACTTGTTACCAATGAAATTATGTTTAAAAAACTTTATTAAAAGGCATGATCATTTCAGAGTAGCAGAAGTAAATAAATAATCAAGAGCATCTGCTAAAGCAAGTGGAAGTGCTATTGCTCTTTGGAAGACTTGAATTTTCAGCAAACCAATTTTGTCTCATTTACTCTGTGTCCTTACTCCTTTTCATTTGCCTTAACAATGGAAGCTTCAGTTCAAAACATGAGGAGGAATTTGTGAATCTCTTTTCCATGTCCCATCTCTTTAAGAAGCTGATTTTCCCTTTTTTTTTATTTATTTTTTATTCCCTTACTCCCTTTTTTTTTTTTGGCCACAGTTAGTTGATCTTTTCCAGCATATATTATTTGCATACTCTACAGCATACGTTCTATTATTAGAATAAGTATGTAAATTCCAACAAACTATTAAGCAGTTTTATTTGGAGGTATAACTTGTCAAGGTCGTAATCTGCTCTTGAAGATTCCTGCTAACAATGACAGGGAAATCATGCTACAGTTATTCAAAAGACAAGATTGGGTGACTGATGTTTTTTGCATGCTATGAAAAAAACCCACACCCTGGCATATCAGTAGCCTGATTTCATCAAGAACTGTGATTCCTAGTCGATCATAGGTTACTTTTATCCATCATTAAGAGGATGCTGTAATTATTAGTCCTCTATGAAAGGATCTGGCAGCATTATATAATAGAGGTGGAAACAACAGGGAGCTGGTGTCTTGTCAGTGACTGTGAGCAACCATAATTTATATAAATAACACTGAAAATACTAAGGTAACCAGAAGAGAGGCCCCTCAGTCTTACAACAATGATAGAGATTATGAATTGTATCTACTGGAAATTAGGTGGGTGATATTTGCTGGAAAAACATATTTCCTAAAATATTACTTGTTTTGCAATGTTTGCTATGTATTTTTGAAAAAAAAAAAATCATTATGATAATTTGTGGTACAATAAACTGTGGTATGAGTGAATTTTATAGGCCTTTCTCATGTGCTTACTGAGGAAGAATCTTATCGATTATCAGTCTGATTTTTTCATTAGTGCAGCTCATTTGTAGCTCCATTTGCTTGGAGGGGAAGGGACAGTTTCTCAGTGCCTGTGGCAATGAAAGCAGTTTATCTCCAGACAGAAATCTCCATGAGTCTCAGTGCTCTGGTGGCAGCTCTATAGTTCTGTGCAAAGTCCTGGCCAATCCAAATCTAGTTCTCTCCTTGCTATTGACTCACCTTCATTCTCTCCCTATGCAAACATTTTTCTGTGTCTTCTGGTATCTGTTTGGTTGTCTGCACAAATGACTTCTTAAAAAGATCCAGCTGGAGCTCTTTGTGTTGGGTAGATTTATGATGATGTCACTTTAGTCTGGCATATTTTGCTATATACATGCATACATATATATATATTTAGATGAATCTTACTAGTTGAGTTCTGGGTTTTCCTCTTTCTCTTTTCTTTGATGGTGTAAATCTGCAGGAAACAGGACTCTTGCAGCCTGGATGCATATTCTGTAGCAGACAATCCGTTTCTCACCGTTTCACCCAAGTTTTCCTTCTTCCTCTGTGATCCTACTTTGCCATTTCTGACAAATTTCTCCACTCCACCGTGTTTTATTTCTCTCATTTTTCCTTTCTCCTCTGGATAAACGCTGCCTTTTTCAGCCTCTCATATTTTCTCTAGTCATGTACCACTCAAGGCTGTGCTCAGCCCTGGGCTGTATTTCTTTTATCCTGCTCTCTATTAGGGTCTGTTCCCATTGCAGCCGTGGCACAGATGATGAGTTTTAACTTTGCGATAGCTCGTATTTTCTGCCACTTTTCCAGCTGTGGAAAATACCCCTCTTCATGAGCCAGCCATAGCAATTAATGACAATTACAACTCCATTAAGGATTCCTTGTATACATTGGCTATTTATGGTGCTAACCCCAGGGTGGAATGGAACAGTGAGGACAGTGGTCTGCAACCTGATCTAACATTGAAGTAAGCCCTTGTACGGGCAGGGGGTTGGACCTCCTGAGGTCCTTCCAACCTAAATTATTGTGTGGTTCCAAAAACAGCCTTTTTTTTCCAAAGAATTATTTAAAGAGATGTGTAAGACTCCCTAAGGATGCGTGAAGCATCTCCTTTTCCTCCCTGCCTGGATTTCCTTGCTTCATTTTGTCTCCCCAAGAATCTACACTTGAAAGCACAGCTGGGATATTAGGCTTCTTTCCAAAAGAGTTAAAGAAATAGCAAGTTCCAATTAGTCGTAAATGTCTTGATTTTTTCCCTGCTTTATGTTCTGAGGTAGGGAAAAGTAATAATGACTGCTCCCATATAGAAAACTGGAAATTATATGCAAAAGGATTATTAATATTATTGTGGATTTTATTCAAGTTATTATTTCCAGTCCGCTTAAGTTTTCTTGGCATATTTATTTAGGGGGGGGGAAAAAAAAGTTGGGTGAAGGATTGCAGCATTTACACTGTAAGAAAGGTGAAAGAGTCAGACACACCCTGGCGCATAATTTGATCAGTTTTGGTGAAGTTCCACCAGAGACTAATTTGGCCTGAGAACTTGGTAATCATGTACCACAGATGTTACAGTATTTGAAGGCAATGACCCATAATAGCAGAAGGAACAATATTCTGCCCCAAAGGACCTATCAAGTGAATGAGATGTTAGAGAGGTTTTCTTACACAAACACTGAATCAGTACTGGTTGCAAGATCCAAGTGTGTCAGAGAAGATGCAAGATTTTACTGCATCTTAACTGTTTAGATAAAACTTACTGATGTCTGTTTTAGAGCAACCAGAGTGCATTGTAATGTCATCTCCTAACTGCCTATATAGAAATGGACAGTTTGATACACTACTGGCATTTCTGTTTGCTACCAACAGTCTGAAATTTTTTGAAGTAATATCTTCATGTGTAGCTCAAAATCTTGCAATTTTTTGTCTTAATATAAATGTTTAAAGTAAGTTCTTAAAATATTTTCAAATATTTACTGTAGGTGAATGTATGTGAAAATCTACAGACATCTGTGTATTTTGAAAACCAGTTTTATAGTTCATCATCTGGAGGATAGAGGTCAGAGACGTATTAGAAGTAGGACATTTATGGTTGGTGCTCTGTGATTAAATATCAGAAGCATTAACTAGCCACAGCATTACAGTCATAATATTAGAATAAAAATGACAGTTACTCTTGTAAAAGGCTAATGAGGTTGTATGTGTATATAGCTCTTCTGTAATTTAAAACTGGGTACAGACCTGCACATACTGATTCATTCCTCCCACTCAAAAGAAAGAGGAGACTTCCCAAATCTTTCATATGCTCCAAGGTAAACATTGAGTCCTTCATTATAATCCAGCCAAGCTCTGAATCACTGGTGGCTGATTCCCAGCAAAACAGCTAGTTAAAAGAGGCAGCTCAATACATCTGTCCTTCTGGGTTTCCTTCACTGGGCAAGTGGTAGGGGACAAAGATGTTGAACCTCAAAAGAAGCTTTGGTTTCCTTACTTCTTCTTTAACTGACATTGGAAAAAACTTCTTGGGTAGCTGCAAATATCCACCAGAGTCCATTTATTTCTCTTGGTGACTTAATAACAAGGTGCTCTGTATTCTGAGAAAATGCCTTATGCGCTATCTCATTTCTTAGCAGTTTGGGCTGTTGTTTTTTTTTTCTAGTTAGTTTGTTTTTTCAGCATTGTGCCTGCAAGGTCACGTGAGTTTCCAATTCTGCTCATCTTGGCATCAACCGTGGGTTTCTCCATTGTTGCTGGTTTGCTATGCGTGTGTTTTATTTAGATTAAAAGGCAAAGTATATTCATTCAAGGCTTAGGCAGTTTAGCATAATTAACTGTACAATACAAATAATTTAATTAAGTTTAAACATAGCTAAATTAAAGTCCTCAGAAACCACATTTTTATACTGCCAGACATACACTCTCCATCTTCACTGGAGATTATTTTTTCTAGTGTACTTGGGTAAGGAATTGCCAGGGAACAGAAACAGTCCAAAAAAACCCCAAGCCCCAGATAGGGGCCCTGGCACTTGGAAAAGGATTGAGTGCTTTTACTTTAAGAGAAGTGATTCCTCTTGGCTGTTGGATGGCCATTGCAAAGGCTGAAATTATTAATATCTTTGCCCCTTCCATCCCTCCCCTGGAAAGGTTGTCCTTGCCCTGTGTAACAATGTGTATTGTAATACTGCACTGTGTTCTGCATGTCTGTCCTACACAAAAAACGGGACTGAATTTGTCTGTCAGACCCATGGGCCTCCAGACAACTATGATTTCATCATTACTCTTCCCATGATTGGATGTCAATTAGTGACTTTATTTTTAAAGTCTTCATCAGGTTAGCAATCCCTTGGGCTCAAGAGTCTCCCAGCACCTCAACCATTTTATCTAATTCATTATACAGATAGAAATGAAGTACTGCTGTCAGGTTGCACTGGGGAGAGGGAGGAAATTAGCTCCTGTGTGCTGTGTGGTCTTGGAGACCCAGCCTCCATCCAGAGGGACCACAGCACAACCTCCAAGAAACTCATCCTTAAACCAACTCATGCCTTTCACCTTGGTTGCTGTTTTCACCTGCATGACACAAGCACATCTAGATGCACTTCATACTGCATGTTTCTGCCTTTTTGCTACTCAAGAGAAAGGTTAATAATGAGAATACCTGCCAACCTAATTTTCAAGATAGAGTCCTGCAGAAAGACTTTGTATTGACAGCTGGTGAAACTTTCATGGAAGTGACATCTGCCCATTAAAAATATCCCTTTTACTTTTCCTTGTCCTCAGGGATTTCAAGGCCGCAAATCATTTTCATGAGAGGTGTAACCTTAGATCAAGTGATGTAAAAATATATCTCTTCCATCAAGTGAAATAATCACAGGATGATACAGGAATATTAAACAATTGCCTTCCTGCATGGTATGCACAGGAATTTTCAGAGTTTTCCTCTTAGTGTCTTCTATTGTAATTCCGTATTGTGACACCTGTAATTGTATATAGCAATCTAGATTTTAAAATCCTGACAAGGCTACTGTGGGTTCCACAGCATACATAAATCCATCACAGCATACAAGATAGATTTTAAATTGATGGTACCACATCAAGCACTGAAATAAAAGCACTAGCAGCACTTATCCTTGTAGACTAATAGCTGCAAATGATTTTATGAATCATTAGTTCAGATCCTATAGTCCTACCCATTTAAAACCATTTCTAGATTAATGCTTTTTTGTCTGTGATACGATGTTAATAGTCTACTGAAAAGTGTGCAGTTTCTAGTGGTGTCACAGTAACATTGCAGTGATGGGAGTATGCAAGATTGCAATAACTGATTAATTGCTCTGATTCAGGTAGCCAGTGTTTTTTCAAAAGACCATCTCCCTAGACATAGTGTCCTGTGAACATATCTGACTTCTTGTTATGGATCACCTGCTGCTGAGTAGTTAGGCTTGGTTGATAACACGAGGCAAAACCCCGTCGGTTTTTATGACCCCAAAAGTTCTCCCTTAAATAGCAAGCCAGCAAGAACTAGCAAATGGTGTTTCAGTGTTCCTCTGATTTTTTGCTTCGTGTTGTGTTGATAGAGCAGAGCAAACCTGGACATCACCATGCCTGTAGCTGCTGGGTGGGAGCCGGGGAGGAATGGGGCACAGGGTTGGGTGCCACTGCAGCAGGTCCCCGTGTTTTCCTCCTGCACTCTCTTTAAACTGGGGACTCCTTCCCTTTCTGATCGCATTTCTATACATGCCACAACAAAGGAGTCCTGAGATGTTTTCTTTTTCAGCAAGAAAATAAGACCATGAATTCTGTTTTGTGGGGTTGTGTCACCTCAGGCCTCTGCTCTGATATCTGCAAAAAAGATCCCATTGTATGAAGGTGGACGCTTTTTCTGTACAGTAGCTATGCATTTAACCAGTTGTTTTCTTGATAAATTAATTCTTCCCCCCCCCCCCAGTATTTCTCTGAACACCAAGTGGTAAATGGCATCAGTGGTTTGCAGCAGTCAGCTCTATAGCTCTCGCTAATGACAAATCTTGCTTTAAGAATTTAGCTTCAGTTTTCTACCTCTTTATCCCTCAAAATGTGGTGGAATGTGCTCACTCTGAGTAGGATTTTTCACAACTAGCGTTTACTACTGATGACAGAGATGTGATCCCTATATGATGCGTAGGGATGGGCTTTCAGGGTAAGGTCAGCACGAGGAGGGCTTTGCATTTGGATGCTGGAGGTTTGTTACTCAGCCTTGGAAACTGTGGGTGCGTTTCCTTCCAGGGTGTTAGTTACAAAATACAGGGTGACAATTTAGAAAATCGGTGTTTATCACACTTGTACTTCGCTTTTTCCTGCAGCTGAAGAGGATAGCTGGGTGTCTTCCAGGACTCCTCCTACCCTGCATATCAATGTCTTTTCCTTGATGAACAGCCATGCTTTGGCAATGACTGTCCTAGCCATGGCTGTACAGGTTTATCTGCCTCCCAATAGCAGGGACACTGACACAGGCCTTCAGCTGATGGACTGGAAAGGCCACACAACCTGTTCCGTGCCCAGGGCCTTTTGCAAGGGCGATAATCACAGCAGTTTCAAATGCAACTCAGTAAGAGTAATTAGAAACTATCTAAATGGTTATTTTAAAGTAAATGAGTCTCAACTGCTACTTTTTGGCTTAATAGGTATTTAATATTAATGATACTAAAAAGGTGAAATAGAATTGGGTAGAAAAAGAAAACCTGATACGTTTGCTCCAACTCAGGCAGGCAGAACAATGGTCATGTTTTACACCTCCTCATTTTCCTCCCTGGAGAAGATGAGGTGAGTGGCCTTTGGAGGAACCTCTCTACTCTGCTTCAAGTATACAGAACCTGTGGGCATCAGCTACAGGCCCCAAGCGGCCTTGATTTTAACAAACTACAGCTGTGCCCTTGGCAGTTAGAGAAAAACATGTTTGTGGGAAAAGAAGGTATGAGAGAGATAGGGATGCGTGTTGACATTCTTGTAAGAAAATGTAAGAAACTTGTAACCTACCACAAAGTAAGACAGAACGCGTGAACAGGAGCTGTTAACCAATGGGAAGGAAGTGTAAGGCACGTGGACAGTAGAAAAAGGTATAAGAATGCGATGTAAGCAATTAATAAAGGCTGTCACTTGTGACCATTATGGCGTCCCAGTCCCTGGCTCCCCCGCACAACCAAGGGGACTCGGCTCTTCTTTTTACATATTTAAGCAGTGCCAGTGTGATGTCACTCATGTCCTTAACACGATGGCAGGAAACAAAACCTGTGGATCTATTGTTATTTTATTGGGCAGCTGAATCCAGGAGGATCAGAGGTTAGCAATAACAAGGTGGTTGAAGTTCTGGAGGGCTGACACTTGAAAGGGATGTGCTTTCTGGAATGGTAAGTTCTTGGAAGTGGTTGCAGTTTTAATATTGTTACTGCTGCGTTTAATTTGCTTCTTCTTCTACAGTGGATAGTAGTAAATGATGTTGAATATATTTTCTCTTCTGTATCCCAGATGAGAGACTGACATCCAGCTACACCTCATTTGAAGCAAAAGCTAGAACCAGAACTTTTTTTTTCCCCTTTTCTTCTTCTCTGTTTTAAATTCATAGGTTATAGTATCTGGTTTACAGTACTAAAAATATTAAAGTCTGTGCATTTTCCAAAGTCTGTAAATAAAACATACAGACATACCTACATTTTTAAGTCACAGTATATAATGTTGTCTTATATTAAATAGGTGCAGAAGTCAGATTCTGCTATTGACATGTTAACACCTACTGTTTCAGGTAGGTAGATAGATAATTTTGTATTTAGATCATGTTACCAGGCTCATTATTCAATCACTGCACCTCAGACCTTGAGCACACAGAAGCTGACATTGATACCTGCCGAATGTGCTGCAGAGGTTACAGCAGAGTCATCTCTATCATTAGGTGCCTCCACATGTTTAAAATAAGCTGAAGGAATAAAAGAGGGAAGAAATGCAAGGACGAGTTTTTTAGAGGATGACTATGTAAACCTGGGAAGATAGATGAGTGTTGTAGCTCGTGGAGGGGGCTTCTTCAGACCAGTGTGACCCATATTCTTGCTGGAGGAGAGTGGGACAAGTCAATGTCAGTCTCCCTAAGTTTTTTTGTTTGGTTGTTTTTTTTCCTCACTCAAGGTTAATCACGGAGGGATCTTGTGTTGTATCAATTAGAGTAATCCATCAACTTCAGTGGTGCTACCAGGCTTTCCACCAGTTGAGGATCAGTCCTCAAGCCCTTCCAGAGGTTAGCAGGGGATATTGTGTACCTGCATCAGCCTTCTCTGTTTGCCTGAGTTAGTTCCTGGACACTGTGCTCAAACATACCATGATGTTAATCAGTTCACCTCACCAAACAAGCAAGAAAAATTCCAGGAGGGTTTTTCTGTCATTATCTATGTTCATAATGTAGCGAGATTGATGTATTGCACAAAAATCCTCACTGTGACAATGGCCTATTTTGAAATGTGTCAGAAGGGAAAACAGCTTTAGTGCAGAGGTGTGCAAGAATATTTGAAGGTGTTTTGGTGAAATGTACCGGATTTATAAAGGATATAGGAATATTATGAAGAAGCATAAATTTAAACAAATGTGTAAATCATGAAATCAAAACTTGTCACTGAACTTAAAAAAAATATTGCATAATAATGCAAGTGCACCCCTTTTATGGTTTAATTTTTGTAATTTTTAATAAAAAAGTAGTGTGTTGTAGACAGTCTTTGAGAAAACCTTAGTGGTTTTCTAGCACACAAAAGCCTTTAAAGGACTTAAAGGGCTTGTCAGTAAAATTAAGGGGTTGTTTAGATGTACTTACAGTGAACATCATAAATGCAGATGTTTTTGTGGAAGGAAAATCAGTTTTCAAATATGATTTGTATCTAAAAATGAGAAAGCAACAAAGCACAGGATCAAATTAATCGAGCTTTTAGATCCTGCAGTAAGTTGGTGGCAAATGTAACATTTGCCAATATTATTCAGCTCCATATATTAAAAAAATGACCATAAAAAAATCTCTACATTTGATCCATGAATGACCACTGCACAATTGTCAAGTTTATTTTTAGTATCACTATAAAAGCAGGGGAGTTTCTTAGACAGTTGAGAAAATCTTGTCTTTGCTAAGATAAAAGGCACAGACACTAAATCCCAGCAAATATCACTCCCAAAACTAACTGCCACTTTCATCTGAGAAACAGCATTTCACCTGGAAAAAAACTATTTCTTGATCTTGAGTGTTTGACAGTCAGTCCAGCTGTCTTCTGTGGTCAGCAAGATGAAACTATCAGGGACTTCCATGTAAAAGGTCGCACAAGGCTATCAAGTCTGCTTTAGCCAAATCTGAACAATCACTGCCAGTAAAACTCCTGCCTCCTCTATCAAAAACTTTTAATTCCTGCCTCCAAGATCATGTGTACTCTCATCTTATTTTTCCCAAGCTTCCTTTCAAATCAATTTGCCAGTACTGGCTTCTTTGGGAGGTCTGCAAATTGTCAGAAATCTCCTAAATTCCAGTCTAAATTTATTCATGAACAATTTATAGCCCCTCAGTCTTGTATGAGCATCAGCCTTTAAAGTTAAATAATTCTTCTCCCTCCCTGCTGTTTACTTCCAAATGTACCTATAAAGAATAATTGTATCCCCTCTCAGACTTCACTTTGCTAAACTAAACAGACTAAGCTCTTTTTAATTTCCTCCTCCTTAATCATCCTACCAGGACTTAGCTGTACTTTTTCAAACCAAGTTATGGTTCACAGTATCTTGCATTACATCCTGCAAATGCTTCATGTGGTGGTCTTGTCTCCGCTCAAAACTTAAATTCATGAGTTCTCTCTTACTAAATTCTGCCAATAAGAGACTGTATTCACAAGTTAATTTGAAAAAACTCATTTCATATGGGAGTCAGGAATTACCTGTTTGATGGCAGTGCCTGTTACTGTCTAGTTGCTTGGTTTGGGCTCAAGCCTTTGCATTTAAATATGAAGCAGCTTCTTAGAACCCTGATTTCTTCAAGTAGTTTCCTTGTTGTCTGTTGAAGAAAGAGGCGTCTTCAGTGTAGGGATGGAATTTTTAGGTTGAATCCTAACTGCTCTAAAGCCATCCTAAGCAGGCTTCCACTTGCTACAAACAGAATAGAAACTCATGTGCTGTCCTCCCTAATTTCATCAACAGTCACACAGGACAAGTTCTTTAGCATGTGCTAAGATCCATAAACTTGCAGTGTAACCTACATATTGCTCATTTTGCAGTTCAGGCTCCTTTTGACACCCTGCTTGGTTCATCAAATTAATTTAAATACAGTTTTTTGCTAATTGGATGATGAGCCAACATTCACTGTAGCCCTTCTTTTGTCCTCTGGGATTTTCACACAGTGCAAGGAAACTCATTGTTTATGTTCCAGATTGTATAAATATTTGTGAAGGAGTATTAAAATCTTGGATGTTAAGTACAGTGCATAATATCAGAAATGAAAAAAAAAAAAGCCCTCATGTCCTGTGATCTCATTTTGTGATCAGTAGGTGACCTGCCACCAGCTGAGTAGCCATTCAGTGACCTTTTAATTTTCTGTTTGCTCCTGAAAGTGAATGGGTAAGAGGCTTGTCTAGCAGCAGTGAAGACTCCATTCCCAGGTCTGCCTGCCATCACCTGCCCAGCCTCTCCATAAATTACAGTGATCTGTCCTCTGGCAGGGACTGGGGACCTTGGTTATTAAGAATTACAAAGAGCAGAGAAATGTTACAGGCAGTCAGTAGAAGAGCTGAGATGATAACTCATGGTCCCTTCACCTGGACCTTGGTGCTCTTTGTGCTGAAAGAGAATATTGTGGTGAGAGGCTCTTGAAGCAAACACGTGGCATTTTATCAATTTCTGCAGAAGCACATTGCAGAGCTACAGAATTCATGATACTCCCCCAGGACAAGTGGCGGGTCTATATATAAGTGTCTTCAGACTTCCAGCCCTGTGCTTTAACCTCTGGCCATGAATCCTCTTGGAGCTCCATTCTGGCCAAGACGAGGGTTTGAATGAGTGTCCTCTGAGAGAGGAAGAGTAAGTTGGTAGCTCCTCAGACTGGGTGGTGGAGAGGTGAGACAGCCTGCAAGCCCCTGTGTGGTGGGCTGAGGGCACGTGGCATGATAGAGTTGGAGGGAACCTGGCTGTGGACCGCCATGAGTTACCCACAGGGTAGGGACAGTAGGTGGCTGAGTAAAGAGGTGGTACAGAAACATGGCATTATTCTGCTGCATGAGCAAGAGGATGCTTCTTTTTCCTTTGAATTCATACTCTTACAGATAGAAAAGACTTGTGAAATTATATCCAGGTTTTCAAAAGCTAAATGCTGCTTTATAAAGAAAATCTAAGTCCTTACCATTTCTTATTGGACCTGTACATCTCATTATCATTACAGTATAGTACTAGAGAGAGGCCACAGAAGACTGTGCTCCCCAGATGTCCTCTGTTGGGAGTAGGGATGTTTTCAAAGTAGGGTTCCCTCTCTGCCTGGTTTGGTGTCTTCTCCCATCCTCTCTGCTGTGCTCGACATTGGTGGAAGGATGCTCACTAATTTCAGTAGGCTTCAGCTCTTGTCTTAATTGATCTGAAAGCAGCCCCTTGACTGTAATTCTTTTGCAGTTGATGTTAAGAAGAAGTGAAATCCACCCTTGATTATGAAATTCCTCCCTTATTCACAATTTACTAGCTGAAAAGAAGATGCAAGTGAAAGCGCTTTCTAAAACAGTGGATTTCTATTTTTATAAAGTTAATCATGCAGCACATTCCTCAAATATCCCCAAGCCAGACATTTAAGAATTGTGAAATTCATGTAGGATAATCAAACTAGTTTTGGGAATGCCCACCTCAGTGGAATCACATTTGAAAGAGCTGGTGGAATTTTAAGACTGGAAATAGTACTTCCTCTGCCATCACCCAAGTTTTGATAGAGCAGTTCTGCTCCTTATGCTCCTAATGATGTGCTGCCAAAGAGGCTGGGAATGTCCATGGTTGTCAGTATGGTTTTCCCACCTCTCATCAAGCTGTATGTTGGAGTTCTTCCTTAGGATCTGTGAGAAGTTACCTGTGCTGGGGTACCAGCTTTTCCACCATACGCAGAAAACTTGACATTTAAAGACATAAGATGTCATCCCACTTGCTATAACTGCAGGTTAGAAGGTTGTTAGAGAAACATGCAGGGGATTGATTAGGTGCTGGTAGAGCAAAGGCTGTTAGAAAGTGCCCTGTAAGAACACATATATGAAGGTGAGATAAGGGATGAAAATCGCCTTCTTCCAAGCTAGCCCCAGAGGCTGCTCAACTCGATTCACTTGATGGGTGGTTCTGTTTTCTGCAGTTTATGTGACATTTTTATGTGTGCAGGGTAAGCGAATGGCTATCATAGGTAAAGATTATGCCATTTATTTAATAGCAGTAAAATGTAGATTTTCCCCTCCAGATCACAATTGCAGTCCCTTGCAAAAGGCAAACTGGAATCAACTCCCCTTAGACCCCTGTAGATGATTGCCTGATTTATATGTCTGAAGGCTACATTGTGGAACTATGATTGGAAAAAATCTACAGAAAAGCATATATGTGTTTAGTGCCAAAGCCTTCAGTCTGAAAGCAGTCTTTAGAAATACTTTTTTGAAAGACCATATTGACAGGCTCAGTTTTAAGCACCGTTACACTGATTATACAGAATTATAGTCTCCTTTGGACTAAAAAGTGCTGCTATTAGATGGATTTTTAGTGAGGTGTTATGTGAGTCTCAAAGAATGACAACCAATATACTGGAGCAGTTAGGTTTTCTTTTCTACTATTAGTGGCAATGTTCTCCTGAATATTGAAAGAAGTGTGAATTTTCCCCTGAAAAACCTCAGGGATAAAAGACATCAGATAGCAGGGGCTGGTGTGTCTGGAAGAGCACATCCTGACAGCAGAGGAAAATGGGGTCACCAGATACCAACTATTCATCTTTAAGGAGTTCTCCTACTACCCATATGCTGTTATTGTCTCTCTTTTGCCACCACCTATGTCTTTAGTCATATGTCATTGCCCACAAGGCTTACTCAATTTTTCTTAAAGCTTTTTCCTGGCCTGCTCTGTAGAGCTCCTGCCACAATGAGAACTCAGGTCCTTTCATCACTCTTGCCTCTGGTGTGGTTTTTGCAGCATCCTCAATTACAGCCATGCATTTGTGTCCTGTAGATGCTGACTGTGGCACTGATCATCATCATTTTGCTGTCATGGAGTGAAGCTTTAACCTTTTGTGGTACCCATCTGTTGTCTCTGCCTCACCTCATTCTTTGGTTACGAAATTGTTGTTGTGGGGATTGTCTGTCTGGGCTCGCTATTTGTACAGCACTTAGTGTACTCCAGGCCTACTCCCAAACCAGAGCTAATAATTGTGGCTGCACTACAAATACTTTGACAAGGTCAAGTCAGCCATTATATAAATTAAAGCTACCTTTTGACTGTCTTCACTCTGTGCCAGTGCACTTTACTTAGAGAAACACTATTTCTGTGCCCTCAGTTGCCCTACATGAATCTCTGGTGCTCTGGCACTCTGGGTAAAACACTTCTCTCTCCCATTTAGGATGTTCCTGCAGTTTCTCTCTGTACATTGTGCAATGATGTCTCCAAGCCATGGAGCATGGCTGAGGTGCAGGGTGGTTCCTGCATGGCTCAGGAGACTCCCTGGGTACTGCTTTGGGGTCTTGGTCCTAACTCTTGCTCACTTTTGTTGAGCCTCTCGGAGATGTGGTGGACAGGCACAGCAGTGATGATGGGTAGTCCTCATAGCAGAGGCCATGGGAAAAGGATTCCTTTCCCTTTCTGCATTTGTGAGTGCCTAGCAACTGTTCTCCCCTGGGTTTTGAAGCATACTTTGCAAGGCTACCCTAATTTAAAAGGTTAGGTGAAATGGCTGATGGTTTTAAAACTGATATCCTTGTCTCATGTAATTTCTTTATGCTTGTTAATGAGCCTTCATCACCTTCTGTTCATACTAGGGGAGTAAAAGAGTAGTGGAAGTGGAGATACATAGAAAGGCTTTGACAAAAGCCAATCTTCCATGAAACAGAATCTCACCTTTAAGGAAAAAATGACCGACTAATAAATTACATGCCGAAATGTATCTTCAAATAATGCTTGAAGTCTGGTTTGCATAAAAACATGTCAGGGAGCCCTTCAGCTCTCGTTGTTCCATGGCCAGCCAGGATTTCTCTCAGAAAGACAAACAAGAGTTGTCCCCTCTTGCAGTCTTAACATAAAAAATGATGATTTTCCCATGTACCCTGTTGTGATGAAGTAGGTTTCCTAAGCTTAGTCTGTTGACAGATCAATGCAGGGGGAACTTGGGTGTTGGGGTCTGGGTATGCTGTGTACATCCCCCCAGTGCCATCAGAAATCCTGTGCATCTTTTGACATGTGTGGTCGGTGGTGGGAACCAGACATGCAAGTTTGAGCCTGTAGAGAAAAGGAGAGCCTTTTTTTCCAGCAGAAATAACTAATGATGCCAGCTGGGGTTTGTAAAAGAACACCCATTATGGGATCACTCGTGATTTTCCTCTCTGCTGTGAAGGACTCAGCCTGCCTTAAACTCATTGTTAGGATGTGAGGAAATGGCCTCAGGTTGTACTAGGGGAGGTTTAGATTGGGTATTAGGATCAATTTCTATACTGAAAGAGTAGTCAAGCATCGGAACAGGCTGCCCAGGGTAGTGGTGGAGTCACTATCCCTAGAGGTGTTCAAAAAATATGTAGCTATGGCACTGTGGGTCATGGTTTAGTGGGCATGACGGTGTTGGGTTGATGGCTGGACTTGATCTTGGAGGTCTTTTTCAACCTTAATGATTCCATGGTTCAATGATTTCTGTGGTTTTTTTCTGAAAAAAAAGAGAATGTGCCCAGGGAAGGGGCATGACACCAGGACTGTGCACACAGGTCAGCTCTGGGCGAGCTCATCAAACCTCCATTGGGCAGAGTGAGTTGGTTTTTAGAAAAGCATTGATTTGGAGGATCTGCAGACAGTTCTGCTGAAGAGCAGCTTAGCACACAGCATTGTGGATGTGATGGAAGGTTGTCATGTTCCACTTTCACAGGGGCTGTTGGTGGGCTCTGCACTGAGCAGAATTTCTCCCCATGGGCTCTAACATGTCAATGGCACAAATTCACTCCAGTCTCTGCTCCTGGCCAGGTTTCCATCAAGTCTGTATTTGTTGATTAGGCTCTTTCTCTAGAAAAAAAGCATTTATGGAAATACAGTGAACCCATAACATATGTTAGTTATGGAATGGTACAGAAATCAACCAAAATAAATTATTTCCTTTATTTTTCTTCATGATTGTGCTTCCTGGAGGTAAGGTGCTTTTGGAAAGAGGAGGGACAGCAGCTTAAGCTGGGAAATTCAAATGAAACCTGAAATGAATTACTGTTTGGTCTTGGTATCAGGGATTTTTTTTAATCCTTCCTTAGCCTCACATCTCCCCAAAACAGTCCTATGAGAAAAGCAGACCAGGAAAAAGGAGCTTACAACAGCAGCTCACAAGTTTCCTCAAAGGTTAATCAATTGCAATTAATTGTGAAGTACTGTAGCAATGAACAATGTGGCTTTGAAGCTGATAATGGAAACCAAAAAAAGAAAACAAACAAACAAACAAAACCAACCAACCAAACAAAAACAAGGGAAAACCCATATGGAACAAGCCTGAGCTTGCAGATGTGTTTTTTTCCTCCCTTCTCAGTAGGTTTGGTTTGCAAACTTAACTCAGACAATTTACAAATAATTACAGAGAATTAATTTAGGGCTGTGCAGCACGGTGGAAAGAACAAGATGTTTTCATTAGGGAAGTTGAGACTGGCAATTCTGTAAAGGGCTAGATGAGCAAGGCCCTACTTACAAGCTTCACAAAAATAGGGTGACTTAAATGAGTTTGTCCCCTGGTTTGGGTTAATATCCATTTAGAAAAAATAGATATTGAATCAGTAATAAAAAGAAGGAAATGCTCTTTTTTCCCTTGCCTTTGCTCTTGAAGAGTCTTCTTGGAAAATGAGCTGGCTGGGTTGGGTGGTTCCCCCAAAGGGTGTGGGGTACACTAACAGGTCTAGGATAGGGACTGGGATCACTCTTTCCATCTTCTCTTTCTCTTTCCAGGTCAATGCTCTGAAGACACCGTTGTTAAATAGCATTAAGGTAGCACCAAGAAGCTCCTACCAAAACTTTTGTGTTCAGATGTTAAGAGGGAGTTTCTAACCTAGACAGCTCACCAGTATACAAGGCTGGGGTTGGAGTCAGAAGATTATTTGTTTCTTCAAGGCCAAAGTCAGAGGCAGAATTAAAAACAAACCCAGAACCCACTCTCTTCATACTGGTGTGCTGTTACCTTTCTTCTCTCTCTTACCTCTTACCTAACATGATCACAATATTTGAGTTGGGGTTTGGCTGAAAGCCCCTGCTTGGTAGCTTGAAAACCCATGTCCAGGAGCACTGTGTGGGTGTCACACCTCCAGGGATGCTGCAGAGCCCGTGGTGATGAGTTGGAGGAATTCACAGCACAGCCTCCTTGCTTAGCTCGGCCTGAAACGAGTCTCACCGTGCAGGGGAATTAATTTCACTTGCTTTCTCATCTGCTGAACTAATGGGGTCAGATCAGTGGGGAAAGCAAAAATTACTTTCAAGTTTCCAACTCCCTAAGAAGGCTGCTCTCTGTGTAAGATGTGGCTGCAGCTCCCAAGCTGATGTATTTATTTTACAGCCTTGCACAGGGCAGATTTACACAACAACAACAAATTTAGAAAAAAAGAGAGACTTATTTAGAAAACCTTAAGCTAAAATAACAAGGTGCAGTTACACTGGGAGATACATGAGATATAGCTGGTAATGTTTGTTCATAGCAGACTCATCCTGTCATAATAAAGGATCCCTTGAGCCATATCTAAGTCTTATTTCAAAATTTATTATCCTATTTAGCATATACAAGGTTAAGAAAATCAGCACCATAGCCAGATGGCTGGGGAATTGTGTAATCCTCTTGTTCTCTTCCCTACTGCCAATAAATTTGGTGGCCAAGGCAGGTCACCAGATGCAAGATGCTGACAACTGGGCCAGCTGTGGGAGTAAGAGCCTGGAGCTCCTCTGGTCTGCTGCAGGTCCCTGGGGATGGCCACTGGGGTTTGGCTGGATAGTCCCACCCTTATACCAAGTTACTGCAGCAAAAGGAGAGCACAGCAGGGATGGGATGAGAGGAATTAGCACTTTATCCACCTGTTAAAGAGGAGAAATATTACCAGTGCCACGAAGTTGTTACAAAATGAATTAGATAAAGAAGAAAAGTCATATTCAATTAAATCATGCCTTTTTTCTCTTCTAGACAATGTGACACTGAGGGTATGCCTCACAGTTTATAAGTTTGTATAGAAATTGGTGCTAATAGTTCAATTTTGTGTAATTATCGTGCTAGTAACATTGAACATGAAGAATCTGGGTAGAGGGAGGAGGAGACAATACTTCTATAAATAGTTAATATCCAGAGGAGGCAGCTGGGGTAAAAATATATTTAGAGATTTAACTGGCAGCAAAGAACCTTCTCGATCTAATTCCAGCTCTGACCCAGAGTTTCTGTCCATCATGAGATGTCACTAAAGCTCACTGGGTTTGGGTTTTCAGGTTTTTTTTAAATCTTTTACATGCAGATAATACCTTGCTATCTCACTGGGGCTTTGTGTGACAGTTCATGTCTGTATAATACTTTGAAGCTGAGCTTGTAAAGTGCTAAGTATTATTACGATGAGATGAGGAGAATCTCTTATCTCAAACATCAGGTTCTTCAGGGATGGGGAAGGAAGCAGTGATCTATTATCCGTAAAACTTCTCTTCAGACCTAAGTTTGATCAGCCTTAGTGTGGTTCAACAAAACACTCTTCAGCTGTGGACAAACGGACATCTCTGTTGTAAGGGATGAAATGGAAAGCTGTGCGAAGGGAGAAACCACCCGGCGCCGTCTTTGATCATCATCTATCTGTGCCTCAAAGGAGAAGATAATAATACAAACATATTTGTGGGAGTAAGCCAAAAATAACTCCTACTGTTGTTCTGCCTGCAAAAAGCAGAATGTGCACAGACAGTTGTTGTTGTTGTCGGCCTTGTGTGGTGCAGGTTAAGAGGCTGCCAAGTACCTGACTACAACGGCCGTATTCCAGCAGTGTGATCCCTGTGTGCAAAATTTGTAAAGCACTTAGGCATCTTTCAAAAAAAGGGAATGAAGAATTATGATAACTGTCATCTGGTAATGATGAACACCCACTAGGCCATCTTTAGGTTATTTAAAAAAAAAAGTCAAGTCGTGTTTTCAGGCAAAAGCTTATTGCAGAGGAGAAGCAGGGACAGAAGCGGCTGAGGGGGCAGATGGCAGCAGGATGGATGGAGGGGAGTTTTAAACAGTAGCACTTGATTCTCATGGAGTCTTTGAGGACAAACAGGAGGGAGGAATTCTGCATGTAAAAATGCTCTGATCTGTCAATAACTTTGGTACGAAGCAGCCCAAAGACACACTCTAACATTCAGAGGTTATGCTTTGCTCTTTCAGCAATTTGAGATTTCTGGACATTATTTCAAGGTCACACATCACTGTCCCCCCCTGTTGTCAATCAGATAAGCAACATCTCACTCCTTCTCACTCTGTCTGCCTGGTGCTCCACTCTGCATCCCCATGCACAGGGTCACCCTTTGTGCCTTTTACTTTAAGGATGCCTTATACTTAAAGGATATGGTGGTTCAAAAAACAAATTAGACTTTGAATCCTTCTGAGTTGCAAATCTTTCAGTATTATGCTTTCTTTTTTAGAGTTTCCTTTAAGTAAAAGACTGGGGAATAAATGCAGATTCCTAAACCAGCTGTCATTCCTCTGTTTTCCTTGTGGATCTGCAGCATCTTTCTGTGAGATACGACACTTGATGAATATTGTCATGGAATTAATGACTGCCCATGGCTACAGTGCCACTTGTGTTATCTGTTGGAACCAATGTCTTCATTACTTAATAAAAATAAACTAATAGAATCTATTATTTCCATTTGCAAGGTCACCTATAAATTGTACCATAAATTCTTATCTTAAATAATCATGTACTTCAAAGAATGAGTGTGCTGATTGGAATAGAGTTTTTAGACTATTTGTACTCCCCAAAGGACATATTTCAACCAGTTTTCATTAATAATTAATCATGACATACTAGTTCTAGAAGGTTAATAACATAACAAATATAATGCTCCCAGAATTACAAGCTTTGGATGAATATGGCATGATATGTCGGCATCTTTTGCTGCTTTTATCAGCTGTGGCAACTCCTTGGGGCGGGGATGAATAATGGACAAGTGTTTTGTTCTTTTTCCTTTCCTGCTGTGTGTCTCTTTCATGGCTGGAGTTGGAAGGGACCTTAAAGATCATGTAGTTCCACCCCCCCTGCCATGGGCAGGGACACCTCCCAGTAGACTGGGTTGCTCCCAGCCCCATCCAACCTGCCCTTGAACACTTCCAGAGATGAGGCTTCCACAGCTTCCCTAGGCAACCTGTGCCAGTGTCTCACCACCTTCACAGCAAATAATTTCTTCCTACTGTCTAACCTAAATCTCCTCTCTTGAAGTTTTAATCCATTACTCCTTGACCTCTTGCTACAAGCGCTTGTAAAAATCCCCTCCCCAGCTTTCCTGTAGCCCCTTCAGGCACTGCAAGCTCCCTATAAGGTCTCCCTGGAGCCTTCTCTTCTTAAGGCTGAACAACTCCAACTTTTCATAGGAGAGGTGCTGGAACCGATATACATGTAAATACATAGATAGATAGATAGATAGATAGATAGATAGATAGATAGATAGATAGATAGATAGATAGATAGATAGATAGGAAATATATATGAAAAAATACTACTAGGAACATTTTTATTTGAGTTTTTACCTTTAAAGGTTTCATCTGCCTGCTTCAGAACCATCCATCTCTGTGACAGGTGGCATTTTTGAATTTCCTACCAGCATAATATTTCAGGACTGTCCTAATTGTGTGCATCAGGTTTGGCCATGCTGCCCATGAGCCCACCCAGTAATCCTTTCAGGAGAGCTTCGATGCTCCTTGTTATTGATGTATTGTTTTTTCAATATGCCCTTTGGAAGTTTCAACGCTCTAGAAGGTAAAATTGCATTCCGTAGAAGTTCTTAAAAGTCAGATTTTGCCAACCACACACTTGTCAAAGGCAAGTGTATAAGGCTAATGAAGGAAGAGTAATGGTATCTAGAATCTCATAGTGCTTTTTATTAATTGCTTGCAAATGCTGACTACTGGCAACTGTTCCACAGTCAAGGCTTAATGGACTTGAGAGGCCAAACTTACATTCCTGCAATGTAGCAATTTTTTATAATGAAGCCCCTATAATTGCAGGGGACATTGAAGCATCTCTGTCTGCCCACTGGTCTGGGGGTCTGCAAGAAGAGCAGCCTTCGTTCAAGGGCAAGAGAGGAGGAGCAGGGGAGGTGTAGCGGTTCCTCTGCGGGTGTCCTTTGGTGGTCTTGAAGACTAACAACATTGGTTGGTTGGCAAGTGGAGAAAGGCCTGGCTCTGCAGGAGCTCAAAGGCTTCATTTTCTCCTAGTCCTCCCCTTGCAGCAGGTATTTTTTCAGACCCATGCAAGGGCATGACAGCACCACAACAGATGTCTCTCTTGTTTGGTACCAGGCAGTCATCAACACCTACACTTGCAAGTTTTGAGAGTGTGAATTCCCCTGTCACATGGTAGGGTGAAAAAGTGTTGCATTCGTGGGGAGGTTTTACTATTTGAAATCCTGTTCTTCCAGAATTCAGGTGAAGGAGAAGACAGACTGATGCTTTTTGCCAGACAGATAGACTTAAGGAAAACGAGGTCCAGCTGTTGCCGGATTGGCTTGCAGTTTTGGGACTAAAAACTGAGTACTCATGTGAAGACTTAAAATAGTTCAAGTGGGTAAAACAAATATAGTCTGTGTTTGACATTTTTTGGGGGGTGTAAGAGGGTTCATATTAAGAACACTGTTTACCATTAAAGTTAAGAGCTATGTTATATTTATACAAACACAGGATCATCCAAATAATACATTATCAGATCTAAAAACCAGTAAACTAATTAATTTGATTTGATAGTAACAATAAAACAATTGTATAAAATGTGAATACAACTTACCTAGTGTGTTATATACACTTAAATTGGCTCTTACCACATTTTCAGAAGAACTCTGCAGAGATGAAGGATCCAGAAAAAGCTGGTCCAATATCTCAGCCCTTCTGGTGGCTGTTAAAGTAATCTGTCTCAATTTACCAGCATAGTCATAGATGATACTCACACAAAATATATTAGATTAAAAACCAGAGTAGATGAATGGAATTAAAATTCTAGACTTTACCTCCTCAAAATAAAATCTCTGTCTTTTTCAGAAGATAAAATAAAAGATATATTAAAGACAGGGAAGCATTGCTTATATATTCAGATAGTTTAAGAATGTTGGGATATGAGATGGGGAAAGGCTTAGCCTAGCACGGGGGGTCTGTGGAGCAACAGTTTGGCTCCATTTAACTCCTTTTTGTAAAACAGTTTCCAAGTTTTTCTGTGGTTTTCATTAAACTGAGGTGTTTTATCTTGCTCTGTATGTCACACCCTGCCTTTATTTGTACCTGCTCTTTCATCCTGAAATGTATGTTCTCCTACCTATATAAACAACATGAACATGCAGCAATGGAAAGGACAGGGTAAGATGGCACATGAGGACATTTCTTTTGCCTTCCTTTTTCCCAGCTGAAAATGTTTTAATGTTTTACCTGCAGAGATGTATTTGCAGTGATTTTGCATATAAAGCCTCAGGAGTTTTTAAGAGCTACTAATAGACAAGTTAAAATTAAAACAGTAACCATTAAGACCTTTAGGGAGGGTTCTCTTTATGAATCATGTTTCCAGCATTTCCTTTTATTCATTTGGAAGTGTTAGAACATCATGCATGTGTGTGTTCCAAAAAGCTGATATTTACCTGTAGCCCTTTGAGATGGAAATGATAACAAATGAGCAATAATAGCTTCTAATTAAAAGACATGGGGAAAAGTATCAGGAACAATGAGGTTTTAAGAAACAAAACTGAATTTTCCTGCATGTGTAGCTAGCAATGGAAAATTAAGGAGAAATTAATCATTTCAATACATGATATGAACATCTTAGGTGTCAGCTCCCTGTAACTGGGTGGGTTAGTTACTAAAATGACTCACTGCAATTTTGGGGTGCCAGCAGTGGGGGGCTGAGATGGTCACCACAGTCCCCGTGCGAGTTGTTGGGGGATCTACTGTGTCCCCAGCACAGCTCAGTGAAAGTTTTCCTGTTGGATGGGTGACTGGTTTGGCTGGAGCCCATCCCCCTTTGACAAACATCCTCTGCTGCCAAACTGGTCCTGCGCAATGCGAGTGTTTTAATAGCACTGCACCAAGGCTTTGGGAAGATGTACAAGCTTGGAGGGTGCTTGTGCAGCACTGTTTGTGGCAGGCTTTTACCCTTAAAAAAAAAAAAAAAAAGTTGTCTGTGTTAATCAGCACGTGCTCATCTTTATGAACAAACTTGACAAAGTTGCAGTCTCAAAATTCAAGGCAAGGTTTCGATCAAAAGACAGACCAGTCATTTTTGTGGCCAGATCTGCAGCCTGTGTGGTGACAGAGGAGCTGTCTCTACCTGGGGCACAGAGCATTCATAAAAGACCTTAAAAGCATCCTGCAGACCAAGGCAGACTGAATTGTGGCTCCTGCAGAACTAGGCAAAAGATGGATTGAGGCAGTTCTGTGCTTTTCACCATGCTCTGTGTACTCAGACCATCGCCCTTAAATGAGCTGGGTGGGCCCCAGGATTACCTGAAATTTAAGTGTCCCCATGAATAACAGAAGCTTATTCAACATTTATTTTTTAAACATTGGAGATTTGTTTTTTCTCTAAAAACACACAAAGTTTTTCTTAAAAGTTGCTGGAATATGTACCTGAAGGTTTTTTTGCTTATACTAACAGTAAATAAGCATCTATGCAAATCACCTTGGAACAGATCTGAGCGTTCCTAAGATGTGAATTTGCCTAAAATATGTAGACAAATCTAAGAGTAAATGTTCCTTCCTTCTGTGTTTAGACAGAAACCAGGTAGGTTTCCGTGTAAGGCAGCAAAAATTACAACGAGCAGAGCGATAGAGATGGGCTCATTGAACCCAACTAAAATGTTGTAATTTTCAATAACTTTTCTTAATCTGCATGAAGAAAATTGTATTGAAGCTTCAAAAAATTAAGCAAAATTACAGTTACATAATGAATCTAAGCTCTTTATGGCTGGTAATAGTGGAACAAGAATTTAGAATTTAGTAAATTCGTAGTGGTTTGGAATGTGTTATGACAGAAGGAAGGCAATGCAGGTACAGTGACAGAAGAACTTTCCATTGTATGTCTTCATGCTTCCTATGAGCAGATTTCAGGTTCTGGCACAGTCAGTAGCAGAAAATGTATCTACTTTTCATTTTGCAGTTATCAGAAAGATCAGGGGGTTCCAATTTTTGTAGATTTTGATGGGGGAATTTGGTGAAGTTGTACAGAAGCTAGTCCCTAAGTCGTTTTATAAATCATGTGTACGTGGATGCACTGATTCATGGTGGCCCTTTGCTCAGTGAGCAGCTGCTTCCAGATCCAGAGTGACAGAAGTACCTTCTCTACCAAGAAGGACCACCAAAGTGTAGCTCAAAGTATTTCCATGGCTCATCCCAAGTTCCTGGACTCTGCTCTTCTGCCGTGTCCAGCCTTGATCGTTTCAAAGTGTTGGGTTTTATTCCCCTCTGTTGTATGAACGGGATCTTCAAAATCACCAGGACAGAAAGTGAAACATGACTTGGTGGAATCCATCTAGAAGCTGCAGCTGTTTCACACACAAAGGAGAAAACAAAAACAAATGAAAACATCCTTCTAAGGCAGAGTTTCTTCTGCATCAGGATCACTGGCTGTGTGATGCAAGGGATGATTTCTGAGATACGTTCACAGAGAACAGTGAGAGCTTTGATACTGAATGTACTTGGTCTACAGTGGTTTTCATATAGCAAGTGCAAAGGAAGCCATGTACTTGGATTATTCTGTGTTTTTTAGAATTAAGGATTCATTACACTAACAAGCAAAACAAATGCATAGGAAAAGTTGTCCTGTAGTGAATGTAGAAAGGTCTGCTCTACGTAACTCAGCAGAGCACTTGAAATGCTCTTTGGCTTCCCCTTTGTCAGGCATTCTTATACTCAAAAAACAAAGTGAGCTCTTCTGTAGTGCCTGTTGCCTTGGTGTATAAGAGACATGCAGCATCACAGAAGGTTTCATATTTCTTACTTTTGTCTTAGCCTGTTTCTAGATGAACTGTGATTATCACAACTTGGGGACCACTCTGATATGCATCAAGTACCATCATCCCTGCTGCTTCTGCAGAGTGGGCACCAGCCACTCCATCCATCTCTATCCTTCTTCCTACCAGCTCTACAGAGATCTGGCAGCAGCTAAGAGAGCAATGGGTTGCCATAAGCATAAAGAGCACAGATGGTTTAGTTCTTAACATCTAGAGAACTTTTATTTTTAATTTCATTTGGGCTAATGGCAGAAAAGACAATTAACCTTTTACCATGAGAAGAGTTTCCCTAAAGAGCTGCAGTACAGTTCAAGTTAAGGACAAATAGAAAGAGGAAATCTGCCTCTCCTCTTTCAGGCCAAAAATGTGCATATTTCTGCTGAATGCAATTGCAGTATTTTTTCATGTGTCCAGGCTTCTAGATTGAAGTAAGCTGAGGGAATGTGTTGGGGTTTTTATTATTGCAAAGCACAGAGGATCTGTGTGCAGCCTTTAGTAAGCAGGTGATACCATCTTGAGTTACATGTCACCCATTCCTGGACCAGAATTATGAAGAGTAGCATTGTTGATAGTCGTTCCTCTTTTATTTCTTTATTTTTGCAGGTTCAAACAGTCTTTACTGATTTTCTAAAACACTGCTTGTAGGAAATCTAAACCTCTGCTATGTTTTCTGCAGATCATAAAACAGTATCCTCAACAAACTTCTTCAGCATTACCTGCCTGAAAGCCTGGAAACAAGTCGGCCCTGGGGCTAACAATACAACCTCTCACTGTTCCTCCTGCCTTAAAATGTCTCCCTATCTACTCTTCTGACTGGTCCATGACAGAGCTGCTCTCAAGGATTGCTTTTTCAGGTTACTTTTTGGCTCGTGTCAGCTGGCAGCTTCATAAGAAACAGCACAGTTGTTTAGGCAGTGAAGTCTTAACCCCAAACAGGCAGGTAAGCAGGCCGAAAACAGCAGGTGGCATGAGATTATATTCGTCACCCAAAGCATTCAATCATACTACATCTAACAGTCCTTTTCCTAAACTGCCCTGTCCCAAAGCCAGTGCCTAGTGTCCTGGCACACAGGAAATACAGAGCCCTCTGCTCCCACCCCTGCTGTGGGGTGGCTCTGGCACCAGCCTCTGTTTTCTATCCAAGCTAAGTGATATTTAAGCACATCAGAATGAAAAGCTGTTATAAATACGAATGGCAAGTATGAGGAGCTGTGTAAGAAATGCATTACTTGCAAGTGGAAGTCGGCACAGCCCTGCATGATGCAGATAAGGACTGATACTAGTGCCAGGCCCAGCTCAGAGCTCCTGACTTGTGAAAAAGTTTTGTCTAATGGGGAAAAAAGCTGAAGCAATCAGTGCTGCGAAATGCTGACTGGAAGAATAAACATTAAAGAGATAAAGCAGACCAGAAGGCAAAAGCAATCAGATTTGTAAAAGAGAGCAGATTCTGATTTTATCTTATGGAAATAAATGCAATAAAAGCTTTCTAACTGGAGTTGTATGGAGTTGCAAATTTCTTTTATGCAATAGGAGAAAAAATTTATGCTGGTGGTTGTTTTAATATTTTATGGAAATGCTTCAGCAAATAAACTGAAGTGTTTTTTTATTTGCAAACAGAAGGTAAATGGGAGAACTGAAGCTCTTTGCTAAATATATTTTTTTTCCTATTAGACAACTTCACCCTATGGTTGGGTAGCTTTTGCAAATAGTTTTTAAATACCATTCAAACATCATGAGCCAAGCCATAACTGAACATCCAGGACTGAACGTGGTGGGGGCTACAGATGCTCACCTCTGTTTTACCACAGCACTGGTCTTTGTAGCCATGAAACCCAGCCCAGCAGGTCACAAGAAGAGCAGCACTGGATGGATGAGGTATTTTGCATGTTGGTGTTTGCTGTCCTGAAGTCACATTGGCACCCTGGTGAGTTCAGAGTCTCTGTGAGTACGCAGAGCATGGACCATCCATCTCACCCACTGGCCAGCACTCAGATCCTGTCTCGACGTTGCTAAATGTAAAGCCTGTAGTGTAATAAAACTGACTGTGAAACTGCAGCACATACAGACATATATGTCTTTTTCTTTGAAAAGTAATGGAGCCAGCACAATGCATTGACGTAGTCATTTCCTTTTATCTGATAAAGGGGGAAAAAATAATCAACCCAACTAAAAATAGCCAGGGCATTTTGCCCTATGATCTCTCTTCATCCTATGGATCAATATGTCCTGAGCTTGCATCCCATACATAAACAGCTTTCATGGGTGAGACGACCTTGCTGTGGAATAGATGGATCTTTAACCAAGAGACCTGTGGTACAATAGTGTGAGTAGGTGGATGGAGGCCAACGAAGTTTATAAATAACTGAATTAAATTAAATTCAAACCAAGATAAATCAGAAAATATTTCTCCAAAACCTCAACCCTTAATGGTCATGGAGACATCTTAGTGCCATAGGGAGACGTTGTTGATAGTAGCAGCACATTACCAAGACCTGGCAATTTTTCTTTTCATTGACTGTTGAAGTTTTGGTGGGGGGCAAAGGGGGATAAAAATATGTCCTCCTTTCCTAATTTACCTCTGACAGATGGAAATTGGAGGGGCAGGAGGAGCGCACAGCACGAGGGGATTGTTGTGAAATAAGAGGCTTAGAGCTGGCTGTGAAATGAGTCATCACACTAAATACCTTTGTTATTTTAATGTTCTGGGAAGATTTGCACAGTTTTTATCCCTAAAATTAGTAATAATTGGCGACATGTCTTTCTTTTTGGAAAGTTAAGATTCTTGTATAAGTAAAGTGATAAAGCACAGACAGCCAGATGAGTTATCCAAATAACACTTTAGGCTTACGGGAATGATTCAGTACTTTGGTCATTTGGTGGATTACTAGGAGAACTGTATTTATTGTTAAAGTTAAGAATTACTTATTTTGAGATTTTGTTACTAAAAAGGCAGGCTAGGCCCTAAAATAACAAAGAATAACCATTTATTGTATTTATATTATTTCCTTGTCTTATTTTTTTGTTGTTGTTCATAATTAGGAGATAATTTTCTTCATATGTATTTCAATAAGTTCATAGGAACTATAAATTTCTCTGTTTAAGGAACACACAGAGCAGACAGGATCAGCATGGTGAGGGTACATGTAGGGTAGCTGCAGGAGAAAAACCCTTGCTGCATTTTTCCTTCCAGTCTGCAAAGCTGCACCAAGTTAATGCAGCCAGCAGTGAGGCAAGTAAAAAGCATTTGAAGTGGGGAAAACCTGAGTATAATAAATACAAAAACTCTGCAGCAAGTAATGTCAGACATGTTCAGTTCTAAATTACATCTGGAGTATGCCAGGGCTGCTTTGTGATAAAATAATATAAAGAGAATAATATGCTTCACACATTGAGACTGCCCCAAAGTATGCTGCAGAAATGGTCCAAGGGTCCACAATTACGTTGCTACTCCAACATTCAGAACTGAACAGAATTATTTGTGATTTCCATGCTGTTGGCAAGTCACAGACTCTTTGTATTTCCCAGAGCCTGTGCCAGCCTGACTGGGGAAAGGGGGCTGATAATTAACCCAGGCATTTTGGATGGCCAAATTCAGTCCAGTTTGGCGGGTGTTCTGTCACATATGATTTATTTAATTTTTGCCTTGCTCAATGTAAATTTTTATTAAAACTTGAATTTACAATTTTTTATATCAGTTTTTTTAAGAACCGTTCAAGTACAAGATGTAAAAAAGTAGAATAAGGTGAAATCCTTTGTGTCCTGATTTGATTTCTGCTAACAGGAGAGTTGCAAAGGAGAGGAAACATTAATGGAAGTACAGAATGCAAATTGCTTAGTATGCAGTGAGTCCTGACACAAGCTGGGTGTTAATTTATTTAAAGCTCATGATATTGTAATGAATTCAGGGTTTGCTTGGCTTTGAGGGAGAAATTATGCTTGTATCAGGTAGCAGTAGGATATAATGTTCAACCAGTTATTCTGGCCTCTGCTGTTGTGGCTAAAGCCTGCAGTGCTTCCTTCTTCACTCTTTCAATGCAGTGGCATGGCTCCTCGGGGGTGGGATGAAATCCTTGTAAATCTGTGCCCTGGAAGGAAGGCAAGAAGGAAGGAAGTCCATTGCATAGGTGAAACAACATCCTTTCAATGTCGAGGATATTGTGTCTTTTCATTCAGGTGAATCACATGCTCGGAGGAGGCAAGGCTGAGCCATTTGAATTTTATAGCCATATAAATTATAGATAGAAATCACTTCTGGAATAGGGTGAATTACAATTGCCATGTTCAAACCAACCATTCAAATGGCAGCTGATGGTTAAGTTTTCTGAGATGGTGATCACTGGGTAATAGGTGCTAGTAATAATTTTATTTAAATTTCAACAATGTCCAGAGACTTCAATTGAGCTCAGATCCACCGTGGAAGTCTTTGCAGAAACACCTGCCAAGAGACCTTCACAGCATTTTAGAGTAGGAGATAAGAATTGTCGTTATTCTCATTTTAGAGATTGAGAGAGATTGAGCAATTTGGGAAATGGCTCCCAGGAAGTCTAAGGCACAGCATTGCACAGCTGTTAGTAAGCAAAGAAGAAATCCAGTCGATATTTTAGTGGCTGCAATTTAACTATTGTGCTTTTTAACCCTATGTCTTTTCTGCTTTTGCCGTTTGGAAAGACTTGGTGTTACAACTCAACTAATTTGAGACTTCTATTTAAAGCTGTGCAGAATTGTTTTCTCATGGTTGCAAAGTTTCATATGTCTTATTATGTATTATTATTATTATTTCATATGTATTAGTCCATAACCACCGTTCAAAGGCAGCTTTGTCTTACTTAATATGCCTGTATTATGGCTTTTGTTCTAATGTTATCTTGGAGTTCAGTACATAAATTTTTAAGTTTTCCACCCCAAGTCCATCTAAGAGAACAGGGGGATAATAAATATAACATTAAATTATGCATGGCCCAGTGGCGTGTTAATCCCTTTCATGTTCACCAAGTTAAATGGAGAAAAGCAATTTGTGTCTAAACAAGGGCAGCTTTTTTGCTTTGTGGAGGTCACTGGAACCCATTGCACTCATTAGATACACAGCAACCTCAATAAGAAGTTGAATCCTAGGTAAGCACAAGCAAACCTCTAATGGATAGTTTGCAAATGTATCAACTGATTTGTAAAATGTAAATGTTTTATGAGTAATAGGGTTTTAAAGCTGCTTTTGATTAATGAAATGCAATCTACTTATTCCTTCAGCAGCCAGCCCACAAGCATCTTAGCAACTAATTAGTCCATTTAGGTAAAGTATTAAATCTGCCTTTTGTTTAAAAATAGAAAAAACAGACCTGCTCTGGAAGGCAGGTGCAGTGAGGAAGAAACTTCACTGGTGTGAATGACCCAGTTAGAAAAGTACAATAATTGTCTAAAACTTTGCGAGACTTTGTAGATCTAAACATCAGGACTCTTCCAGTCTCATAAGTTAAATTATTAAGTGGAAAAAAGGATGGGGAAGAAAAATTGCATCCCTATATTTTGCAGACTTTTGCAGACTAAGGCTAAGATGGCTTTGTGAAATCAGATGAGGTCTTGGATCCTCAGGTGAGTTTAGTGGTCCTTAAGGTGGACAAGTCCTGGAAGTCTAAGAAAGCTCTCGTCTTTAATTTGCATCCATGCCCAGATGCCTTAGTGTGATCAGTTATGCATGTTGCACATGATGGCATTTGTGAATTGGGTTTCTTAAATGGTGCTCTGGTGAACACCCTTCCACCAAGAACTTGCTGAAAGCCATTGACACAGATGTTATCTATGTGATACCACTGGTTTTGAGGTTCATAATATTTGCAGTGGGAAGCATTAAAATATATCTAGTGGCTTTTGTTTGCTCTGGTTTTACCATTCTTCCTAGTTTTTTTTCTTTTTTATCTTGTGTATCCCATTAAAACAAGAAGACTATTTCCAAACTCGTTCAGTTCCAGCATATTCCTCTCACAGGGAGACAGTCATAAGACTGAAAACTGCAGGCAGTTAACATCAATGCCTGAATCAAGCACCCATGTTGTTTACATGCCCTGATTAATAAAAAACCAGCCCAAGGCAGAAGGGTACCTTCATCAATGTCCATCAGATACGGCAACTGGAGAGCAAAGCCACTTTACAAGGCAGTGAGAGGACATCTCAGGGATAAGAGAAGGGAGAGTGGCGGAGCCAGTGTGGAGGAGAGAAATGGAGGCTCATCTCATTCCCAGTAACATTCGTCTTCTGAAAGAATGTGCAGGTTGGGCTTTTCCATTGCAATTCACGATGATGTCCTCTCAATCAGGGCTTGTAATGGAGCCCCAGATTAGATGAGGTCAGATACCTGCATATGATAATTCCCCAACACTCAAACAACATCGGAGCTGTTAAAACATTTCAAACAGATTGCATTTCATCTTATAGATGTTTGGCCACTGATGAAAGTAATCATGCTCCTGCTTCACCGAACTGTCTGTCTTTGCATAATAATAATTCTTCTTTTACATCTGTGTTTACTTACTGTACTCACTGCTGCTAGGGAGAAATGATAATTTTGAAAGGCAAGATCTAGAGTGATAACAATATTTTACTAAACCTCAGTGAAATTGTGCCGTCCTGAATAACTAAAGTCTTCTTTAGGTACAGAGGTAGGAGCTCTGGTTTGTCTGTAGTCTGGTAAGATTGTATGTCTGAGTGAGCACTCCACTGCTGTGGAGGAAGGTTCAGTCCTTCATCACTGCTGCAGAGACTTTGTTAAGAAATTTCTCTGACTACAATTCACATAACCTCAAAAAAATAATTGGATTTTTTTAAAAAAAGAACTTCTATTTTCTTTGTTAATATTTCTTATCTTTCACATATACCTTGGGTATGTCTCTTTTCCTCTGCCTTCCCATTTCCCATTAGTTCTCACAATGCCATGCATTGATTGTTCTTCACTGGTAGTGCCAAGATCACCCTGGCAGTACATCAGTTATTTCCCTTAGGAATTGCATTGCTTCTTCCTGGAAGAGAGGAAAGTAGAAAAAAATTACTGTATTTCCATTATATTTCTGAAACAATCTAAATTATCTGCTTCACTACATGTGTGGGCAGTGCAACAGGACAGTCAGAACCAAACCTGTTTTCTCTTGTTTCAGAGATTTTCCATTATTGCGCATCTTGATCGTTTCTTCAAGTAAAGAAACTTCTGCAAAAACCGTCACACAAAGTCCCTCTGTTTCTCCATTTTGTGTGGTCGGGAAGATTTGATACATAAACACCATTTCATTCTGAAACTGTACTAATCCACTTATTATTAATTTCATTGTTTCCTCAATCCTACTTAGGATAACTTCGGTAAAGATCCGCTGGTTGTTACTCAACACACTCATCCTGCTATTATTTTCATCATTGTCCCATTCTCTCTCTTTTGGATGAGAATTAGGATTTATTCTTCCACTTCTCTGGAACCTTCTTGCCCTTTCAAATATCCCAGAGAGATCTTACATAATTCAGTTACTGTTCCTCCTCAGCTCTAGCTCTGAAAACTGAGACAAAGCTGCCTAGCAAATAAGTGAGCTCATTTGAGAAAAAATAAAATAAAATGCTGGATTCACCAGGCTTTTGTGTTTGACATATCAGACCAAGCGTTGATTTACTGGGGTCTCTAATTCCTTCACTTCCTTGTAGCATCTACATCAGCAAAAAGGGTTTGTCAACCAAAAAGTGACAGAAGTTATGGAACTTGCCCTTTGCTTTCTATCAATGTGTTTGTAAAGTCTTTTAGCACGTTTCTGTTTTATTTCCCACGAGATGCTTTTAGCACGTACCCTGTTTAATACCCTCTGAGCATTCATAACACAACAGCTTGACATCAGAAAAGGTTTATAACTAAGTCCAAGAAGTGAAATGTTGCCATCTTTCCACAGAGGAGTGGCAAATCCTTCAACCAGGGCAATACTTGGAAGTCATTAGTGGGGATGGAAGTGGGAAAACTACTGCTTTTATTGCGAGCTTTCTAGCACAGTGATATTGTAAAGTCTCTGACCATTGCCCCAACAACCTACAGCATTTTGGCACTCTCTTTCTGTCTGAACGATTTAGCTGGCGCTGCTTGTAGATGTAGTATCTTCCTCTGCAGATGCAGAAGTACAGGAATCCCAAGAATATCCATGGAAACACTGAACAATTAGGGTCCACGTGAAAACTGAATCGGAGCCAGCGCGCCTCGTCCGGGGGAGAGCCCATCTGCAACGCAGGGATGAAAAAGCACTCAAAGGCCGTAGTTAGTTTGTGTTGCTGGTTCATCACTAAAATTACTAAACACATTAGTCACCGGGATGCATTTATTTTAAAAAATGGACAAATGCTTTTTGCTGCGATGCCGTTAGAACATTTGCAAAAGTCAGAATGGCTGGACGTCCTGTTAATGTGTTACTGGAATAAAATCATGCTGCACATTTAGTGCTGGATTATGTGGAGAGCAGCCAATGCTTGTAGCACTGAATACAAGGTCCATGCCTAAGTAGTTCTCTTCTTGATTTATGAGCAATACATTATCGTTCATTGAGTGACAGAGTAAGGCTACTAGATTTGTTAATTGGAGAGTAAACCACACTTTCATTCTCAGGTTACAGCGTTTTTCATTTCAAAGAGATATATCTAACATTTAATGCCATGCTTAAATAAATAAATGGGGCCAGGAGTGTTGAATACAGAATGTTTGCTTATTTCAGCAGAAAGGAGTCATGTATAGTGGTATTTATTAATTAGTCTGGCAAGACATAATTAAAGGGCTGTAAACTCTGTGAGGAAGTTAACCAGCCTTGTAATAAATACTAACTTATAGGTACAGTAGGTCAGCTAGTATTAAGTAAAGAGGTAACCTGCATAGATACTCATTTTAGCATGGAGACAATATAAATAAGTTATCATCTTGAAAAATACAGCTGACCTTGCAGATTCAAAGGCAGCAGATTGCGGTGATTTCACAAGTTCATGTAGTTTTTTATCTCCTAGCAACTGTATGTCATTTACATATTTTACCACATTGAGAATCTTTAAAGAGATTTTCTGATGACTGTTGTCAGAAAAAAGTCATTGTAGTGTAGTTCCTGGAAGACTGTTGTTTTTTATAACTGTGCTTAATGTCTTTATGGGAAGCTCTGAAGCTACATAAAAGATTTGGGTGTAGGAATATGATATTACAAGCACTTTCAGTTATTTTGTGGTGTTTACAAAAACACTGGGGTCTGAGTTCAAGAGCTGACACGACTCCTGCTAACATGAGTCTCAGATGCACCAGTATAAAGTAAACAGAAATATATTAAAAAGTGTATATATATATATATATAACATTTATAAACACTTTTTAGAGGTACTTTTCTTCACTGGGATTTTTCTTCACTAGTTTATCAGCGGAGTTCTTCTCACTAGTTGTCTTATAGCTTCCACAATAGCAGGGCTTTAATTAACACATAGGGCTCCCAGCAATGGCAAGGGAAGGAATGTGAGGCCAAGGTGTGACACACCTAGTAGTGTTTCTGTCTGAAAGGCTAGATATGAACTGTCTATATTATATATATTATATATGGGATATATATTATATATCATATTATATATGCTGTATATTTTTATTTGTGTAAGAAAGCTTTCATTCTTGCACCACTAATATAAACAGTTGGTGAATATTCAGAAGACCTTGTAAAAAGCTCATTCTTTTCCATGCTGCTGCCAGGAAAATACTGGATCTAGGTGCAAACTTCATCCAAAATACATGAGAACTAAACGCTTGTACTATATCATCCGTCCAGTCTTCTCTTTCATGTGGCTGAGAAGAATTCTTGCAGGACTTGATCTTCTCTGGGGAAATAATAAGGGCAGGATACACCCTCTCTCACTGTTGCATATGGAAAATCATTTGAGCTCATTTGAGCCTCCTCAGCTGAGCCCATGAAACCACAAGCACTCTGCTCAGTTAGAGATAAATCTGACAAGAGCTCAATTCAATGGCTAAAAATCTCATTCGCTCACAGAGAGAAACGTTAGGGAATTGTAAAGCAGATCTGGTGTTTGCAGAAGTGTGTTGGATGACTGAGGGCTGCACCTCCTGAATGAGTGAACAGGAGAGAGAAGATGCCAATAGCAAGGCTCACTTGCAGAGAGCCAGGGAAACAACTCGGGATTCGGCTTCACGGAATGAAATGCAGGTGTTTCAACACCCAGCCCTGGCTTTTCCCAGCGATACACTGTGAGAAGGTTTGCCCTCCAAGTGGAAATTACCCCAGGCTGATCTGCTGGCACTGTCTATCCAGAATCACTTCTTAATTCATGTGTAACTTAACAGTGAGCCCAAGCTGTGAGTGTTGTTCCGGTCCCTGCCATTAGGAAGTTAGTTGGAGTTGCTGTACATCCTCTTTGGTCCCACCAATTTTCTATCAATGGAATTGGTAGTCTGCTCATTTCTCTGTCCCAGCAATTTTGTGTAATCAATTACAGCACCCCAGTCAGAGCAGTTTCTTTGTGAAATTTGTGAGATGACACAGGCCTCATGCAAGCTGTACAAAATTACCAATTATGGAACTATACAATCTTTTCTGGGATACCACAAAGTGTCATTATTTACCCTAGAAAGAGAATGTCTAAACAGATCAGCTTCTCATCAGATGCCATTGCTCGGGGATCTGAAAAATATGGAAATGCTTGAGTTTAAATCATCCATATGCCTGAAACAGCATAAGAAATAAGTTTCTTGAACTATTTTTATGTTTTTCTAGCTTAGAGCTAAATCATGTATTATGATGAATCATTAACTACTGACTTTTATAGCTAATCCTTATAGAGCCCATTTTTAGCTTCGATGGTATTTTTGCGATACAAGATTTTATAGACTGCAGGAATGCATCAGGCAATGCAATTACCTGTTTTCAACATGGCTCCAAGTTAAGTCTTTCTCTGGAGAAAATAACAGAGAGAGGCTGACCTTTAGTTATAGTGTGCTTTGTACTGTACGTTGATTCCTTCTGCAGCCTCACCTTCATGGGGCGTGATTTTCCCATCCTATGGGAGAGATGCACAACTCAATTCCTGCTGCACACAAAACTCCCGACGATTTGCCGCACGGACCGAAATAGCCAACATCCGCAGTAGCAAGTGCTCTGCATTCACTCCCTGTCACCAGGGAGGGGACAAATCAGTTCAAACTGATTCCTGTCAGGATAAGATTGGAGAGGCGTATCTGTTTGCTTGCTACATTTCAATTGAGAGCAAGTCAAGCCTTTACACTCCAATGCCAAGTTCTCCTGTAATTTCTTTGTATGGAAATATGGATAATCAAATCTTTTTCTTGCCAGAGACAATGCAGTTTTATGCTTTGATTTATTTTGAAGCATTTGATTCTCCCTAGTCCTGAAGAGTCCTCTTGGAATTGAATAAAGCAGTGGATAACATCCCAATGAGAGTTTTCTGCAGAGAAATAAAATAAATAAAGGAAACTCCACCAGAAAGACATCCTTGATGAAACCTGATGCTCATAGGTGTTTTAGCACATGTAACTCCTGGTGACAGTGACAAAACACAGGTAAAACTGAAGATGTAAATAGACAAGTCTGTGGGTTTAACTCCATCTGTGTATAGACTCAAACTTTGGAGAGATGCAGGAGGCTTGGTTGAGGCCCACAGGGTTTTTTACCTGGATGTTGGGAGCAAGGACAGCTGGGGCACAGCCCAGTCTTGGGCTCCCAGACCTCATATTGCACTGGGACCTGCCTGAGCTGTGGGAGGCACTTCATGTAATAAGATAAATAATTATAAGGTTCTTTGGGGAAAGAAGTTCATGCTAAATATGGACAATGTACTGGCCCTGCAGCAGGGCAGGGCAGCAATGAGGCAGAGAGTGAAAGCTGGCAGGGCCATTGGTACTTTGTGAGATACAGACATCACAGAGTCCAAGGGGGTTTTAAAGAGTTAGGTTTGGTCCAGCACATGTCAGACAGGTATCCAAATCCTGCTGAAATTTCTTTTTGAGTCTGCCTTCCAGATAGAAGAGTAAAAGCACCAATAAACCTATGCTTTAAAATACAGATGTGTATTTGGTTGTTCCCTTCTCAAGAACCTCTCAGCATTACTCACAACTTAGTTAATTCTCTTCATTACATTTAAAAATGCTTCACAACATTTTATTTTTTAACAAACATAAAAAGGCCATCTTGGAGGTTTAGATGGGTATGCATTGATATGGAATTATTTGATTTAGATTGTCAAATTGAGGTGCTTTGTGTTAACTTCAGCTACAAAATTATTTTTCAAGAAAATGATGGCAAAAATCAAACTTTATGTAAATTTAATTGCCTGGAAACTTCACAAGTTGCTCTATATTCAGCTGAGTTTCTGGGGTTCACCTCTAGGCTTTGCTTAGGATTAATCTAAGCCCGTATGTAGATGATACCTTTGCACCTCCTCTGTGCCAGCACCACTATGGGTTCCTGCGTGGTAGTCAGGGAACCAAGGGATTGATCTCCTGGAATCTATTTTAAAAAATAATAAATAAATAAATAAATACTATTGAGAAAGAAAGAAGGTTTCAGCTGGGACAACTGCTGCATGTGGCTGGTTGCAGAGGATGGGAGTCTGAAGCTGAAGGCAGGAGCAGGAGAGGATCACTGCTGCAGGGATCCAGCTTGGTGTGGGATGAAGGTTAAACTGTGTCCTCAGATTGGGAATGGGATGGAGGGCACAGGAGTTGGGTGAAAGATGCTGGGCTCACATCTCTGGTGGTACGTGATGGTTAAGAGATACCAACTCACCTGTGTGTTGATGCCCAGGTCTTGCTGAGCCAGTTCTCAAAAAGGTAATAAATGAGCCCAGAAGAGAGAAAAATAAAAAAGCTTATTCATGCCAAAGCTGAGGCTTTAGTCTTTTTGAGGTAGTGGATGTAAAACTAATAAAAAAGGAGAGTTGTGAGCTTAATTTAAAGATAAGCCTCATTATAAGCACTTGTCTTGCTTCATAAAGGTAAGGCAGGCAATTCATTCTGATATGCAGATCCACCAGGAAGGCTGGGAGTATTATGCAGTAGATGGTGGGTAATGATGCTCTAAGGATAAGAATGTAACATTTTTGAATTTTTCACAGCTCTCCTTTTTGTTCTCTGTGCCTAGGAAAACAATTAGACTTATAAAGCTCTCTGATTAGCACCAGGATGGGCAGCGACGTATCAAATGCCTTTTCTCCTGGGGAGGTTGGGGCATTGTGGGTAAATTTTTAAATAAACAGAAGATTTATTCACAGTAGTTAGGTCCCTTTCTTCCAAACTGAAGGCATCCTTTTAATAAAAACTGTCCAGTTCCCCCTTCCCCTGCTGCCTCTGAGGGTGTGTGTCCGCAGGGGCGAGCGTGGGGAGCGCATTCCCGCTGCCTTTGGATGCCTCACAAGTCCTTCTGTGTGTGCCTTAATAGCCTTCCAAGGGAACTGAAGTCTCATTTTGTGCGACTGTGAATTTAAATCCAGGTCACAGAGATGTTAAATAGCAAATGACACATTTACTGTGCCACCCAGCTGCCTTCTGTAATGCAGCAGGAATGCTTTCTGAGCAGGGACAGTATGCCAATATTAACTTCCATATAGGTTGTTTTGTTGTGGATGCTAAGGTTAGCAAATAAAGAAAAAAAAAAGGAAAAGGATGCTGCTCACTTTTAAATAGTTACTTATTCCCTTAGCACCTTCTTTCCTGAGGTGTTAATGCTCTTTCCTGACTGAAGAATTCCTGAAACGTTAGTTCTTTGCAGTTCAGACCTTTACACTTGTGTTTATTATACCAAAAAAAACCCAACCTGATTTTGGTTTCCAGGTCACCAGAAATCAAAATGATCCTGTCAATATGCTATTCTAACCCCATTGCTTAGTTAAAAACCTGAATTACCCCTTCGGTTTATGATACTGTCTGTAATATTCTCCTTTTGCAAAGGCACATACTTTATTTCTCAGGGAGGAAAACGGTTTGTCAGAGGCTGCTGCATTATTGCAGCCTGATGAGCAAATAATGAAGTTGGACACCTGCGTTCTGTACAAAAAGGCTTTTATCAGGCAGATGGAGAATGTTCTCCAAGGCATCAAAAAGGCTCATCACAAGATAGAAAAGACAGAGATATTGGGGTATTCGCTACACAGATGTCATTTCTGGAATAGTATTGCAAAATACATACCCAAACAGCAGCTACATTGACTTTTGACCAATAGGTGGAGACAGAAAGTGTTTTTCATCATTAACCTCTTCTGTTCATTTCTACTGAGCAGGAATTTACCTGAAGTTTCCCCTCTAGTAGTGAATTTGTTCAAAGTAGTTTGGTTTCTTTTTTTTTTTCTTTTTTTTTTCTTTTTTTTTTTTTCCTTTTTTCTCCCTAATAAATATCAGGTTAAGGGATTTAGCTCTGCTGAGTGTTTTCTCAAGTGCCAGAATTTGTTTTCCCTGGGTTCATGATGCTGTGGAACAGCTTTTCAAGTTTTGGATTTCAGGTATGCTCCCAATTTTTTTAGCCTCAGAGAGGCACTCACCAGACTCCAAGTGTGTGACTCTCCGTCTTGCTAACATCAGGTAGTTTTCTTTGGAAACCCCAGGGCCCAAAGCACATCTCTTCTTGAGAGAAGGGAGCCTTTCAGCCCCTGGGACCTGCAGAAATGCTGTGCAGTAAATCAATACCTGACTTCAGCTGTTGTCTCATGTCTGTTTTGTAGCACCACATATTTGCTATGAATTTCACAGGTGGTCATTCCTAAATATGGAACAACTCAGCCACCAAATCCAAGCCTGTGCTTTGCCTGATGGCTTAATGAAGTGACTGCAGTGGTTCTTTTCATGTGAGCAACGGGGGGCACAGATACATATGTGATGTGTATGGGTGTGTGCATGTGTAAATAGTATCTTCATGTGAGATTTTAGCTGCAGTTTAATGTGCCAGGGTTGAAGGCAGAAAATCTACTAGGTGCTGATCCACCAGTACCATGGCTGCCAGCACCTACAGGTGTAGTTCTGCAGACTGGACTGGAGAAGATCCCACACTTGGGAGAAATGCAAGCTGTAGCCTCAGCATAGAGAGTTTTCTTGCAAAGGTCTTTTCCCTGTACAATTCTGCTACGTTTCCCTGAATTAGGGTAATGTGGACAGCAATTAGGCTCAGCTTCAAGTTTCAACTCTGCTAATTTGCCAGTGTTTTTAATTAAAAAGTCAGTCTTGTATTGCCACTTGCCCTCTTCTGAATCTCTTTGCTTTTCCTTTAGTGTGAGGTTGGTGAGGCAGTGCAACAGGTTGCCCATGGAGGTTGTCGATTCCTGGTCCCTGGAATTGTTCAAGGCCAGGTTGGATGGAGCTTGAAGCAACTTGGACTAGTGGGAAGTGTCCCACTAGTGGGCCATGCAAGGAGGCTGGATCTAGATGATCTTTAAGGTCCCTTCCAACCCAAGCCATTCAATTATTCCAGAATTCCATGATTCTAGGACTGAGTTATGCCAATATCTAAGTTAAAAGTTTCCTGCAGTGACCAGGTGCATGGGTTAAGCTCCTTCTGTGGTCTAATTGCCACATTTTTAAGGAACACATTCACTCCCGGTTCCTTGTTAAGCTCTGACAGTGTGGTCTTATAAATCTAATGTAGAAAAAATGTGTGCTGAGAAAAAAACCCACAAAAACCCCCAAATCCCAGTAGCATTCTGCCATCTGTTGATTGTGTTTTAATACACTATTGTGAATCAGTGCCTGTTTCTGATCTGTGAATCTAAACATAATTTCAGTTTAGTCCTGGTTTCCTTGAACCACAAACTACTGTGTTTAATTTATAAATTGCTTCTTATCTATTCCACTCATGGCTGGTGATTATAATTAACATTTTCTTGTGGGGGGAAAAAAAAAAAAAAGTACTTAAAAACATCAAGGCAACTACACATTATTAATTAAAAAAATACATATGGGGGTTGCAGGTTTTGCAAGTATAAAAATATGTTTTAAAAATGTGTAAAAAATGTTCACAACCCCTTTCTACTAAGTATAAATATATTTATCTTACATTTATTGTGAAGGAGATGTGAGAATGCTGTAGTAGTATTTAAATACTGCAGCAGGATCAAATTAATGAGACCTGGAATCACTGCTCACTACTAAACACCCTTTCCCATGCATGCATCTAATTTTAGTTCAGAAGGAGGTGTGTGAGAAATTGGCATTAACATAGAATTTCTAACCTAAGATCCAGGCAGTGTGATGTCTTTATCCTTTCAATATTATTTACTTCTCCCTGGCAGAAAGTCCCCCCATCGTCCTTGAGATAAGGCTTGTTTGTCTTTGGAGCCATTAGAAACAGTCTTTAAACTGAAAGTTAATCAGGTAAAAATGTGCTGGGGGTTTTGAATCTTTTGAATGACAGTGAAGTGCAAATCCTCAGCATGGGCCTGTCTCAAATACACCATCAGAAGATGGACTTCAATTAACGCCATATGAGGCAGAGTTTGCATTTCAGTGCAATCTTCTGTCTGTTCACAGGTTGGAAAATAAACCAACTCACCTCAATAAATTTGATAAAGTAAACCCAGAAATAATCTGTGCAAAATGAGTTATAATCCCTTTGAGTGAATTTGTAAAAAACTCCCTGTGGCTGTGGTTTAAGTCAATTGTCAATGCTGCCCCTCTTCTCTAGCTGCTCCTGGTTTCTTTAGTCTTTTTAGGAATGTCTCCTTGCCCTTTTTTCAAAGACTCTTGATTCCAGCATCTACAGGAATCCTGTAGGCAGCTGGTACAGCAAGTTTACCTTTTACTGCTCACCTTTTCATAACTGAACAAACAAACGATATTTTAAGTCAGAGACCCAATTTCAAAAGCCTGTATATGAGCACGCAACAGAAGTCCCTTAAACACAACTATGTTGGACACCTGCTATTGATCTTCTCCAGATGTGGTGGTTGTGCAGCAACAACATGCTCTTCTGCCAGCTGAGAATGCAAGTTTTGGAGGATGAAGCAGTTTCAAGTATCAGACTCTTGCTCCTGGGGTTGCATTTTCCTCTTTTTCTCCCTGGCAAGGAGCTCTGATAAGATTTTCTTCTTTTCTTGGCTAGATGGGAGGTCCTTGAGACTTTTATTTTCTGGCATGCACAAACCAGGCTATTCTTCAGCATGAGATATTCACAGAATAAAACATTAGGAAGATATTAAAGGACAAATATTAGTCCTGGTCCCAGCCCTTTCACCAATTCATTTAACCCCATGAAGGTGAAAATCTCTTGGGAGTTAACATAGCCCTGTGACTCAGAAATAGGGTAATGAGCTTAAAAATGGGTTGGAGGAACCATGCTGAGTATGAAGTTGCTTGTAATGTACTTAAGGAGTTTATTTAAAAACACATTTTATTGCAGATAACCATGATAAGCTGGGCTCAAGCAATGCAAAGTTTTAACTCATTTTCTAATGTACCATGCACCCAATTTTCTGTGTGTTATTCTATCAAACTATGTTTGGCCATGAACAAGCCCAGAGCAACTGGGGATTCGATTAGGACAAGAAAATTAATTTTTACTGGGATTTAGGGCTTATTTGAACCCACTAAAGAGAGCGTAGCCCTATATTTCACCTTGATTAAAGGAAAAAATAAGTCTAGTATTATACAATTACACCAAAAGTGACACTATGATGTATTGTGTCAAACCTTCCCTTCTTTTTACAGCACCAGAAAGGTCAGTGACAAAACAAGTCTGCTGCATAAGATCGAGAAAGAAACAGCTACTGTGAATAAAAGCCAGGAATGTAGTTTTTAATTTTCAATGTCCCTGCTTTTGTGGCAGGGAGCCAGACCATAACATTTCACTTGCTTTTTAAAAAATTATATGCAATTCTTTTTTTCAAAGGAGTCCAGTTGAGCTCCCTGGAGGATTGGGGCCAAGGCTAGAAGTGTAGTTAAGGGAATGGTAGAAAAAGTACTTGCGCACTTTTGTTAAATGACATAACATGCTCTGATTGGATTCCTGGTAATTAACTTTTTAATGCAGTTTTATGGCAAAGAGGGGGAAAGAGCGTGCTTAGAAGAACTTGCAGGGGCAGACATTGGCACTGTCCTGTTGTGTCATGAAAATGGTTTCTGATTCTTCAAACTTGCCTTGCAATTAGAAACCAGAAAGAGTGGCAGGCACCTGAGCTGATAAATTTTGCAAATCAATATTATTTATAAATTAAAAATACAAGTAGCAGAGGAAATGAGCAGCAAATATTCAGAAGTCCAAGATATTTGTTCATGCAAAGTATGTTGTTGCTTCTGAAGTGAGTTGCTCAATCGTTCTTAAGCCTATTAGTAGCATGATTTTAATACGATCTTCATGAGGCTATATAAAGAATTACATAAGACTTCTGAGCACTAAATAAGGAACTCATTTTGATTGCTTTTTTCCACCTCTAACAGTAAATATGATTAACTTTAATGTGAAGATGCTGTCTCTGGGAAGGAGAGCAGCTCAGTTCTCAAACCTCTTTCTTCTAATCTTCCAAAGTGTTTTACGAAGCGGCATCTTTATGTGTTGGACATTGGGTTGCACTAAGCACAGACACAAAGTTCACTGAGGTCAACAGTGATTTTTCAGCTGACTGCAGTGATCTTTGCTGTGGCTGGCTATATTTAACTAAGTTTTCAGCTCCTGCTGTTCCTTCAGGTTAGGTTCAGAAGTCAGAATGCAGAAAGACTGAAACTAGTCAAATAAACTGATTGTTCTATAAAAACAAGCAATCATTAAAGGAAAATGGCAAGAAAACACTCCAGCTTTGTTTTGGTGCCATGATGTTATGAAGAACCCTCAACAGAGCTGTAAATTTATGTAAAATGGATGTTTATCTGATGACCTCTCTGCACACAGTGTATAATTTGAAACGCTATCCATGCTCTTTTTTTGCACAATGTTGCTTGTGGCTTTGCCTCTCCAGATCTCCATTTCATACAAGCTTAGGTGATTCAGATAAATTAAAACAAGTGTCTGTACAGACAGTATTATTTTAGTTTATATGACATATTCAACTTTACCCCAGATTGCCTGGGGTGCAGAAATCTGTTACTCATGGTAACAAGTTCCTGTGTCCAAGGCTTTAATACGTTTTGTAAAATTGATTTAAACCATGGTAAAAAATGGTTTATGAGGTTTACAAAATCTTTTCACTAGTTTAGCTAGATTAATTTAAAATCATGCTAAGTCAAATAACAACTTGGGGTAGATAAGTTCGTGTTCTTTGCTATCTTTCTTATTCACATGTCCCTTATTCTTATAATCTCTTATGACTGTGTATATTACGGGACATGTTTTGGTATAATTTATCAACAAGACCTTTTGAGCTCTTTCCCTGGCAGCTGCAGGAGATGGCCAGGTTTTTGAAAGAAGATATTTGCAGCTTGCTGTGGTAAAAAGAGGACTTATTATAGTACTTAAAGATCATGGAAACTAACCACATGCCCAGTCAGCTAAATGGCCAGGAAACATCTTAGTCTTTGAAACTCAAAGCATAGCACTCCAAATTTTTGTTCTTGTTTTGGTAACTTAGTGTAACTGAATTGACTCTAGTAATGCCACATTTGGGAATTAAACTATGTTGGCTCCATAAAAATATTGTGGCACAGCTCTATGATCTGTGGATGGGAACTTGATATACAAAGTTCACATTTCTGGGGATATTTGCATGTATTTATCAAGTTAGTGCATGTGTGATGGGCAGAATGTGGCTGTGCTACATATAATTATTGAGATCTGCACTGTACAATGTGTGAGAATGGTGGAGTGAAAGTAGGCAACAGCATCGGTTATGTAGGGAAAGTCTGGAATAATTGTCATGGAAGGCTGAATAGATAAGGTTGGTAATCCCACATTACATTCTTTGGGTGGTAGACTGTGATGCTTTGAGCAAAACTGAACACAGTGGTATTGCCCAAACACTCTTCCTGGATTCAAACACTGTCCAAATTAATACTGAGGAAAAACAAGTTCAGAAAGATTCAGGGAAAGGAGTAGACTATTTTCCAGAAATAAACTTTTCAAAAATTACACCTAACTTCAGGCTGTTTCAGTGGGATTCAATACAAGACTTAACTTAAATGTCAGTACCTACATGCAGCCAATGTGTCTCATCTGCTGTGCCAGCGGAGACCTGGTCGATAAAGCCAATGAGCCCTGGGGAGTGGCTGGGCTCCTGCTCCCTGCCTTACTCTGTTTAGGCATCTGGCTTATATGCAGGCATATGTTTACTGGCATGGGAATTTAATTTTCTTATACCGTGGCTCTCTTGTCATGACTTCAGTCAGTCATGCTGCTTCTGAGCTTAGAATCTTTGTGAGTCCATCTTAATGAAGTTGAGCTAGGATAGGGTCCCATATAAATAATGTAATAATATGTCTGAATGAAGTGACTTCTCTCTAGTAGAAATAACAGAAGTGATTAAATGAAATTCAATATACACATTAGCCACTGAACTACATAGCCATAAAAGAAAGAAGAGTGTGGTCTAAAGTGTTGTTTCTTTCCTCCCACAGCTTTATAGTTATATCTTCAGGGAAATGCCACAGCCCAGCATTTAACGATCTGCCACCAGAGACATTTATGAGGAGATTTTCAGGGAAGGAGAGAGCTGACAGTATATTTTTCACAAAAAAAAAAGAAAAAAAGAAAAAAAGGCAAAAAAAAGAAGCAGTTACTGAAGAGTCTGGCAATCATCTGCCAAGAGAAGGATTGATCTATATATTTACATATCATGTGAGGTTAATAATTCTAAGCTTTTCCCCCAAGAAAATCTACAGCAAGGTCATGATCTCCCTGGACATGTTTGGAAAAGAGAGCATAAATGTTGGACAATGTCAATCTGTCACTGCCCTACAGCAGATTTGTATGGTTTGAAACAGCACAGCTGGTCAATTCAGTGACTCTGAATGTTTTCCATGAGGGATGGCTCAAGCAAAACTCAGCCCCTTTGCAACACTAAACCATGGGTGTACTGGAAAAGGGGGAGACATTTGTAATGTAGGAAACAGTGGAATGAAGTATTCAAGCAGAATTAACAGATGGTACAGAATAAACAAATGGAAAAAAATAGCAATACTTTTCCTATTGCCAGACTGTACATCAAATTGAAATATCATTTGTAGCTGTAGCTGGTACATTTATGCAGATATTACTGTTACTTTTGAGATAAAACCTGAAAGTCTGGATGAAGACTAATCTATTAAGTGCTTAGCATGAGTAATTGCCAATTTAAATACAAATGTAATTTCCCAAATGGACAAGAAAAAGTCCAATTGTGGCTATCGAGTGTTTCTTAAACATTTCAAAACATGGCTTGTGTAACTGCTCATCACACTGAGCAGATTAGATTGTCCAAGCAGATTCTGAGATGTAGGAAAAGATCAAGTACTCTTAAGAAGAAAAAGACAAACATATCCGTAAGTGCATTTATTGGACTGAATGAAACACTCAATAAGAGTTGAAGAAGTCTCTTTAATTAAGTTACATGCACTCCTAATGTAGTGAGACAGGGATTTCCGAGATGATACTGTCAGATTCCAAGTGAGGTGGTAAAAACATTTACTGCTTTGTCATTTATAGTGACTGTTAATCACTTGCTTTTTTCTCAGCATAGGAAGTTAAATAGGTAAATCACAGTAATTTCTTGTCCCAAACCTCTATGTTGGTATTGAAAACAAGAAAGAGTAGCTAGCAATAAACAGAAATCACATAATGTACAATCTGGATCATCTGAATAATTTACATTGAAATTACTTTTAGTGGGGTTTTGTGTGGTTGTTTTTTTTTTGTTTCGGGGTTTTTTTTTTTTTTTTTTGTCTTTTTAAAATTTTTGTTGGGTTTTTTTCCTCCATGAAGTGCAGTGTCTTTGGGAATATTGATTACAGAACTGCAGTATCAACCTGGGTTTTCGAGTACCAGGTTATTGAGATCAACATTTGAATGACTTAAAGATAATGAGATCTTGTGTGTGTATGTGTGCGTGTGCATGTGTTTGTGTATGTGTGCATGCATACACACACACACACACACACACACACACACATACATCAACTTTCTTTCCTTTACTCTTCTGTATCCTTTTAAAATGTTGCAAATGCATGCATAGCACTGTGCGATTTGAACACTGTAATTAGAGGAAGAAAACAGTATAATTAATAAAGAGTAAAGCTGATTTTAATCCGATATATTATTTTCACCATGATGATTAGTTTGAGTGGCAAGATAAATTCCTCGCTCTGCATACTGAAGTGCTTGTTTTCATGCAGAACTTTTCCCTCAGGAAGCTGTATGTTCAAGTCTCATCGGATGCACTGCCATTGAGATGTTGATATGTTGAGTAGGCTGGATGATAGGTTTTATTTACAATTTTGCATTAGGAGAAATTTCTTCACCAAGACGGTTGTCAAGCATTGTAACAGGCTGCCAGGGAAGTGGATGAGTAACCATCCCTGGAGTTATTTAAAAGATGTGGTGCTGAGGGACATGGTTTAGTGGTGGATGTGGCAGCACTAGTTTAGCAGTTGGACTCGATGATCTTAAGGTCTTTTGCAACCTTAATGATTCTGTGATTTATGTTTGAATGAGCAGCTTACGCTCAAGTTTTTCAGGTCAGAAGAGATCACCAGAGTACTCTAAAACAACATCCAGGAAGTTGTGGGCCACAGAGGTCATCTCCTTGTTTTGAATCCAGCTCAAGTATTTGTTGGGAAGTTCAGTAATTAATGTATGAAATAGCCCATTGACTGTAATAAGAAGTGGGTCAGGCCTTGGCTCTGATGTATCGGCGCAGTTGATTCAGCAGCCAGGATGATTGATAGGAAGGTGTTCGAGCCCAGCCCTGCAATTTGGGCTGATTGTGATTAGCTGGCCACGGGGACCCGGGGCTGTCACTTGTAGCCCTGCCAAGCCCCCGAGTAGCTGTCCAGCATCTGATCTGTATGGCTCTATTCTCCATTTTGAAAATTTTCCCCTGGAGAACTATTACCAGAGTTGCCAGCAGAAGATAGTGTGAAATATTAAATATATCCTTAGCTTGGAAAATAGGGACCCTGGAAAACACAATAGCAAGGCAGGATCTCAAGTCAGATCCCTGTGAGGGAGAGGGAGCTCAGGCCGGAGGTGCTGCCACAGGTAAGGCGGAAGAGACCAGCAGGGCAACTAAATTGATGCAGTGGAATGGATTTAAGTTGGATCAAATTTAAAAGGGATATATATTTGTGTGCTTGTTTATTAGGGAATATGGAATGGGCTCTGGAAGCCCCCCTGGGGGCTGGGCCAGCTGCCCAGTGTGGATATGTGGTGGCAGCAGCAGGGCCGCTGCGTCCCGGGGCGCTGGGCAGTGCGTGTCAGCCTGTTAAGTCTTTGTCAGCATGATCCTCCCTCTCTTCATCCTCTGACAAAGGAGTTTAAAGGATGCATTTAAATAAATGTTTTCTACATTCTCTCTAGAAAGCGTGCTTCTCAGTATCTCCTGGTTTTAGTTTAACCTGTTACTCTCCAGGCAGGTGATTTCAGAGTCGCCTTCAGTGCCAGAGCTGTAGTAGTTCTTATTGAAACTTGTAATCCAGTGCTGTAACTTGGGAGGGAAATAGCTGTGTGTGTGTTGGGCACTGTTTAAAAAGTCAATGTTGACCAGCAGGTAGCAAATCCTAGGGCTTGATGTAGTTGGAGCTGTTGTTATCTGTCACTCAAATGTTGTATATATATGTATGTGTGCATGAATGTATATTTGTATGTCAGCATCTTTCTCTGTCTCTCTCTCAAGAGTGTATCAAGGTTGGTAAGGAAATAAATTGATATGGTCTCCTATAAAGAACTATTTTACATAAATATTTTTACATCTGAATTTAGCTTTAAACCAGTGATTCCCAACCCTCTGGGGCTTAAAGACCACACTGGTCAGTTTGAGAATGTGTTGAATATATTGGGGTGTTCATCCAGTCTTTTAAATGCTCTTTGTCACTGCGGGAGGACAGGAGACTTACAGCCAGGAAAGAGCAGCTCATGTAGTCTTTCCTACAGAAGCCTCCTCTCCCATATCAGAGATTTCTGCTTCCCAGGGAGCGGAAGACAGCACACACTGCTCGGCTTTATTGCAAGGCACTGCACCAGCTGAAGAAATGGATCCACTCATTCAGGACAAGTAAGCAAATTCAGCTGGCTGATGAAAGGAAGCCTAGACAACGGTGTTCAAACACTCGCTCTCATTTCCTCCACCCCCCAGATGTCTGGTTTCAGTTTTAAAACATAATAACATTTCATTAAGGAGCCATAGCAACCCTTCACCAATTTGTGAAGAGTACATCGTGAGCTACATTCTGTACTTATCAACATTTGAGCGCTTTAGATCTTGTTTCATCTCATTAGTGGATGTTTATGGGACCTGAGGGTTTCAGCACTCTCTGACTCATTAGTCAGCCCGTGGTGGTGCAGGTTATATACTACAAGAAACAATTTCCCCAGCCTTTAAATGCTTCCACAACCTACAACAGAAGTTCAGTTGGAAATGTTTTCTCACATTAAACCATCAGTCAGAAAGGAATGTGCAAAGGTGTGTTATTTTTCTTTTTAAAAACCCATCACTTAGTATAACACAGTGTGTATCAAAGTCATATTGTGCTCAGTCACAAACAGCTGCACAGGCAAAGAGGTGTAATTTGAAAGGGCTGGATATTTAAATTGCTGGCTCTGGAAAATTTTGCCATGGGATGACATTTACAGGAAACAGCAAAACAGAAGAATGTGTCGTGTTGGAAGCTGCTTGGTGTTAACATCAGAAAGAGCAGGAATCCTGTTTTCCCCACTCAGTTACTGGACTGAAGCCTTTTTTTTCCCCCCAGACGCTGTGATTCACGTGGGTTCGTGCATGCTCTAATTTGTATGAAGATAAATGTTATTTTTCCTGTATACATTTATTAGGAAGTGCACCATTTAGTAAACTGTCAGTAGCATCTGTTGCAGAAAGGCAAATAAAATACTCATACAGGAGGAGGTAGTTTGTCCTGATTACCAGCAAGTAGTTTTACATACTGTGAAAAAATTCCTTGGGTGCATAATTTAATATAAAATAATCCACCAATCTGCTTCCTGTGGTTTGTTTCAAATATTGCTTTTCTTCCCTATCATGATGTTCAGTTTTCTCTGAAATGCACTAACAAATGGGGGAAAAAAAGTGCAAGTGTGAATTAAGTGTGATGTAAATGGCGGAGCAGGAAATGGCATCTTAAATTTGTTTACAATATGCTGCGAGTCAAAGCATAGGAAGCTGCTTTATTAATAAGCAGTTGATAGTTAAGTTAATTAGGAAATCACAGAAAAAAAATGTGCCACTTGTGTGATAATTGCCTTATTAACACTGCATAGACTGTATCCATTTTTTCAAGGATGAATGTGGAGTCAGATTCACAGTGCTTTTGAGATGATAGTGGGGCTTTGCTTCGTTATAGGTGGAGCTCTGGTACTGTGATTGGGAGGAGATGACTGGTAAGGTCCTTAAAAATCTCTGTCAAACTGGAAATGTGATGATGATCAGTATTAGATCTTATCTGAATAAACATTTTGGAATTTCACAGTTGCTGCATGGCAAACTGGGCATTTGGAATAAAAACTTTACAAGTTGGGAATCTCTAGCCTCAGTCAGCAAACATACCTACACAGGCACTGCATGAGTTTGCTACCGATCTTTTCTGCATGAGTCACTGTGCACATTGTGGCTTTGATGGGAAATGAAAACCTGAGGACTCATTGAGGGGACTTAGATTTGAAAGAAGAAAGGCAGTATTTTATTTCAAAAGGCTGAAGTACAGATAGAAGCAACACAAATGTTTTTCCTTGATGCCAACAATGTGGCCAAACAGTTTGTAGAACAACACGCTATAAAGTTCTAACACGTTGTCACCCAAGAGCCTCTACTGAAGTTAGGATCATGGAATGGTCTGGGTTTGAAGGGCGTTGAAGATCATCTAGTGCAAACTCCCCTGCATGGGCAAGTTGTCAGAGGACACAGCAGCTTGGCTGCAAAACCTGCTGGTGTGAGGCCGGGGGAGGCAGGGGCTGTCATGGATGCTGCAGCTCCAGCATCGGGGCACTCGTGAATCCACTGCTTTTCCCTCACTTGTGTGAGTCCAAAGTCATCAGCGGGTGCTGGATGGTTTACTAGAGGGAGAGAGCTCTGCCATGTTACACCATTTTCAGCATTTAGTTCGAGATGGTGCTGGTAGTTGTGATGTGAGGAGCCTGCTAATGGAAAACAGGTCAACGCTGTACCTCACCGGAGCGGCTGTGCTTAAGAACCAGACAGCACTCAAGAACATCTTCAAGCTCTAGTGCTTGTTCCATTTTATTCATAATTCTTGATTAATTTCTTCAGCTTCAGAAGTTTCTGTACTTACACAAAGGGTAAAAGCTGTGTTCCTAGAGTGGTCTGACAGCACAGCTTTCCAAGCGTGTTTTTTTTTTTCTAATATTGTTACTTGAATCAAAGTACTTGCTTTAATGCCGTGCAGAACTGATGCCTCTGTAGTAGGATTACAGCATCTGCACATACCTGAGATCATGCCATTGCTACATCATCCCTGTACAGGTGTCCAGGTGATGGGCTTGAGATCAGTTGAGTGGAAGCTGAGGGATGGAGTCCTTTGGCAGGATTAGGGAATAAATGTGATTTTTCATAATTAAGACATATGGGTTAGAAGCAATTGTAGCTCTGCCTGGAAGCAAAGCCTCCTTTTCTCATGGTGGGCTTGAAGCTCATGGAGGGTCAAGAGGCAAATGGGTTAAAAGAAATAATGAGGGAAAGGGTTGGCATGTTAGGAAGGCTGTTTTGAGAACTTCTATTAGTCCGACAACCTGTGTGAGTGGAGCTTTTAGTCCTAGGCACCAGTCACTGATTTTTGCTCTTCTTGTTGGTAATCTGGGTCACCTGATTACTCAACATTGTTCTCTCCATCTCATCTACCTTCCTCTTCCCCAGAATCATACCTGTTTTGCTGACCATCCATTCTTGTATTTCTCTTCTTGCTCTGTCTCTGAAGTGTGCCTTAGGGAATCCAGATTGGACCTGCAGTGCTCTACAGGGGCCAAGGACATGTTGCTATCACATGTCTGGAGAATCAAAGCAGGAATGGTTGGACTTGATGATCTTAAAGGTCTTTTCCAACCAGAGTGATTTTGTGAATGTACAGGATGTGCTCCAGGCCTGTCATCCCGGTAGTTGCTGGGAAGAGAAGGGCTATCCTGTCACCTTGAGGTGTCCAGGTGGGAGAAGCCAGTGGGCCATGTTGGGGCACGCTGAGCCAGGCTGGACTATGCTGGTATTCAAAACCATCTCCCCTTCACAGAGAATCCTGCTGCTGGACTTCTGAGATTCATAACTCATTAAAAAATACTAGTAAAAAATCTTTGTATGCCATTTTGCCATGGATATCCACAATAAAAGCATGACTTCTAATCTAAAATTACATTTAAATGTGGTTTTGCAAAGTCTATCTTTTTAAGAAGCATTTTTCTTTGGCCATGTTCCATCCAATCTAGCATCTTGGCCGTGGCCTCAGTTTTGATTAAGTAAGATAGTTACATCTTCTTTACTACACAGTGATACATCTGGATCAAAGCTCAGTGCACTGACGTGTTTTTTTGAAGTCAGAGACATGTGAAAAATTACTGCTGAACTCTTGCAGACAAAGTTCTTTGGTGACCTGGAAAATGAAGACAGGGGAGTTGCCGCAGGGGCATGATGACTCCTCTATGCCTTGTTGAAATAACTGGAGTCACTGAGGTGTCAAACTGGGGTGGCACAGCACCGAAACTGGTCGCCTGCCTTGCCCTTAGAAACAAAGGCTCTGCATTTTCCAGTTGCTTTATGACTTTCCCACGTCAGTGCTGAGCAAGAGAAGTGGGTGCAGATTTCATTTCCTGTTGTTATCAATAACAGTGACAGTTCATAACTCGCCGCTGAGTTAGATAATATTTTTTATCTTTTTTTTTTAACTTTTATATGAACGAACAAAAAGAACTAGCACACAGTAGCCACAGAATCATAGAATTGTTCTGCTTGGAAAAGACCTTTAAGATCATCCTGATGCTCACCACGTGCAAAATTTATACAATGATTGCTGGAATAAAAACAAGTGAATATTCCAGTTTACATTCACTCTTTGCTTTGGTCTGGCTTGTGTACCTGGCAAAAAATACTTCTCTGAGCTGTGAGATAGATGTCACTTTTTAAAAAGACACGAGGAAAACTGGTTATTGTTCCAGTCAACGATGACATTTGTCATATCCCATTTAGTGAACTCAATCTCTTTACTGGTTCAAAGTGTTTGTGGTACCCTTGATGTCTGACACATTGATTTGAATGTGTAAAAAGCAGAAATACCTAACATTTACTGAGGAACAAAGTTTTTGAGCAGGTGTGCAAGCTGGAGGTCCTTCTGGGCCACATAGTGAGAGTTTCTGTAGCTGCCATCCAGAGGACACATGGAGGGAGAGAGGGGAGGCTGCATTTGGCTTCATCCTGCGACATCTATCCCAGGAACTGGGAACTGCTCCTGGATTCCTGCATCTAAGCAAAGCCTTAGAGATTATGTCTGCTGCTTTCAACATCAGCTTCTGTAGTCCCTTACTTAGGGAGAACATTGTTTAAATAAGCCACTGCCTCTCAGGTTGGGGGGAAAAAAAGTGCTAATATATAAATGTTGTGATTTTGATTTAATAACATAACTGATACATTTGCTATTTAATATCCTAATCCACACTGAACAAAGTCCCAGCTCATCATGCATTGTTTATCTAAAGTAATAGCAAGATACATAATTTTCTGTTTTAAAGGTCTGTAAAACAGATATTAGCCGATTTTAAAATACATGTACTTCATGCTCTTGTGTAAAGAACTCATAGTTCCCAGTTCTGTTTGATTGCAATTCTACAGAATAATTTTTCTTTTGCTCAGATAGTTTTTCTTCCTGTGAGTGTTTGACTTCTCTCACCATTTAGGGAACTGGTACAAGTCATGCTGTGCAGTGTACATTTTACATGCTATTCTGCTTTCACAAAAAGCTAATGAACGTGAGCTTTTGGGATTCATTGGAAATGGTCTACTTAATGTGATGCTCCTGTAGCAGATACGGTCCTTTCCAGAAGTTACTGCTTCTCCAGTCCTTGCAGCTATTCCTGTCATATACACAGGGGAGCACTCGCAAGGACATGTAGTACACTAGCTTTTTTAGTGCCAAAGTGACTCTAATCGATCTTAATTCTTATTTATTCTTTGCACTAACATTCAAAAGAAAGACAAGCTCCAAATTCTGACTTGTGGCAGCATCTTTATTAAGACATGAGCATGGAATTAGGATAACTTCAGTTCTTGGAACATGTGTTAATAGTAATTTCTGAGTATTTCCATGTCAACAGGAGTCTAAACCAAATCTTATTCTTTCTGAAGCCCACAGTGATTTTCTTATTAAATGCACTAGCTCAGCATTGGCTGGTAATAAAGGAAGAGGGTGATGGTCCTTAATGCTAAACCTTTCAGCCCACATCATTGTAAAAGTGGTGTTAGTGTGATTAAGAAGAACCAGACCAAGACTACTTAACTGCTTAATCTTAGAAATGAGATAGCACAGATTGCAGTGCAAATACCTAGTGTGCAAAATCAGCACAAGATGTGCCTTTAAAAAAAAAAAAAAAAATTAAATTGCCTTACCTGTCCATTAAAAACCCTGGATGAGCATATTTGTCCTGCCTTTGCTGGGAAGGCAGCACGAATGAGGGAAGCCCTGCCTTTGTGCCAGGCAGAGACACCAGCCATCCTCCTCTGGGAAATCTTCTGGGCCCTGATCAGTGGGGATTTGGGGGACAGAGGTATATAACTCAGTAATGACAGAGCTACTGTGCCTTATGAAGGGAGCAGACCACAGCTGTTCTTCTACCCTGTTGAACCCATCATTTGTGGAACCAGCTCAGTTTTAGGTTGGAGCCTTTTTTCCCCTAGTCCGAATTCCCATCCACTTTAGATACCAAAGCTGTGTGCTGCCAGCTTCCTAATGAATCCCTTGTTCTTTAATGTATCAGTCTTGATAATTCCTCTGTGAAGTTAAGAAAAGCACAGAAATTTTAATTGTGGCTTTAAAAGCCACCTAGATCCTTGTACTGAAATTCAAAAGTACCTGTGAGATTTCTAAAAAAAGTCCCGTATTGGGAAATCTGACAGGGAACAGAATCTGCATCCTTTTCATTACAGAGTTTTGCTGTAATGATTCAGGCATCTTTGCTTCATCAGGGACAGCATATTTACTGTGCTATCCATTAGGGAGACAACTGCCTCTGGAAGATATGCCAAAATGCCACTTTTTTTGTTGTGTGAATGTTCACAGTCACCTGTATAAATAGCAGTGGGCTGCTAGAGAAAACCATATTGATGCTTTTGCCTTTCCTTCTGGGATTTAGTTTATTTGCCTTTCATGATCAGTGAGAATTTTGTAGAACTGCTTCCCCAGAACAATGCCTGTAAGGAGCAGGAGGGTAGTGGGTGAGCACCACGGTCCTGGGGGGCTGAGCTGTCAGTCAGAGCTGGTATCTTTCTGGAACTGAGCATCATTTAAAAAGTATTTAGTATCTGCAACAGGTTTTATTTCTAGACCTATACTTTGAGACAGAGGAGGAGCAAGGATCTGAGAGGAGTTACCTGTGATTGTTGTCCCACATGCTGCTGTACCAATGCAGCAATAGATGCCAGTAGATTTCCAGCAGATAATTCAATGGTGACTTTCTTCTGAGCACTGCAGTGTGGGAGCCTTTGAAAGAAAGAGGTTAAGAGACAAGTAAGTAGGACTGGAGTGCTATTATTACAGCTATTTTTCTTTACCTCTAATACATGTCATCCTCTTTTATTAGGGGCTGACTGTTGAACCAGGAAAACTGATGCCACAGTATAAAAATGATAGGCAAGAAAGTATCATTGATAAGTGATCTGAATGGTGCTGACCTTTCATGAAAATTGAATAAAAATATACATGCCTTGAGACTTAACAAAGTGAAAGATCACTTGCATCCTCTCATTGTGCTCAGAGCACATGAGTACTTCTAGCAGTGAAAAGGAAAACAAGCTGCTGTGATCCCCACCTTAACCTCCCCGCCACAGGAACTGGAACATCAGGCTAAAATCACATCTCTTGCCACACCGGGGAGCTGAAAAGAGAACTGAGAAGACCAGATATGTCAAATTTGAGTGAATACTCCCTAAATCCCACTTGTACAACCGCTACACTCTCAGTGTGCTATTCAAATATCAGCTAATTAATGTTTGCTATTGTGTGTGATTTAACCATGTATTCAGGGCTTCTTTGTTCACTTAGCAGCAATAAGATGTCACTGCAAGATCTACTGAGGGACTGAGGGGGTAAGTCAATTTTTAAGTGCAGCCTTGTGAGCTTTCAGTGATTTCCTATAAATTTGTGCTAGCACTCTCCCAGATTCCACACTCTCATCTTTCCTGGTCCTCCGCACCCATAGGCATCCATCCTTTTTCACACATGAGAACACAGTGTTTGTCTTTAACATTAATTTTTCATAGTTTAGATTTTGTAATTACTTTGTTTTATGTACTAGTCTGTTCATATGCGTTTGATGTGAGAGTTGCCTACTTGCCTTTTCATCTCCATAAACAAGGCTTGTGTGTTCTGCTCAGGCAGTCTCAGCCTTCCAGGACTCTGAACAGGGAGTTTTTGGCTGGCATCTTTTTGCGAGTAAAGAAATCTGGGGAAAAGACATTAGGCAGCTAATAGCAGCTCCCTACATCTCAGCTTTCTGGTACCTTAGGAAAGAATTCTGTTTAGACTCGAATTTGGTTCTGTGGAGGAATTCTAGACCAACTGAATACAGCTTGAACAGGGGAGGTTTTATTCGTATGCATCCCATGACATGTCTGTAACCCTGAAAATGGATCTACAGGAGGAATATGTAGGCAGTGAGATGGGGGATGAGTGTGAGAAAGCTTCTTAAACCTATTTGTATGGACATTATGTAATTAGAGTGTACACTCACACATACATGCATGTGTATACCTCTAGGTAAGCTCTCCATGAAGAAATACAGGGAGATTGGTCAGATAGGGCCCTTTAAACCCTCCATTTGAAGACAACTCGCTGCTTTCTGCCTGCCTGTGCTCCGGGGAGCTCGGAGGAGCTGCTGTGGGGCTCCCAGAGACCTGAGAGGTGGCTGCTGGTGGAGAAAACTCACTTGCACAGGAAATGGCATTCCTCAAGAGACATACAGAAATTAAAAATAATAATAACTAAAGAGCTCTAGATAATCCAAACATGGATTTTCTTTTTCTAATGCTCAGTACCATTGGAGAAATTAGTAAGCGATGTTTTCCAGAGAGCACTCAATGTATGTACTGCTGGGTGACTTGGAGTTGCTTCATTTCCCCTTGCTGTTTTATTAATTTCTTTTTTTACACACATTATCTAAACAAATAATTGAGAATCTGGGACTGAGGAGAGAAAGAAATAGCCCCAGTGTCACATCTGAATTTGGCCATACTGTGTTCTTGGTGTTACACTGATAAAAAAATCAACCAACCAGGGCCTCAAAAGATGGATTTTCTTTTAAATGAATTAGGTTGGATTTAGCTTGATGTTCTACATCTCAGAACTGTCGGTCTTTCAGTGGACCTGGAAGCTGTTGGTCACATGGAAGTGAAGGGCATATGTATGTAAAGATGGTGGCAATTTTTCCTTTTGAATTTCAACAGTGGTCCTCTGGGTAACACAGAGCAAAACTACTGAGATCTTGAGAATGTCCAAGGTCTGTCTCTGCTGGGATCTCTAAATTTGGGAAAAGACCCTATTTTAGAGACCCATCTTTCTCTAAGCAGGTGAAAAATCTAGCAAGGAGACTGGGAGGTTAAGGTGAGCAGATAAGAGCCAAGAAATGAAAGGAGAGCCAAGAGGACTGCCCTCACCTCCCCTCCTGAGTAAGCCACACAAAAAATGGAGCCTGTCAATTTACTTTAGAGATTGTTGTATAAAGTGAAGGTAGAAATCCAAGCCTTTAGGCCAGGTTTTTTTAACCTTCAGGTTCAATTTAAATTCTTGCTTAAACTATCCACCAAATTAGAGTTTCCTGAGTAATTAGCAAATTAATAGCTCACCATGTTGTGCAGAAATGTCAGCCCCTAAAAATGTCATTGCTGTTTCTTTACTAGCTTAACTTTTCTTTTTTAGACCAATAATTTTGTCTCCACTAAGAATGTGCTGTCTGGCTGCTGAATAATGGAACAATATTTATAAGAAGGCTAGAATTTCAGCATTTTGAAGACAGCTTAATTGGCATTAATTGACACTTCACATACATAAATACTGTTGGGTTTTTTTTTTTTCAAGATGATGTTCTTTTGCCTGCTGGTGGCAGGGGAGAGTTTTGTATGCCATCTCCTACTGCCACAGCTCCCAGAGGAAACAGAGAATATCCTGGAGGTTTTGATGCTTCAGCCACCCTCAGGATCTGAAGCACCCCTAGACCCACAGCTGAGCATCAGCCACATCTGGGGCTGCATCAAGGGCTGGCAGCTTGCAGCCATGTCCTTTGCAGAGAGCTTGCACATGGCTTGTTCCCTGAGTTGACAAGGGCTCTTTTTCCCTTAGCCATTCTCAGACAGCCCCTTTAAAAACTAAGGATGGGGATGCAGGAGCACAGAATGGGTGGCATCCATGAGCGATGCAGCAGCTGGTGCTCCCAGCACCCTTGTGCTGCCAGTCAAGCAGTGCTTACTCATAGGGCCCTATGGGCAGATGTGATGGAGGTGCTGCTGTTCCTGCTGCTCCTGGGGAAAAAATTACATCATCCAAAGGACATGTCACTTGGTGTGCTGGCTGCACCATGTGAAGAAGTAACAAGTCCTCTTGATCTCCTTTCAGCCATAGTAATGCACGTTGCACTTGGTGCTTCTCGGCTAGATACTGCACTCTGGGATGAAAAGGTCAGCTTTGCCTTGCTGTAGGAACCCAGCTGGGGAGCTGGAACTGGGGAGGACAAGAACTGGTGAGGGATGAGAACTGGTGAGGGATGAGAGCATGGATTGTGTCTTCAGTTTCTGCAGAAATCTCCTTTATTGCAAAAGACAAACTGGAAGAGGGTAACTCAGCAAGGAATTCGACTGTTACAAAGTGCGCAGCATTATGAAAAAGCAATTGCATTATGAAAATGCTGTATTGCATTGCGTTATATCTACCTGAAAAACATGCAAAATGAGGCATGATTTTCCATCCTGGTACCTGGCATTTAAAATTAGTTACCTCCCAGTTAGCATTCCTTTTTTTTTTTGGCTCAATAATTAGATGAATATTTCATCTTGTTAGAGCAAGTGTGAAGAAGTGGATCACATTATTTTTGAAGTGCTTTGCTTTCTTAAAAGTAATTGAGAAGCTGAGACCAGAAAACCACCATCAATACCCGTATTTGTCTAATTTAAAGTTTTATACAAACTTTTCACAAGGGGAAATATATATTAAGATGACTTTTTGATGCTGATGAAAGTAAAACAAGAGTTTTCTTTTGTGTTATTTTTTAAGCTAAATCTCTTTGTTATGTGCACTTCTGCAAGAAGTGTTTGAAGGTTTCCATGAGATAAAACACAAATGGTTGGTAACTCCTTTTTCAGTTGTTTTATCCTAATTAAAATCCAGAATGTTGTTTACTACAAAATACTTATTTAACTGAGGTTTGCAAACCCCAAGTAACAATTTACTTTTAGTGTTTCAGCAGTTCAGTTGAGTTTCATTTTGATCACAGAAGAGCCACCAAGTAAACAGTTCATCTGCATATCACAGATCATTTTTTTAACTGGTGTGAATTTTTCCTAGTGGATGAACTCTTTCAATAGTCACTTTTACAACATTGTAATTACACCTCATATAGAACCTATCACATCAGTAGGAGATAAAAATTAAGAGAAACAGCCATTAATTTTGTTCATTCAGGCTGTGTTTGCTCTCAGGAAGACAGGCTATTATTTCTTCTTACAAAAACCATAATGAGAAATTTTCTGAGCTGATTGTTCAGATCAAGCAGAGGGCAACGTGTATTTGATTAAAGTCCACCTAACTCCGTGAGCCCAGGCATGTTGAATGGGAAAGCAAACTCTTGTTTCCAAATCCTGGAAGGGTTAGGTAGACCCCAGGCCATTGTTAGCTGGGACTTGTTATCAGAAAAATGAAATAATAATTAAAAAAATATATATAGGGATAGATTGGCTGGAAAGGTTAAAAGTCAGTGAGAAAAAAACTCAAATCCAAGATCTGTTAAGAGGACTTAATGCCTTGAAAAACACTGTTGATAAGACCCAGATAAAGTCTTTTCTTTCCTAGGGTAAAGGCCACTTAGTTTTTCTAAGTTCATTTTATATTCACTTTTTAGAGATTATTTCCCTCCTGCATTGTTAGTACCTCTGTTTCCCTACATGCAGCAGCAGGAAAATAACAAGCCATATGAAATTTGTAAAAATACAAGTCTCTCTGCTACCCCTTGCTTGGTTCTATCCCTAGTCTCCCTGGGCAGAGGTGCCATTTCACAGGCTCCAATCAGTGAGGGAGCAGCAGCAGCCTGCGTGCTCCAGCACCCTGGTCATAAATCCCACTTTTCCACTGAGCTAGGTATGAACTCATGTTCGAGTCACTTGGAGTTTGGGAAGCCGATCAATGTCAGGCCTGGACTCAAAAGCCTAATGAAGAGGGAGAAAAAATACTCTGCTGCTCGAGTATCATTGCCACGAGGAATATGAGAAATTGTGTCATATGACTTGTCGCACAAAGCAAAGTATTTAAGTATGAACAGTAGAGCTTTGCTGGTGCTGAAGAGTGTATGAAAGTTACAGAGATTAATTTACTGCCATTTACCTTTGCAATGCAAGAAGTAAAGTGTTTAATGCCAGAGCGCACTCAAAGGAACTGCTCAGCCCCATTGGATGTTCTCATGTGGATTTTTTCCCTGGGAAGAAGCTGTGCACAGTAGTTGAGGGGAAGTGCGAGCAAAGAAAGGACAACTCTTCAATCCCAGCTTAGCAAGCACTCCTGAAGATTTACAGTGCTTCACTTATGCCCTTCGTTTTTGTTTAGACTTATGTGGGGACGAAAAGAACAGTTTCCTGCAACCTGGTGTCACCCTCCCTGCTCATTGAACTAGGATCAGATCTGGGACGAAAAAGAGGTACCGTGGTACAACTTTACCGTTAGAATCATGAGCAGCATTAGCTATCCCAGTGCTCTTTTTTGTTTACTTTGCTATCTTCACTTTATCTTATCTTCACTTGGTTCTATCTATCCAATTAAGTCTACAAAAACTAACTGATCTCTTGGAAAAAAAAACCACAAAACAAAACAACAAACCCACACAATATGGGCTTGATAGCTTAAAAGAACTTGATTTTGCCATTCAGTACAGAAAGTGGATCACATCTGTTTCATCAGGGAATATTTAAGGTATTTTTGCTCAGGTTCTTTTATGTGCAGCCTCTGCACTGGTTCTGCTTGGAACCTCTTATGGTGAGGCACGGTGTCAGGAAGATGCACGTGGGTCCCCATTAAAGGCAAATCAGAAACATCACCATATTTTCTCTTAATGACAATGATTATTAGATCAAACAGTGTTGCAAAGGCTCAGGACTGAGCTACTGTGTTTAAAAAGGAGTGATGGAAACACTTCCTCGGAGGTACTTGGGTTGCAGAAAGAGCTGGGAGTGGAGAAGGGCTCAGCTCTGAGGGCTTGTTTGGTGGTAATAGTTATACCTGATGCATCTTGTTTTCTGGCTCGTCTGTATCCTGGTGGAAAAGTGGAAAAACTAGACCTGCCTGCAACTGTAATATTTTGCTTGTGTTTAAATGAAGGATATTTTTTAGCTGATACTTGGTTTGTTGCAGACCACAATTTTATATTTGTGAAGCCAGCTGGATTGTTCTAGTAATTCCAGCTATTTCAGCATAAGCAATTTTGTGTCCATGAAAGGAAGCTTTGGAAATGTTATTTGAAGTGAAAAAGTCAGGTATCCTAAAAGTGTCTGTGGCCTGATAACCAAAAAATAAAAAAGGACACAAAGTGTTGTGTCTATTTGTGATTTCAACATCGGGCTCTGTCTCAAAGCTGTTATGTCATTCGTTACTGGCTTTGCTGTTTCCTTGGACACTAACAGAAAAATATTAGAATATATATGGGTAACTGCATTGTTTTGAATTTCTACCTTGTGAGTTTAGTCATTAGTATTCATTGCTCTGTATTTTTTTCCCTGGAATTTTTTGGCAGAGCAGAGTTAGTGTGTAAGAAATGTTGAGCTTTTTGGTAGCTTGATGTTTGAAATACAAGCAGCTTTACTTGGAAGCACCAGATCATATAGTGTGTTTTATTCTCTGGTTAGGTGTCTGCTTCTGTGCCCAGGGAAGTCAAAGGAAGAATTTCTATTGATCTGACAGAGTTTGTCATTAGGATGAGATTGTTATCAAGGCAGATGACTGGAAAAAAATTAATGATTTTTTCATACATATAGTTATACATTTAAAACTAATGTAGTCATGATAATCTATTAATATTCGAGGATATTAATTTTAAATTAGTGCTTCAGTGATTAATCTTGCCTTAAAAAAAATGGCTAAAATACAGAAACCCAGGGAACAAAAAAGCTAATATTCTATTAGCAATATGCATATATCTGAAATGTTAATTAGTGGTTCTGGTAATTTCACAGCACTACTTTTTTCTTTCTAATATTTGGTTTTGCATTGTTTTTAAACTTGCTTGCTGGTTTGTAAGTTTTTTTCCCATTAACTTCACTGGACTATGATTCAGACACCACATCTGATTGCCTACATCAACCCATCAGTTTAGTCTTAGTGTATTTTTTTTTTTTAATAAAACAAAATAATAACTCTTCAGGGCAGCTGATCACCTTATTATTTTCCATAAATCTACATTACTGTCACACACAAGAGCTGCCAGAGAAGAGATTCAATTAAAAGGCTGGCGGAACAAAGATACCTGCCCTGCATCCCAAAGTCCATCACATCTGGTTCCAGGGAAATACAAGAGCAGCTTTCTCAGATGAAGGCCTTCTGCTTGAAATGGCTTGCCACCATTTTTACTGAGTTTTCCTGAGGAATCAACAGCTGAAGTGTCTTTTTACTGCCCTGATAGATCATAGCTCACTTCTTCTATATCTGGACAAGGATGATACCATCATAGGACAGAGCTTTTCACTACGGATGATAATGTAGTTTGGCTTTGCCAACTAATTTCATAAATGTATCTAAACATGTTATCTCTTGTTCAGTGTAAGTGGTCCCTCATTACAATATGTCTTAATCCTAAACGGGTTCATAAGGTGATAATCCAAAAAATACAAACAGTGAATTACTTTTTTCAGGAGCTGTCTCTGAATAGGTAGGATTTGTCCAGGTGCCCTATGCTTCAAAAAAAAGGGTCCATTTCTGATGTGTTTCTGTGGTCTTGCTTGGAAATAAAACCAAACATAATATCTGAACCAAGAATTCTTCTTAAGAGTTCCCGTACTGGTGATCGGGGAATTATGTTTTAAGAACCTTGTACATTGTAATTAGTTACTGGCAGTGTATTAAAGCTACATTGAAATAATGTCTTTAAAAGCTTTTACGTAAAAACATTTTCACCTTTCTATTTATTTATGTATGGGAGAGTTAAGGTCTTCCAGCTGAAGTAAAAAATTAAGAGATGGATTTAGGATCTGATTTTTTTTTTTTAATTATTACTTATTATTCCTTATTACTTACATCTGCTTATTAATAAGTTGGGTGTTCCAAGGTTGCAGACATCAGTCACCACTTTCAGGAGCCTTTTGTTTCTTACACATAATATCTGAAGGCAGCATAAGGGCTCAATGGAATCTCATACCTAGTTTATCACTTTGTTGAATTTAGTAGGCTTTTCAGTGCTTAGCTTTACTTTTTTTCTTACAGCAGCAAAAAGAGATGTTATTTATCATCTCCCTTTTCCACAGTAGGAGGTCTCATGCTTTTTGGTTCTGTAGCTCCTTAGCTATGTGCATCTGCATTTTCTGCCATCATTTCTGTGATGCTGTCAGTGATCATCTTCACTCTGCTGTTGCATTATCATTCTCTTATTCTTTCTTCTGTTATTAGTTTGTTACTGATTCAAGTTTGCTCATTTTTAAAGTCGTTGGTGGCATGGTGGAAGTAGTTTCACTTTCTTCTGATACAATTGTATTTCTCATACTTCCTTTACTCTTACTGAATTTTTTAGAAGTGCCATCTTTTTCTTGTGTGCTAGAAGGTGTGGTTGGTGGGGAAACGAGTCTCATGCTGCTGTACCCTCTAGGTCATCAAACGAAGCTGGTGTTCAATAAGAAAATCTGCCTTTGTGGATTCATAGCAGATTCATATCAGTCCAGAGCTTGCTCTGCACCCATTTTTGATGCAAGTGTCTTGAGTGCAAAAAATGACAGGGTATGGCCAAAATATAAAGAAAGGTTTTAAAAAAATTAAGAGTAGTTGGATCAGATGCATCTAGAAGTAGGGTATTTAAAAGGAAAATGTTCTGCAATGTCCTACCTTAAGGAAAACATAAGGAAGTCTTTCTGCAGCAGTGTGCACCAGCATATAATAGAGTTTAACAGCAGCAGATGCCAGTAATTGTAACATTACCTATATGGTGTGACAGGCAATTTAAGGCTAAGCCCACTTATTGATGGTCTTTCTATGTGAGCTTCCCTTCCCTGGGTACCTTGTGAGAAATAGCCTCGCTCCTTCCCTGAAACACTCTCCCTCTTGGGAGTAATTAAGCAGAGGGAGGCTGGGGGAGGTGTACAGACCTTTCTGTCCCCCTCTCCACCCTCCTGCACCAGCAGGTTCCACTGCAGCCCATGTATGCACAGCATAGGAGTGATTTTGGCATTGATGAAAACACGGTACCTGAGGAAGCCTTTGAGGTGTGGGGTTTTGAGCAGTGAAGTCAGCCTTGAGCCTTCCAGAGAGCCTGTGGACGTGGCAGGTATTTTCTGATGTTTGCCAGGTAGCTCATCTCTAGAGCTACAGCAGAATTGGAGATGCAGTTTGGGGAAAATCAGTTTAAGCCAATTTAAAATAATTTGAAGGGTAAAAAGCAGCAAAGATCCTGTGGTAAAAGCTGTATATGTCATACCTGCCATGAGCTCCACTTAAGTTTTCATTTCTCTGAAATTTTGGAAGTAATTGTTATTATAGATATGGTAAAAGAGCAGAAAAGCTCCCTGCAAGCAGTATGTAGATATTTTTTTTGTCCCAGCAAATGACTAATGATACGAGGATTTCTTTGATAACATGAAAGATTTATTTAAAACTGCTTTGTCCTTAGATAGCCCATCTACAGAAAATGATGCTGGTAGAGAAATACTGCATTTGAAGCTGGTTTTTTTGCCTCCTAAAGTGCCATTGCAGAGAGTGGGCATGAAGCTTTAGTGTGAGTGCATTGTTGCCTGCAGCATGATGCCTGTGCTGGACCTCACACCAAGGAGATGGTGGCAACCAGGGTGTAGTCCAGGAATAAGCACTCCAAGTGCTTCAGTGTTTTTTGCACTTTTCTAAAATATACAGAAAACAGGACAGTGTTATTTCAGAGTTAGGGCACATGTATGCTAGGGTCTTTTTGGAGAATGATCCCCTTTACTTCTCTTCCTTCAAGAAGACTGTGAAAAACAGTTCTGAGTGAGCTTTGCCTCCATCTGAAATCTCTTCTCCTGCTCTGGGGTTTCTCTGCCAGTGAGCTGCGACTCTACCAACTGTCACAGAAACAAAGGCTCTTTCCAGTTCACTTCACCCAGAAATAGCCTGCTGTCTAAATTCCTTCCTTGCCCAGCTCTCTGCTCTCTATTTTAACATTTCCCCCTGAATTCTGTGGGGAGGGTCCTCAACTTGCAAGGTATTTTTTCCTGCAGGTCTGGCCTTGAGCACTCTGCAGGCCAGGCTGCAGGATGCTGTTCCCCAGCCTCCTTTCAAGGCACAGGGCACAGAGGATGCTGCAGAGAGAGGTCAGAGGATTTCATGGCAAGAGATCCAAGGAAAGTGCAGCTTTGTACACTCTCAAAAGACAAAAACTTGCAAAGGCTATCAAGGAAACGGATATGTAATATCTCAGTTCTATTTTAAAGCTGCCAGACAATAAAATAACACTGAATCCCTGGCCTGATAATCACATTCCAACCAGAAGGAGACAGAGCAGAAATACTTTCATTTCTCGGTCTGATTATGCTTGTTTTGCACTGACATCCAGAAATCCTCAAAAAGCAGTCAGTAGCCACTCAGGGGCAAAAAGTTAGATCACCCTTTAGTTTAAAGGTAGCAGCATTTAAAACAAATAGTTACAGGAATTTTTACATGCTGGTGTATGCACAGTGCAGTGTATTGTCAGGCTTCCCAAAGTGAGTTCTGCAACAAGGAATTAGTGTGTATTATTTTTTTGTTGTAAAGAGAGCAGGAGGTCCAGGCCATGTGTCACTCCTGGATCTGACACAGCAAAACAGATGCAAGAATTTTATTTGATCAGGCCCATCCAAATTACTGGTGTAATCACTGTTATCTGCTTAAACGAGAGTTTCCATAGCAGCTAACTAGTATTATTAATTAATAGGAAAAATGGGTGAATCACTGAAAAACACTTGAGAGTTTGAAGAATTATCTTATTTCAACCCTATCTGATCAGAAACAGCTTTTAGGGGAATTTAAAATGCATTTTCAAATACACCTTTACATCTTTCCCATTTAGTTTTAGCAACTAAATAAATTAGGTCTACCAGAACAGGGTATATCTACCAGATATGCTCAATCCCTGAGCTCCCCTCTCGTGTACATTGCTGGGGAACTTTGTGTCGGAAACTTGGAGATGACAGATGACACTTTTCCACCTACCTACATCAAAATTTCTTGATTGCTTTGCAGACTTGGCTTTACTCTGCAAATCCTTCAAGTACGTTTAAATCAAGCTTGAATTTGACTTGAAAATATTTCATCCAAGAAATTGGATTTTTCAATTTATTATAACTTTAAAAAAGATTCAAGCTAGTGTGGATGACCCAGTGTAGTATGACTATGATGTTTGAAAAATCATCAAAGAAATTCTTCCTTTCCTTTCCATGTGTATTTGCTTGAACGTTTGACTTTAGTAGCTGCATTTGCTACATGTGCTGCAGCACTTTAACCACAGTATTTCCAGTAATCTTTCATAACTATAGCTCTGCTTGGAAAGTCAGATGGCTCATAGCATTTCAGTGATGTAACTTTTCTTGATACCAACTTAATCTGAAAATAAAATACATTGAAATTATGGGGAAATTGAGGGTGAAGCAGAAGCTCTTTTATCTGATGGAAATTATTGAAGATTTTTATGTACCTCTCACAAGCCTCTTAAAAGCTACAGTAAGGCAGAATGGCTTTTTCTCTTCATCTGTGAAATTCAGGAAACTATAAATGATAGTTTTTATTTGTGTAACCTTAGCGTTGTTGTCAGGAAACAATTACTGTATGTGCTGTACATGTTACCACTCTGGCATTTCCTAGACTGATAAATCAAAATAAAGCTTTTATCCACATTCAAGTGAGATTCAGAAGAACAGATGACTGAACTTATTAAAGCTGTGAATCAAGTTAGAAGGGGTGGTGATTCCACCAAGACACAGAGAAGTGGTTTCTGAAGTTTTTAGGAAAGATGACAACTTATTGATCAAAGCTCCAAAACCAAAATAGAATAAAATAATCTCTTCTTTATTGCAAGTGTGGTGACTCCTTGTCTCAAAATTATTTTTCTTATCCTTCAATCTTGCTTTTCAAAGCCATAATGAAGATTAGTAGGGAGAGTGGCATCAGAAATTCAGATTAACACAGCCTCTATCATCTCCTCAGATACTTTTCTCTCTCTTCCTGTGTTTAACTGGCACAAGCACAAATACAAATAAGAAAAACACCAGTCTTTGTATAAAAAGTCAGATGCAAAGTACAGGGATATCAGCTGAATGTTATGAATTGGGAAGCTTAAAACCATGAGCTCTAGCAAACAATCTACTCTCTGTCAGTGTTTTATACTTGCTGTTTTTACTTAATGAGTGGTTTTGGTCTTCTCAATAGTTTCAAGTGTTCTAATTACAACTCTATTGAGTGCATTGTGCTTAAGGCCACAGCCCTTGAGCCATGGTGCTTGAGAACCTGATGTTTGCAGAGGTTTTGACCCCATTAGCTGGGCAAACCTGAGTGCATTTGAATCACAGCCCTGCTTTGGGGAAATTGTAATCTTATTCCAATATAAGTAAGGAAATCCAGGCCACAGTGGTTCAACATGGAGTGTTTTATGCTCACTCAAGTACTGTTTCAGGGGATTGTTGAAGAGGTGTATTAAAAACTCCAGGATTGTAATCTGTGACTTTGATTGCCAAGAAGAAAATATCCTTGAGACAGTTAGTTGATGTCTTGAATGTCGCAGTTTTCCACTTGTAAAGATTATATTGTCAAAGAGGATAATTTACACTTCTGTAAATGCAGCTTGTATATAATATCTATTTACTCAATCAAATCATCCTATATTGCATTTCCTTGGCAGTGGAGCTGGTGCTGCAGGGCCAGGCCAGCTGTGACTCTGCCATGTGAACTGGCAGCCTGTGCCTCATGACCAGGAGCTCATGTTGGTCACACAGGCCACATCACGAGCTGGAGTTTTATTCTTTGGATCTTTGTGCAGCAAGAGGAGAGTGAAATGGTGCATCATTTGCATGTCTCAAAGGACAGAATTGAAATTCCCACTTGAACAGGGTCAGAATGATGAAAGAGACATGAAAGAGGGTCTTTTTAGAAGGACGTAATTGAATAATGTGGACTTTAGAAGGAAAAAATGTCTCAGGGAGTTGGTAATGGGATATGGATTGTAGTTGGTATAGGTCAGTGTCTCTGTTCCTACACAGATCAGTAGTGGTGGCTGCACATCATAACTAGCTGACAGCCGAGTCAGGCAGAGGATCTCAATGTACTGACTGTTTTGGTCTATTTTCTTGCGTGATTATTCACATCTCAGAAATGCTATCTTGACTGAGTAACTGCTGTCCCCATTAGCACTGTAAACAAGGAGGTCAAGGACCCGACTGGAACAAAGGCTGAGCTATTGCCTCCTTTCAGGCTGGATTGAGCCTGGAAGCTCACGGGGAAGATACAATCACTCTGTAGTGAGATTTCCATCTGCAAGAGACCCTTTTGAAGGGGCTAAAATGTCCAGCTATATTTATGCCCTGACATAAGGACTGATTAGAAATTAAAATAAAGTGATGAATGGTTTAAAAGAGTTCAAGCTGACACAGAAGGAGCAAGCAAGGTAGCTTTTTACCTAAGACAGAAAAATTGGGATACTATATTGTGGGTGGTTTTCTGCTTCTGTCTTTTAAGTAGCCTTTAAAAATTGTGATCATATTTACATTTCTAATTTTATATGTTTCTAATCCCATGCATTTCAATTGACATTATGCACTGAAATATGTTTAATCCCTGTCTCTCCTCCCCATATAGAATCTCTGCTTCAGGGCCCTGTGTTCCCCTGATGGAGAACTGATAGACACTTTTAAAAATGAGAACATAAAAAACCCACCTTGAATCTTCCAGTCTCTAAAGCTCTATTTTACTTGAACACAAACCTAATAATCTAGAAAAAGGTAAACTCTGGTTTGCTGGATGACACAAATTGCTTGTAAAAATAAAAATAAAAATGGAGGCAACACCATCCCATTTATTTCCAGCCCCGTGACATTTGTAGCCCTTCCAGGTTGCTCCAGCAGCACATAGTAAGCAACGAGTAAGAAATAATGAGGATCTCCTTTCTGGCCCCCACCTGCAGCCTCATACTGAAATACAGAACAAGTGCTGCTTATCTACTCAGCTTCAAAGAAGCAAATTAAATGCTTGTACTGCCTGTCCTCAGTGGTAATATTATTTATCTCACAGGGATGCTGATGAGGACACTGAGCACCGCACAGGTCTAACTGTTAGGTCTTTGGAAAGGACCCGAGTGCTGTATTGCTCAGCACAGTGGTAGCAAAGCAGCCCACCTTCTTTTACTGTCCACAGTCCCAGGGAAGTGCCTGCCATCCTTAACCACTGCCCGGGGAGAGTTAAGTGCTGGAAATGGAGCTGGCAGTACTCCTGCCTGCAGCGAGGGGCTGTGCTGCTCTGGTGGCCGAGGGACACGTCGGCACGTGAAGGCAAAGGTGTCAGCAGGACCCTGTCCCGTTGCAGATGTCAGACAGTTACACAGGGCTCGGGGACTGAGTGCAGGGATCCCTGCCTTGCCCAGGAATAAACTCCACCATCACAATTAGCATTTTATCTTCTTTATTGCAGATTGCACTGCTTTTCTCAGCTGTTTTCTCTGGTGCTTCCAGCTGTGCTCTGGAAAGGCATCAGGTCTACCTCTGGAGACAAGAATATCTATTTTTTTAATGCATGTAGTGATTTCTGATCATTTCTGTGTCTGCACGTTGTAGATACTTTGGGCAGTTTCATATGACAAATAAATTACAATTTTGGGATTTGTTTGGACCTCTTTGTGAACCTCGTTCACAGCTGGCATGGTGATGGATGTAGCCAAAGGGGATGTGCGACAGGGGTGATCTTCCTGGATCATGGTATGACCACGTAACCTCTTTTATTAATTCATCAGAGACCACTTCAAGCTGATTGGTTTTATGGTGTACGTTTGTCCCTGCTGTCCTTCCTGGGAGGCTGTCCAAGAAGATGGTGTCTTATAAAGAGCTGTCAACTTCTTAACCTTTGCTATTCCTGGACAATATATATAGAAACTTACTCCTTTGCAATGTCATCCTTAAACCTGAATATTTCTTTCCTTCTGACGTCTTCTCCTTTTTCTCCCTATCCCATCCAGCCTCACCTTGGCTTGGTTCAAAGATGCATGACATAAACCTGATTTTTTGGTTTCAGGGTGATCAGTAATATATTGGACCTATTATTATTTTATAAAAAAAGGAAACCTAGGGTAACAAGTGTAATTTCAATAAAGTCTAATTTTTATGTCGGAGTTATTTTGGAGTGATTCAGTATATGTGTCTGCAATGTGACTAGAAGGTTGATAAAGTAATTACTATTTTTATGAATCTTGGAGTTATTATTCCCTTAGTACAAGCCCTTGTAACTTGTCAGCTTCAGGGGGAACATTCATCACATTTTTTTTCATGGTGACATGATATGAAAATGGCTTATGCAAGAAAATTCAACTTACATGTTCCAATAACCGCTTTCAATTTGTTCTTCCCATCAGCACCACTAATATGCAAATAGAAGATGATGATGTCACGTTATAGATTTATTCACTGTATTCTATGATGTATATGATATTTGCTCTTCTTCTGGAAAAATAAGTATATGGGGAAAATAATGGTGACCCTAATCATTGTTCAAGGAAAAAATCAATATTGGAAAATAGAATGAGACTTCCAGGTCAGCCACTGGCAGGCATCCCTTCTAGACAACTGAAATATATCAGTAATGTCCCTGGAAAACATTAGTTTATTATATATGGGTTTCCTATTACGTGAGTCAGAAGATCATATTGACACTCAGATTTGTGGTATAGTCCAGTTTGCTCTGCTGCTTGCTATTTTTCAATATATTTACATTAAATTATTTTTTAAAAAAAACCATTCCTGTTTGGCTGCTGCAATCATCCATAATTAGGCCATTAGGATATTTGTATTTATTTGCAAACTTTTAACTTTTCAGGCCAACAGCATCCTGGTCTGTGTCAGGAATAAAGGGCCAGCAAGAGCAGAGAGGTGATTGTGCCCCTGTGCTGGGCACTGGTGAGACTGCTCCTAGAACACTGTGTCCAGTTCTGGGCCCCTCACTACAAGAAGCATGTTGAGCCAGAGAAGAGCTACCAAGCTGGTGAAGGGTCTAGAGAACAAGTCATACAAGGAGCAGCTGAGGGAACTGGGGATGATTAGTTTGGAGAAGAGGAGGCTGAGGGGAGACCTCATTGCTCTCTGCAACTACCTGAAAGGAGGTTGTAGGGAGGTGGGTGTTGCCCTCTTCTCCCAAGTGAATAGTGACAGGACTAGAGGAAATGGTCTGAAGTTGCAGCAGGGGAGGTTTAGACTGGATATTAGGAAGAATTTCTATACTGAAAGAGTGGTCAGGCACTGAAACAGGCTGCCCAGGGAGGTGGTGGAGTCACCATCCTTGGAGGTGTTCAACAAATGTGTAGATGTGGCACTTCAGGTCATGCTCTAGTGGCTGAGGTTGTGGGGTTTTTTTGAAGGGGTGTTTTTTGGTGGAGTGTGTGTGGTTGTTTGTGTGTGTTTGGGGTGTTTTGTGTTGATGGTTGGACTCAGTGATGTCAGAGGTCCTTTCCAACCATGACAATTCTGCAATTCTGTGATGTATGAAACTTCTAAAGTGGTCAGGTAAATGCTAATCCAGTATCCATCTTTAGTCAGTTAAAATAAGTTTCAAGAAAGCAGTCCAGGATACGCACAGAACGGGTGCAGCCGGCACAGAAGTAGCATGTGTAAAAACCCCAGAAAATAGAAAAAGAGGAAAACAGTGCTTCCAACTGGTAATTTGAGATGTCCATCCCAGGTCTCTATGAATACACAGACTATGGTGTAAAAATAATTTGTTGGAAATACCAATAGACAGTAAGAAAACGTGATGTAAAAAACAGTCCTGGAAAACCAGACCTCAGCCTGGGGTTCTTGCAACCTTCTGCTTTTTAAATGTTCAGAATGCTGACACCCCATCCTGGTGATGTGTAACTTTCAGATGTTACTTTTTAATTTTTTTTTCTTGGAGTTAGAAAAACAATGCAAGAAAGGCAGTACATTAGGTAGCATTTCATGAAAGTTATGTGAACTTAGAATCAATTGCATTTTAAAGCCATATATTAATACCATTGCCTGTTCTGGTTGTTTTGTTCTTAGCCCCACTGTCAGGTGAGCCTGAGCATAGCTATCATTTTCTTCTAAGCCTCATCTGATGGCAGTGGTTGTAACTTTTTAGCACTAGATCCTCCCTGCAAGACCTAGACACTAATGTGAGATTTATGAAGTATTGAAGTACTCAGCCTACAACTGAGATCCAACAGCCACCCTTCATCTGCTGATTTTTTGGCTGAAGGTTGTCCAGACATCTAAAGATCTGTAGAAGCTCCTTGTGCTTCTCTGAAGAGGTACCTGACTGAAAGTGGGTGTAAACCTCTACCAGCATTATATAACATACAGGTGCTGGGATCACTCCATTCTAAACCACCCGAGTACTGGATCACATCAGCAACTGGATTATTTGCCCTTTCTCCTGCCAGGATGCCCCACAGACTGCTCCTGGCTTGGGTGAAGGAGGAGGGCCAACAGACACTGTTTATTTGGAACAAAACACTGCAAAAAAGTATTGATTTCCTTTAATAGCACTATTATCTAGAAATGGGTGCGATTACAGTAGAACAAACTAGTTAAATTTATATATATATATTTAATTGCATGTGTATTTATGTTCTTTTACACAGTTTTTAGATAAAGTTACATGGCATCCTGCAGGCCTTCACATTTTTTTTACATGGTAAAAGTTCAGCCCAGGTGTTATTAAGACAATCAGATTTCAGGTCAGCTGTGATTAATTTGTTGCCTCCTTGTTGGACTTGATGGAAAACACCTGGACCTTGTAAGGACTGAGGAGGCAAGGATGTAAAAACAAAGGCAGTAGCTTTAAGGTGCTGTAAGAGGAAGCAACTTCTGTGTCTGAATGTGGAAAAAAGGAATAATCAGGCATACAGTGCTGTGCAGAGTGCACTGGGTAAGTGGTAGCAACTTCATTCCATTTAGAGAAAGTTATGCAGTTTTGAGGGTGAAAAAAGACATCTATCTTAACTACAGGTAGTTTAAGGTCTGGAAAAAGTATTGTTTCTTTATTGAGGGCAAAGCTGGCAGGAGTATGGGGAGGGAAATGGGAAGGACACTGCTTTACAGAACTGCTTTATTTTTTTACTGCTTTTTCAGTGATTACAGTGAAAGAATAGTGTGTTTGGTGAAGAAAGGTAAAGCAGTGGATTTTGTCTCTGGGGCAGGTGTGCAGAATTTATGCCCTACGGCCACAAAACAAGGGGGCTTCAGTGATCTCAGGTGTGAGAACTGTTCTGCTGAGAATTTAATGCCTTAGTGCTGCTCACCCTACAAGTTATTCTTGGGAGCAGATCTCAGGTTGAGCTTGGAGGAAAAGCAAAAATTATTACTAGTGTCCATGTAAAGTAACTTGTTGTTCAGGTCTGTTGGTAGGCAGAACTTGCTATTTTCTCACTTTGGTTCTGGAGGAGAGAAAATGCATGTAGGTGGTGAGGATACAAAGCAGTAGTTTGTTTTTATGGAAAACCTGTGTGAGCAAGTTTAAGTACAAAGCAGAGAAACAAGTTCTCTTGTCTGTTATTAGCCAAAGTTGAACCGTGACTTCTGAGTGCTGCTCAACAGCACTGTGAGAGCTGGAGACAGCTGAATATGACAAAGGGAAAGGAAAAAAAACCTCCTGCCCAGATGTCATTGGCAAAACTTGGGCTAGAGCTGGTGTTGACCCTGGCTTAGGTAAGTGGCTTAGAAAGCCTTACGGAGCTGATTGGGTTTGCAACCTTAGAAATGCTTCTTGGTAGTTTCTTTGAAGTCAGCTGGTAAAGCACAGTGGATTTTTTATGACATAGAGCCAGCTCTGAAACTTACTGATGTGCTGATAAGGCTGCTTATGAAGAGAGAGAGAAAAAAAAAGAAGCAGCTGTCTTTCTGTTGTTTGGCACAAGTCATATAAAACATACATAATTTTTAGAGTGTATTGGATTGAAAAACACCGTGGATGTTGTTCTGTTGTATCACAGTGCTTTGACCAAGCCAGCCTCTATCTCTGGTCAAAGCAGAGGAGAAACATTTAGGTTCTTGGATATAAATGGGTAGAGAAATGGGATTGACTGTCTACTTAAAAGTGATTTGTGTGTCTGGGTTGTATCAATTCTGTTCCTGAGGCTCAATGCAGCAATTTTGCAAAGCAAAGATAGAGTATTTCTTAGCTTCAGGCACAGTATATTGTATCCATACACCTAGATAATAGCTATACAAATTTCCAGAAAAGATTTTGCTTGTATTTCCTTTATTTTGGAGTAGAGGGGAAGGTGGGAGGCCAAGATGATGCTGAATTAGCATAATTTAGTCAATCTGGAACATCTGTGGGGCCTGATCCTGAGTTAGGTTAGATCATGTTGACTCCTATGGTTGAATGTTGTGGTTGACAGATGAACTGCTTTCATTTCCCTGTATTTCTGTGTATATCCCTGCATACCACATCCATCTGTTGTGCATTTATTTTTTCTCAAGGTCAAACTTAAATTTGCCTCAGCTACGTACTCTGTTATGTTAAAATAAATGTTTCTGGCAATGTCAGCAAAATATCAGTCTAATCAACATCACATGAGGGATCCCTTCTTAATATGAATTGAGATGCACTATTTGGTGTCTGAGGCTGAGTGGCAGCCACACTGCTACTGTGCAATTTAAAATCTCAGGGATCCATCTCAGGATGTTGTAGTGTTCCCTTGAGTCCCAGGATGGTCTAAATTGCTCTTTATTTTTTTTCTACCTGTGTTGCCCAGCACTGAGAGCTGTAGGCTGGGGCTAATAAAAAAACATTTGCCCAGGGGAGAAGGCAATTTTTGAATCAAGCAATTCTTTCCTTTTAAACAATTTGAACATTTATATATATTTATATATATATTTATATATACATTTATAAACGGCAGTAATGGGAAATCCTTTCATCAAAATATCTGAAAATTGGTGTTTCAGTTTGGTGCGCTGTTGACAAAGAAACATCCTCCAAATGTACTAATATTTTTATTTATATGAAAAATAGAAGTTTAACAAACTTTCAAAACCCAGTTTTCAGTAAATAGAAGCATAAATATTATTTACATCTTAGGGAAAACCCCCAATCTTTTCCATATACTTTAATTGTAAGTAACTTGTTTTTTTTAAGCCACTTCTTACTTTGCAATTAATGCAAGTGGTGTACCCAGGAAAGCCAAGGTGAAGCAATAAAAGAGAAGGATCACTCCAAATTGTGCAAAATAGTTGTAGTAAAGGATGTGATAATAATTTTAGAGATAGCTAGAGATTATTGGAAGTCTCCAAATGAAGGCCTGTCTCTCTAATTAGCTGTTAATTAAAATCCTCGTTATCTGGCCTGTATCTAGTGGCATTTCCAAACAGGATGACAATATAATTTATGTTAGAAAACTAACTAGATTTCTCACCAGCTATTGTCACACAGCTACACTGCTGAAACCATGTTTTAAAATTCATTTTATAAGAGTTATGAAAAAAGCCAGGTGAAGTATGTTTTATAGCAACAAAGTAGATGTACAAAGTGGTCCCAATGTTGTTGTACCAATGCAATAGTTTTCTTTTGTCTCTGCTTCTCTTGGTGTTGTTTCTTCCTGGCATGTAGCTCACGTTTGAGCCTGGTAAGAGCCTATTAGCAAGTGACAGATATCAAGGTTTTGAATGCTGAGGCTTCATCTCCAGAGTTAATGTAACAAGAGGCTGGCAATGGGGACCTCCCTTTATAGTGGGCTTTATGATAACCCTGTGTTTTAAGATTCTGTTTTCCACATCAAAACATTTGTCCCTTGGTTGCGGAGCTAACATGAAAGCTGCTTTAATGCAGCTTCTATCCATTCATTGAGCTTTTCTCCTCCCAGCATCTTGCATTGTCTAGTCCTTGGGGAACAGAGTGAGGGACCGTGTTTCCATCTGCTGGTTACAGCAGTCCTAACATTACTACAGAATCTGGACATTGTTCTGAACTGTTCCATGTTGCATGTGGTTATCCATGGTCATGAGCTGTAGGAGACAGGTCAGCAGTGTACTGCCATAGTGTGGGAGATGATTTGCTTGCCAGGTTTGTTTCTCAAGGCCTTAATTGTAAAGGAAGTGACTTTTAGAAGAGAGCAGGATAACTTCATAGGACTGTAGACTCAGTGGTGACTTAGCACCAGCTGTTTTTAAGCATAGGTAACTTGGTATTTTTAATTTAAGTTTTCTTACAGAGGAACTGCAATGAGTGAAAGATTAAAAAAAAAAGACATTGTGTGTGCAGTCTATGTTGAGTTTTATTTCATTATGGTTAGCTACTGCTAGTGTTTTACTCAATTTTATGTCTGAAAGGACTAATCGGGTATCTTTTTGCAAAAAGCCCATAAATGTCATGCCTAAGTGATTAGTTTCTTCTGTCTTTTAACAAAAGATTATTTTCCTTGGCAATTAATTCTTTGTGGTTTCTCAAAATAGATTTCACAGGTTTGTTAAACTTTCCCATTAACTTTTCTCAGGGAGGTTTGAGTATCCTCCTGGAAAGATGACAGAGGTGTGATTGGAAAATGGGTTAGACTTTTAAAGGTAATTGTTGGGTTGTTTTTATTGTTGTTCAGTAGTTGTTCAAGGCAAAATTGTCTGTGCCCACCTGGAAGCAGAGGCCTGAGCCCAGTCCTGCCAAATGCTCTGTGTTCTGATGGGCTCGTTGGTGCAATTGCTCTTGTCCAGAGTAGCTTGTGTTCCCAGCGGTGTGGTGACAAGGATTCAGAGGAAATGTGTGGAGTCCCTTGCTAACAGCATTAGCTTGATTGTTCCCCTGGAAGATGGAAACTTTGGTTCAAGTGTGCTTCTTAGCTGAGGAGTTTGAGATGTATGTCAACTGCTTTTGACATTAGACTACTATAGAAATGGTTTTCCTGCATAGTTGGAAAGGAAGACAGTAAGATATTTATTGTTAATTTTCAAAAGGATGTTGATACTGTCCTTGAGGAGGAGGTTCTAGTCTGTGGCTGCCATGCAGAGGGAGGCACTTACCAGTGTATTAATCAGGAATGCCTGCACCAGAAGGAGCAAGGCAAAGCCACCATATGGGTGGCCTTTTTTGTTAACTGAAATTCTAGGTCAGTCTTGCTGCATCCTTTGGAGTAACACATTGTTGTTCAGGTGCTATACATAGACGTACTTCCTTAGCTGGGAATTCATTTCTCCACTGCACTGATCCCTTTTTGTGGCATCCCTGGTATCACTGGCAGAGACTTAGAGTGTGTACTGCAGCATGTCCTGGCTCTAGGCATGGTGCTGTTACTGGTTCAGCACATTTTTGTTTCTCTACAAGAGCAAAAGCAGTGCTGGCAGCATGAATGGGAAGTTAATACACTCAACTGAACATGTTGTGTTTTCCCTGCTCACACCCTTGGTTTCATAAAACTTGTAACAGACAATCTGAATGGCCAGGTCTTCTATTCAGTAATTCCCCCCACCCACCCTTTTGGTGACTGCTTTCTCTAACATTCAAGTACTGATAGTTGTGTTTTAGTTCAGAAAGCAAAAGGCATTTACTTTTAATCTATTCTCCTTTTTTAACCTTTTTTTTTTTTAAAACCTACTACGATGAAATTGGCAAGTCAGTTTGCTTTTTCACCTAGCTGAAATGATACAGTGCCATTCTGTTAATGAAGACAGTGGTGATGTTGGGAGCCTGATAAGTGGATGCAGTGAGGGACTGATGCATTTGCTCTGCTGACAGTCGCTTTCTCAGGCACGTTCTAAGAGTGTCACAGATAAATCCACTGGAAACAGGACACTGCTGTTCTTGCACTGAAACCTGGCAAGTGTTAATGTCATCTTGAGCAAAGCTCTTTGCTTATTTTATGCTAACCTTCTGAAAGTTTTAGAAAAATAGCAACTCTGTGGCTCTTGCTGTTTTGCCAAGGGGGAGATCCCAACCCTTTTGAAGTTGGTGGCAAAATGCCACTGACTCGTTCAGCCTTTAAATCTTCCATGTCTCAACAAGACCGTACAAGTAAATCACTTTTTTCCGTGACTTTGACTAAACCTCGCTACACACACAAGTTTTTCAGAACATTAAAACCAGGCAAAATGCAGCACATGTACTATTTATACATGGAAGAATTCCAATTTTCTTCAAAGCGAGATCTTCTGAAGTATCATACAATTACTTTCACCTGTGTATATGCTTTTACTTCCAGGACTTGCCTTAAATGTGCTTAAAAGATAGGAAGGCATTTCTACCAGGAGATAGCATGAAAGATCAAATGTTTTCCCTGTCTTCATTTTCTTTATCTCTTTAGAAGGCTTAGAGACAGCAGCAGGTAATTTGGGGTCTACATTTTTTAAGAACTTCAGCCTCTAGCTGTTCCCATTTCCAAACGAAGCCTTCAGTAAAACATGGTCACTTCATAAGGATGTCATTTCACAAGAGCTGTCTTCTTGGGAGAGGGAGAAGCTGTTCATCCTTAGCTTCTGTATAAATAAAAGTGGGAATAACCTAAAAAGTAGAAAAGCAAAAAGGGAATAATATTCAGCAAACATGGAATATATATGATAAGGAAGTAGCCCCTCTGGCAGGATTATAAAAGAGAGAGGAAAACATGATTTTGCCTGGCTTCATCCTTGTGCTCTCAAGTAATTAAAAAGGGGCGACGGGCTTGGGTTTAGCAAACAAGAGGAATGTGTGGTAGCAGCACCGAGGGGGTTTAATCCTATTTTTGGAGTTCATAAAAGTCCTTTCCTGAGTCTAGTTCAAGAAAATATTGCATGATCCCTTTGGTAGCTCGTGACAAATAGCTGCAATCGCAAACAGGTCACTGGTTGTTTAAAAACAAGACATGAAGTTTATGTGGGGCAAAAATAGCTAGTGTCTGGTGGTTGGTGAAAATTTGATTTGGAGGAAAGTGAAGTTTTTCACTCTGAATGTGTTCTCACATTGAATTTATCACATACCACACGCCTTCTCTTAATCCTCCCCTTCATCTTTTCTCTCAATGATACTAAACAAAACACCACCAACATCTCTTGGAGCTGAAAATGTTTGCCACCACCCTAGCATTTTACTTAAACAAGAAATGGGGTTTATTTTCCTTACATGGAGAACTTGTTTCCTTGCATATGGCCCCTTAAATTTTTCTGCATTATCAAAAACCTATTAAAAATTAAGTAAGACTTTTTAAAAAAGGCAATCTAGCTTTTCATAGCTGTATTTCTCAAATTCCTTCTCTTTGCCCAGCAGCTCCCAGCCCTGTCTTTATGGCATCCATTACTGCTCGGTGCTGCTAACCCTGGCTGCCTGCACAGCCAAGGGACTGGTCAGATGGTTCTGCAAGTCCTGGGCTGTGTAACTGTGTGTAGTTTCAGAAAAGCAGGGTAAAAACCAGATTTAATTCTGTTTCTGTCTGTTGGAAGTTTGTGTCCATGTTCTTTTCCCACATTGCATAGTATCTTCACTTTATATTCACTGTGGATATTAAATTTGTAAGTTGGTGGAAGGAAGGTTAAGTGAGGTTGAACCCTTTTTCTTTTTGAAATGGCACCACTCAAAATTTCCAGAAGGCTTAAGGAATAGCCTAATATTTTAATTGTCTTACATTTCTCCTGCTGAGATTAATAGCACTGTCAGCACATGAGATGATGTGAAGCTGAAATACTTGCAGGAAAAGGCATGGCAAGAAACGCCAAGCCTCACTGATTTACTTTAAAGGGCCAAATCCTGCTCCTCTGAGTACAGAACTTGCTGTGCCTTGTGGATATTTAAGGCCAGCTGGTCATGGTCATGTTATACTGCAGTTGGACTAGATGTTTGTTGTGGGTCCCTTCCAGCAGAGCTCTTCTAAGTCGCCTACCCTCATCTATAATATAAATATATATACATAAATGTAAGAACTTGCTTGGTAATTCCTAGTGGAAAATACATAATTCTGTGGAAGGCAAACAGATCTGTCCCTGGGTCCCTGTGCCTGAGTCATCTGCCAGGGCATTGAGGAAGGGGATATTGCTACTGGAGCTGAGCAGCAGGTACCTTCCACTTCACTGAAGGGTTTCAGGCAGGTTTGAAGCAATATGCTGGTTTCACTGATAACCCTGCTTCTAAATCTGGGGCCTCTATTTCCTATACTGAATGGTTTCCCTCCCAGTTGCTGGTCTGCTAGCATGTATGTGCATCATTTCTTAGGCTGTAAGCTTGAAGGACACTACATTTAAGTGGGAAGGTGTGTTGCTCTCAAATTTTGCTTTTTTACCCCTTTAATACAGGTACACATTCTTCATGTTGACTCTTCTGCATACACTGGGAATAAAAAAAACAACCCTATTGTAAGGGAAGAAATGTTAATAATGGAGAAAGAGAAACATGAACATTTGCTATTTGGTGTTTGCTCCTCTGAGTGTGTGTAAGGTTGTCAGCTGGCAGAGGATGTTCAGCCCAAACAGATGTCCCTTTTCTCAACTGCAGACCAAGTGGATTTTTCATTGCTCATATTTCTCAAGAGAGAGAAAGTGATGTGAAACTTGGTTTCTACATTACCAGAGAGGAAACAGCTGTTTCTGTGTTCAGAGGACTAAGCAGGGGTGTAAGATATGGTAGAAACATTTCCTATACTTGCATTTGGAATTGGAAGTTGTCAAGAATCTCTTGAAACAGAGGAGGAAAAGACAGGCTACTTAGAAATAATAAAATATAGCTGTGTTTGTATTTTATTTGTCATTTTAGGAGATGAAGGGATGAATCTGTGGAATAATGCACATTATTGTGAAGAAGTCCTGGTTATAGTCTCGTGTTTTCTGCAGTAGGAGAGATGGATGTGAGCTTAGTCTCCTGGTTTTGTTTACCCTGGTGAATACCAGTAGTGATTCATTCTCACTAATGAGATCAAAGCACAGAGTTCCCCTTGCACTAACGCGCTACCTCAAAGACATTAATTGCTTCTCCAGAATATATGTATGTTGGCAAACCCACAAGTTCATTTTGTTTTTGCAGGTGCTTAGCCAGCCTTTCAGCTTGAAAAAAATATTATTTATTTTATTGCACTTTATGCCAAATAAATCATTGAGAGATTACTCTCTAGTTTAGCTGAGGTGACAGTGGAGCCTGGCAGGTAGCAGCTCTCCACGAGCGTAGCCAAAGGTCAGTCCTGGGCCAGGTGTGGGAGCTGATGTAGGACATGTTGATAGAGATAAGGGTGATGAACTTTAATTTTCTAGCCTGAGAAATTGATAGGGCAGTAGAACTGATAGGATAGTAGTGTAATGCCTTTCTAAATGGGATTAAATAGGATTGGCACTGAAAAGGTCTTGGCAAATTATAGTGTATTCACTTCTACCTTCGTGTTTTCCAGTTCAACTAAATTGGTTCTGATGGCTACTGTGAACCTGAAAGTTTGACCTATAGGGCAATTACTTTCTTTAATTTAAACAGTTCAGATTGAGACAAGTTATGCTTAAGATGTTAATTAAAAAAAAAAGTTAGGCCGTTCCAGTTGTTCCATAATGCAAGTTAAATTCCAGCAGATGTGTATTGCAGGTGTAGATGATCAACTCCTTATGACAATCCTGTTTCTAATTTTCCTCTAATTCCCTCGATTGCTTATGAGTTAATTGTGTGTGCAGTGATAGAAAGACTTCAGAATGCTGCTTCATCAATTAATTAAGAATAAATCACATTTTAAAAGGTCATAAAATAGTTTTAGACTTATGTTTTGTTGAGTGGTAACTGCTTTTAAAATTTTTTCTTCTTCTGAACTCGCTGCTCTGATGTGTACTTGGCAATTGGCTACTGAATTGGAAGTTAACTGATTAAACAACTGTTAGCATGTTAATTAAGAGGTAGTTTTGTATTTCTAAATCTCTCAAATACCTCTGCACTGCTTGTATAAAGAATCCTGGGACTGAGGAGTGCTTTGGGTTTAGTTTACTAAGGTGTTTACATGAGTATAAATATAATTGCATCTCTTTTTGCCAATTGATTTTATTACAGTGCTTAATGGTTTGTTGAATAGTTTATAGGATAATGAATGTAATTTCTTTGTATTATACTATAAATAACTTGGCAAATTTTTAATTAGGATAATCGTGGTAGCTTTCTCTATTGCTGTAATCAAGCTTTGCTTTTTGCATCCAGGAACTAATGTACATCCATATCAAGTTAGACCAATTATGTTTTTCCAGAGAGTGCAAGGTTTTGTTGATTGTTTGTTTGTTTTTTTATAATAGTACTTCCCTTCTTAAATCTTGGCTCTGCATCTGTTTAAATGATAACCAGCTCCAGTGGATGAATTTTAATTACTTTAATACTCTGATTAGAAGAATATAGAGGACAGAAAGTTCATGTTCCATGAAAGATCTTGAGGTTTAATGTTTTGTAGCCTTTGAAGAAAATCAGGCATTTACTAACTTGGTGTAAAAAGAAAATGAAACAAAACACAAACCAAAACTACTAAAGTTAAATGCTTACTTGGGTTCAATTGTAATCTTTAAGCCTATTAACAGTTTTAAAAATGAAAAATATAAAAAAGAGAAGCAATTCAAGCAAGAGTTTGAAAATGCTTCAAGTACTGCATGAATGGATCTCCTGTTTGGGGAACCTGATGTTCAAGCCCTATCTGTAGTACAGCTTGGGAGCATCTCCTGCTCCCAGGGGCCGGCAGGGTGGCATGCTGTGCCCACAGACACACCCAATCCTCTTATCCCACCTTTGGAAAGCATTGCCATGGCTGTAGCACTGTATATTGTGAGCGAATAGTTTCGATTTGCTGTTCTTGCCACCTCAAAAGTAAATACTGAAGATTTACACTGATGCTGTTCAGTTCAGTGGGATTCTTCCTTCAGACAGAATTTCAGCAGTGCAGCACAGGGCAGATCTGAGCCATGCTGATTTACATACAGGTGGGTGAAGCCTTGAAGTCAGTGGGAAGCAATGTGCAGCTGCAGTTGAGAATTTCAGCTAATAACTCAATTTCAGTTATGATGTTCTGCTTTCATTGTTTGGGGATCAGCCTGAAGAGGGCAAAAGCACTCAATTTTTTCTATGCCTTGAAAAAAAACATTTACATCCTTGGTTAAGATTACCAAGAGCTGAAAGATGTAGGAGAACTGTGTTGTGATTCAAGAGTGAAATATTGCCCTCCTTTTGATGACTTGTCTTCTGGAGAGAATGAGCTAATGGGTTGCACATAAGACAGCAGGGACGGATATTTACAGTTATTGTTAACCCCTGGTGCACATTTTGTGCTGCTGTGCCTTGAGCACCTCTTCAGAGTGTTCCAGGAGTTGCTGGTTGGAATTTTTTTTTTTCAATGAATTAGACTTAATCAGAATAAAAGCCTGTTTGTCAGAAAGTGAAACACCTTGCATGAATGTGGAGAGCATCCTGCTTCTAGTGAAACTTTTTACAAAGAAGAGGGTCCTTGGTTCTTGATGAGAAGAAAATTCCAACTGTTAATTTTGCTGATTTGAGCAAGAAGCTGTTTTCTATGACCTACATCTTTATAAAACATTCATGAAATCTCTGTCCTACCATATTGCTGTATTGTGAACAATGATAGATTGCAGAAAGGCCAACTTCTCCACAGTAACCAGCACCTTGGACAGATTGAAATGTACTGTTGTCTCTATTCCTTTTGTAAAAGTAACAGAGGGACCTAGTTTATATAAAAGGGCTGCCTGGTTTCATGCTTTGACTTTAGCTGACAATATAAATATCCATTTCCTTGGTAAGATTTGAAGTTGTTAATGTGGCTTGCACTGCATTGCAGAAGGTTTCTTCAGCTCTGTGGCCACAACACAGCTGACATGCAGAGCTCGAGCTGCTTGCTCGCTGCAGTTCTGCCATTATGTCATCAAATACAAATCTAAACATATGGTCATTTCTATAAAATACAGAGCCTGAGAAAACGGGAGAGACCAATGATGAGTCTGGATAAAAATCCATCAGAAATATAGAGTTAAATGTCAATGTCTGCATTGTGCCTAGTTAATATTTCACTGGAATGCTGGCAGCTTGTTATAGAGCCCAAAGGATTTATATGTTTTTCTGACAGATGATCATGATTCCCATCAGTACACTTAATGCCAACATCTGTAGGGTTCCACCTAATTTGGGAAACAAATATATTCTGTCCTCGTCTAAAAGAAATGCCTTGTATCTTCCAGGAAATTCTTATTACTTTAGGGTCATTGCAATTAAGTAGAGGACAGATTTTGAGAGGGGCACGGCTTGGTAAAATTATACTTTCCTTTTGACTGTTGTTTCTACGTGGAAGTTGGCTGGTGGCAGCTTCTGGTCTTCATAATGCAGTGCAAAAAATGCTATTGATAATAGCTCAGAGTAAACACTTTAAATTCAAGTGTAAACATGCTCGTTAGTGCAGACTGTGGAAAGTTTTGGTCATACTGTCTGCTTTACAAATCAAGAATGTTGGGAATGTATTATATAAAACAGCTTACATTCCACTAAACTTTATTTAAACTCCACTGTTTTTTTTTTTAATAATTTATTTTATGCCTTTATTGGTCCTTGGGGAACATCTCTGAAAATGTAGCTTTTCTAAGCTTCTTTATATTAAATCATGGCTGGTTTAGACACTAATGCAGAAGGACACGTGTATAAACGTTTTCTTTTCCTGTGTCTCTTCTAACATCTCCACAGATAGTGAAAATATTCCCGTCAGCCTTTGTTTCATTCTGCTAAATAAATTTCACTTGATCTCTTCTGTTGGTGATCTTCATTCCCCAGGTCACGTTTCAGCAAGCTGGGTTTCTTAATTATTTATGTGAGTGTACTAATACTCAAGGAAAAGTTATGTTTCATGTTGTGCATGGAATAGTTTTGTATATACGTTTGTATGATCCCAATATAGCATCACTGCAGGAAGAAAGAGTTTGGTGCTGTTTGCTTGCAAGTACACCAGAAAGAAGAGGGGAAAGCATGTCTGTCTGGGTTAATGATACAATTGCAGGCCTGGAGGAGGTAAAGCATCACCACAAAATGGGAAAAATGGTAACAATGTTTCATGAGCTTTTTAAAAAATACTAGCAAGTGCAGAAGGTGGGAAATGTTAGCTGGTGTTTGGTAAGAGGAAAGAAATGCAACTTGAGTTTATTTAAAGGGTCATTACCTTTGGAACACTCAAAGTGACTATAATCGGTAGTTCTGCTGATTCTTCTTTTATTCATCACTTCTAAGTTATGTAAAGTAGCTATCTAGGTTAAGTTCAGTGTTGTTGAATTTTAATTTATGCAGTGCTTAAAGCAGTTACCTTCAGGGTTAGGGGAAAAAAATGGGAATTTTTCATGAAGTGGTCTCTTACGTTGGTGGTGTTTGACCAAACCCTGACTAGAAAAACCTAGAAGGATTTTTACCTTCCGTAGGATGACAGGTGGTATATTTTTTAAAGAAAATGTTTGCTTTTGAAGGATAAATGCATTAGTATGTACTGAAGTGTCAGCCTTGAGATTGTCTTGATCTTGTGTTCTTTTGACAAGACAAGGAAGCACAATGGTGTCTATCAGAGAATCTGATAAGAATAAAAATGAACTTGTGAGCCAATAAAGTGAGTCTAAACCACTTAATTAGAAGCAGCATTGAGTTAAACAGGAGCAATACTGCACTTGGTTTTGAATGATGAATAGGACATCAGTTTCAAAGGTTATTTTCTCTGTCTACTTGATGCAAACTTAATGTAGCACTGATAAAAGGTTCCTTCTGACTCGCCTGATTCCTCTGTGGATTTTAGATATGCAGAGGTCCAGTTTCTACGTGTATAAAAGACATTTCACAGGAGCTGTATAAGCTGTGTAGCTCATTGGTCTCCTCTTTGTTTTGCCTTCATCCTGAGGATTTTTAATACTTCTAAGTTGTCTCTCTTCTCTTGTCTTTCTTGTCTGTCTTATCTCCAGCCTAATTTTGTCTTGTTTTTGCTTCCTTAAGAACACTCCCATAGTATTACTGTCCTTTTCCCTCCTCAGTGAGAGACTTCTTTCTTTCCAGCACTTTTCCTGGGGCAACATGAAGTAATCGGTAGAAATGAGGTGGGAGATGGTGTCCAGTGATGTGTTTGGGTCACTTCAGAGAATCATGAGGACCAAACAACATCTTTGTCCTTGCAGAGGTCAGGCACAGTATGGGAGTGAAACCATGAAGAACGGTTCTCATGCAAGTGTCCAATAAAAAGTCCAATAAAGACCTGATTTTTCCAGGGGAAAAGTCAGTGTAGTTTGGATGAGTTCTGAGGAACATGGATTTGTTACTTGTTCAGCTCTGTAAAGACTGCGAGATTTTACTTTTTCTCCCTAATGCTCACAAATGCACAAGCATTTGTGCTGCAGAAGGTAAAATTCATTTGGAATGTCAGATGAATCTCGGTGGGAGGTTAAACTGGTCTCAGGTCTGCCAAAAGAGGAAAACTATGGACCCAGCTCTGCCCTCCTCACTCAGACTACATTGTGTCATGCCCCTTTTAGCTAAAATGGTTTCACAGTGTGATATTTCTGATTGAACAAAGGCAAGGGAAAGTGCTGCCCCAGGTCTGGGCTGAGGGAAAGTGTTGTTCTGAGATGAATCTCCACCAGTGTGGCAGGAGGTGGAGAGAGAAAGTGATCTGACTGGTAAATGGAAGCCAATGGCCAAGGCGGTTTAAAAATAATTTCTTTTGTGAAATATAACATAGTTTGCATGGTTATGGCTCAGTCCATGGGGATGATGGGAATGGTGTGCAGAGATCTGAACACAGCCTTGAACCTGAAGCTACTCAGACTGTGAGATACAGCTGACCTTGCACAGGAGACCTTGCTCTGCCCCTCCAGTGACTTCTTAAAACACATTAGTGTTCCCAGCTGGACATTTTCGGAAAGTCATGACCATCTGTATTTTACTAACCATCTTTGTCCTAACAGTGATTAAGTCCTTGGCCCACTTAGCAAAGCAATGAAAAAACTATTGCATGACTAGGGGCATCTTACCCTATTTTTATTCCAATATTTACCTTGGTTTTCAAAATTATGTTTTGGTCAACTGTTTGCAATATTAGTGTCATCTTTCCCTTTCCTCAAAAGGCAAATTTCCAAAATACTTCAAAATATCCAATCACTTCAGTGCATGTCTCAAGGGATCCTCAAAATAAGTTTATACAAGTGGTTTGAGTGTACAGGAAGTCTTCCCCTGTGTATTCAGGTGATGATAATATTCATGTCTTCAATATTCATGTCTTCTACCTGGAATACTATTTTTGTCCTCAGTTAAAGTGTTATTTTTTTTCAAAATGAAACACATGGTTTGTTTTTATTGTCAAATTGCCCTTAAAATCTCTTGCATTTTTTCTGGTATGTGTACCTTCCAGTATTTGAACACTTGTTGCTTAGACTTTCTTTATGATAGTAATAATTAATAGGTAGCAAATAACAGGAAAAAAAATATCTCTTTTTGCAGATGCATAAAGCAGCTTTCAGACATTCTGTGTATATTGCTGGATCTTACCTAATGCTTTCTCCTAATCTATCATAAATTACTTTAGTCTCTGATCTTTAGAAATATCTTCAAAACCATTTCTCTTTTGTTTTTTTCTTTAATGCCACAGGGTAAAAAAAAAAATAGTCTGAAAAAAAAAGTTTTAAATACATGTCCTTGAAACATAAGAGTGGTATTGGATGGGGAAAAATGTCCTGTATTGTTACCAGCCAAGTAGAAGGTAAATTATAAGAAATTATTACTTTATCAATTCCTAAACCTCAGTTTAGTTAGACTTGGTTCAGTCATTGTCAGAATTGCAGTATCATAACTTTGTATACTTATTGTTTAAAGAAATTCCTTATAAGATAATTGTTCTTTAATCAGCCCACAATGGTTTCATGAGAAATATGTTTGAAAAACTTAACAGCCAAAAGCTGTGTAAGGGAAAGCATGGACTTAAGTTGAGAAGATGAGCAAAAAAGTCATCTCCTAGTTTAGATAAATGAAAGGTTTGGTTGAGATGGCAGGGGAGGAGTTCTTTGAGCTGTGATGGTCTGCAAGTGCACTCAACAGTGAAGTCATACACTGTGCTTAATACCAGAGTGGCTCAACTTCACGGTCTGATTTAATTCCAGTCCATAAGTGATGGTGTCATAGTATCTCCAGTTCAATTAAGGAATGAGGTTTTTTTTTTATCACACCTCTTAAGTGGAAGTAAATGCACAAGTCTTTGGAGCTGTCTTAGGAGAAAGTGAGCCTTAGTGCTTGAGCACATTTCAGTGAGCCATATCTGTATTTGTTAATCTTTGGGTTGGGTTTTTTTAGATGATAAAGAGTAGGTGCCAGCATTCTGCTGCAGGTGTGCTTCCTGTGAAATAGCACTTTAAATCTACTTGAGCATCATTATTGAAGAGACTCAAACAGTTTAGCTCTAAATTGATACCAATAGGAATCGCCCTCAATGATGTGAACTTGGCAAGCCAGGAATTGCAGCTGTTCTCGGCAGTAGTGGCAGTAGCAAAGATAATTAATTGTTTTTCCCTGGGAGATATATTTAGATTGTACAATCTAAATATTCCATTCCCTGAGCCCTAACTCAGGCTTGTATTTGTTCTGCAAATCCAGTCAGTGAAACTAAAGTTAGTATTTTCTGTTTCTGGGAAACGGTTTGTCTTCCCCACATAAGTCGCATCAGCTCGACACTGTCATGCCATAATGAGCTATTACAATTATTTTTAATAAATTATTTGAAATATTTTTTGTTACACAAACCTTAAAATGGTGATTTAAACAGTTAATAGTCTTTATTTTATTAACATAAATTTTATTAACATAAAATACATAGTTATTTGATTTTTTTTTTTTAAACAAAAGTTTTGTAAGAGTTAGTTTGTGAGAGTACTGTACAAAGGGTATCTTACCTCACTGAATGTGGCAGAACGTGTTCTGGCAGAGTTTTAGACAAAAAGTATTCTTGAGTGAGCACAGCTTCATTTGCTAAGAACTCAGTCAGCATTATAATCCTCCTGGATTATTAAAGAACACATCAAGGATCGGTCTTGAATTGTTGAAGTGCTCAAGGATGCTTTAATGGCTCTGTAAAATGTTAAGACCCATAGTGTAGGAGACCTTTGCCTGGGATATCGATTGCCAGGCTCTAAATTCTGTATCTTTCACGTAAAACCTTGTTCGTAAGGTTACCTCGTGGTAAGGAATCTCCAAGGATGCTTCCCCCAGAGATAATCCCAAATTGTATGACCATTGAAGTGCTCAGGACCTGACACAACGTTGGTGTCTTGGAGGGGGTGAGACAGCAGAGCTGGGCTGCAACAATCGCCTCTTCGTGGGCCTTATCTTGTAAGTGAGCTTAGGGAGCGTTTACTTGTGGTCTTGGTTCTTTAAGCTGTAATAGATACACCCACAAGGCTGTCTATTCATATGCTTTAAGTGTCTGGGTTTTATTAACACTTATTTTAATAGGGGTTGTAAAACTCGTGCATTTAAATGCTGTTCTATAAAGCAATGTCGCTCTGAGCAAGAGTTTCTTTCATTAGTTTTTTATTTCCACAGTATGAAGTTGCTAGTGTAGGTATAATTTTGTCTACACCAATAATGTCCACCCTGCAAACACAACACGCAGGGGATGCTCTATTGCTTGCTGCCACAGTCATTTTCAAGTACAGGTTGAAAATCCATGTTTCTGAAAAACCAGAGAGCAGCCCCTGGGTAGGAGATGAAGGTGGTGGTATGGGCTCTGAGGCAAAGCAGGTGCCTTCCAGCAGCTCCACAGACATGTCTCTTCATAGTCAACATAGGAGGCTTTATCACCCCCTAAAGTAATACGGCACCAAACTAAACATTTACCTTTGTGATGTAAATATTTCCTAAGCTGAGCTTCCGTCAAATTGTCCACTTATTTGCAGTGCTTGCTGAGAGATGCAGACAGCAGGAAAAGCTGTCATTTATGAATGGGATGAAGCTCTTTTTTTCGCTTGTATCTTAAATGAAATCTAAATTATACATCATGCCTTGCATGCAGCAGAAGTAATAGGTATAATGAAAAAATGATTGCGTGTGATCAGCGGTAGCAGTGATTTGAACATTCCGTCCTGTATCTTTCCTCCAGCTTACTGTCCTGCAAAACTACTTTTCTGTATAGAAATAAGTTGCCTGAGTTTATCAACTGAGATATTTCAAAATCCCATTTCACTGGATCTGCCCATGTTATTGTGACCTTTATGTGGCTGGAGTATCAGTTGCTTAGGATGCATATTAAAACTATTACACAGTCTGAGTTGGCATTCAGGTCTGCATCTTTTCAACAACAGTGGATTTGAGGCAAAACTGTTTTTGCTGCTGTCCTGAAGTACAGTGAACTGCTCTAATGAATCCCTAGCTGGGGGAAGCTTAGAAATATGATGCCATAAATAAAAGATAGATAAAAGGACTAAAACATGTTGTTAGCACTGTGATCATAGATCAGGCCATACCACCTCTTTCTGGAGTCTGTGTACATAGAGATAAGTTTCCAAAGAATCATAAGGAGTTCATCTGCTTCAGTGATGTAGTCCAGTTGCTGAGGTTCTGTAGAGCAGCTGCACAGAGTAACTAGTGCAGCACCAAAGAAACAGCCGGCTCTGGATTTCCCTGACTGAAAACAACTTTCAAGTAAAATTGTTCTGCTGTGAAGCTCTGAAGCTGAGTCTGTCTTCTGGGGAGAGTTGGCTGGTCCTATGGTTCTGCATCTCTTTCTTTCCTGCTGCTAGAATATAATTAAAGTAGCCAAAAATACATGCTTCTAACATTGCTTTTTCTGTGTAGGCATCTGCTGTTATTCTGTTCTCAAGGGAGGAGATGGTATAAGAATGAATGCTACTTAGTGCTATTAATTGCTCCATACTCCATAGAAATATGAGAGCTCCTTATTTACAGCCTGATCCAAATTCTGCTGAAGTCTTTATATAAAAAAAAAATTAATACATTTTAAAATTGAGTCACCTGCATGCTTTATTTTTACAGAAGTATTTTTACCCATCAGAAAAGAGGACACTTTTGAACTGTGAACTACCAGGTTGATGCTAGCCTGTAAGAACTCACATTTCTAGTGCTAAGGAAATTAGTCAAAGAAACAGTGGCATAATTGCTGTGCTTTTACAATACTGACATCATAGCTAATTATGGTTTAATCTACAGAACATACTGTTTGTTTAATAAGTCCCACAGAGGTAGTTCAAGCATATGTTTTCACATCACCTGGAGGTAGCTGGGAATGACTGTGGTAACACTGTCAAGAAAGTGAAAGTTGACAAGATTTGACCTATTTTACAGTGTATGGTATGGCTCAGCTTCCATGTGCATGAAATCACTTAAAGGTAAGTAGTAATAAGCATTTAGAGCCAGAGTAGCTCAATGCAAAGAGTGTCTTCGATCCCCTTTATATGGAGAAAAACCAAGGCAGAATTTTCTTAGCACAATCTCAGTAGCTGGCAAAGCTGGTTAATAAAATCCTCAGCAACCCTCCTGCTGAAGTGAGACCTGCTTATTGCTAACAAAGGTTAAACATTAATCATCCTTTTAACCTGCTAAAATGATGATATCAGCAGATTTCATCCTGTGCTGACTACCTGAGGATGTTTTTATTTAAAGCTGGCCAATTTTTCCTGAATAGGAAGCTCTTGGTTTCCTCTCCTGTCTCCTTAGCCATCACTTGAATTTTAATTACTTCCCCACAAGCTGAAAGTCTCAAAAATAACTTTAAATATTTTTTGAGAGAGGAGACTGGGCACCTGAGTTTATATTTGTGATGGTTGTGTTCCAGCTGGTTTTGTTGTGAGGTGGGACCTTCCTCTGGGAAAGCTGTGGTATGTCGTATTTATTCAGATGCCTACTGACTCCTTACTCAGCACATCAGGCTTATGAACCTGATTTCTGTGACTGCAGGGAAAATTTTTTTAAAGTAAGAATTGTCTTGGCCACCCTTCAATCCTCAGATAGCAGGACAGTTTTAAGAACGCAGTTATGTTGAAAATAGAATTATTTAATACTTAGTTTCCATACAGCTGAAACTTTTAGCATGTGTGTCAAACCATGGATACTATTGTATTGCTTCTGTTCTTGGTGCTGTCTTTAGTTTTCTGATTGACTCCTTCCATCGTCTTGACCATCCTGTGTGACATAAACAACCCGAGGGATGGCAGGGACTTGCAAAAACAATACATGTAGTAAGCTCTCCTCTAGGAATGCTGCCTTTGAATCCTCTGTAAGGATGTGGGTATTGCTTTATCAAGCATCCATATGTGTTGGTGATAAACTTGCTTGATAGCATGGTATAAAAAATTGTCTTAATTTTCCGTTATTTCTTTTCTGGTATATTTTTTCTACAGTTTTTAAAAAATACAACTTGACATTTGTGAAGGATAATAGAATTTAACCTTAATAAGCCAAAGAAATAATTATCTAAAGTGATAGGTTTGTTTGTTTGTTTGCCTTTGGATAAATCAGCACTTAATTTGTATACAAGATTGATTTAAAAAAATATATATATTTTCAAAGAATTAATTTTTTTTACTATAAATGAAGTAATTCAGGGCAATGTGGTTTGGTTTTCTTGCACGATAAACTGCTGATGACCCTAGAATGCAACCTAAGGCAAGAGCTCCATCCTGCAAGAAAGCTCTTAGCAGAGATTGGTGATTCCTAGCTTAGTTGAAAAGTTTATCGGTCCATACTTGAGGCTTGTGATGGTCTTCTCATCCTTTTATCAAGTCAACTTTTCTCCCTAGTGTCAAAGCTTTGACTGTTTCCTTCTTGTTTCCAAGGAGCAAATGGGCACATGTGCTCATTAATCCTGCTTGTCGTTACTCAAGACTCGCATAACTCACCCAATGCTATTCCCACTGTCCTGTGTGGGATAATAAATCCAGGCAGAGGTAGTTTCAGAACTTGTTTTTTGCTAGCTGGGTGACACTGTGCTGTTCTAGGTGATGCAATATGTGTCTGTGTTGGCTATATATTTATAAAGCAGAAAGGTACTTCAGATATGAAGTCCATCCTTTATTTTGATGTGATCCTTCTTTGTGACATTGCTGTTGTAGACAGAATACAAGCTGTCCTTGAAAATACTGTTTAAAATTTCCCTGTTGTAACTTTTTACTAAATATTACATCTTTCTACCTCTCTAACATGTCTGCCTACCCAGACATTGACATTCAAGGCATACTGTGACAGCAGCAGCTGAAATCACAACCCATTGTTCTCTAGTGGTGTGGAAATTATTTTTCAACAAATAAGTTTCTAAATTAAACCTTAAATTATCAGGCTTGGATCATGCTATAAAAAAAGTCAGACCTTACTGCAGAATGACAATTTTAAGTATGTTTTTGACTGTTAAATTGCAATTAAGACTATATTAGGCAACCCTTTGGTGTGCCATTGACTTGATTGTTACAGTTTAACTTGGAACTGTTGATTGGAGTTATTTAAAATAATGGCTATGATTTCAGTGCAGCCCAGCATTAATATGGAGCAATTTGTAGGACTGGTGTAAATTGTAAAATTATATAGAAAATAGCTTTATTTTTTGCTGTTAGTTTCTGTTGTGGTAGTAACACCAGAAACGTAGTAACCTTTAAAATATTTGTTCTGAGGGTTTTTTTTTTGCATTAAAATGATGCTGCATCCAATTTGAATGGAGTAATTAGCCCTGGTAATAAGACTCTCCTTTTAGTTGTTTATGTGGGCTGTATTTAGAAAGGAATTTTAAGTTAGTTTTCTGCTAGTTCTTTCATTCTTTCTATAGCTGAGTTTAGTATAAGGATATCTTAGAGTCTTTAACCTCGTGTCCCTGTAGATTAATTATTCAAATAGAAAATGCATGTGCATTGAACATGTGTAGTTGATTACGGTAGCAGATTTGGCTGTTTCACTTCCTATAAATTCCTTGTTGCACAAAGCAGAACCTTCGTATTTAAGACTTCTGTGGTCATTAAAATTGAATTATGTAATAGGTTTCCATCTGCTATCAAAACCTGTTCATCATTACTTCGTGTCATTTTAAGTGGGATTGTTCTGAGATATGCTTAGTGGCAGCAGGCTTGCCTCTCCTGACTGTGAGAGAGTATGGTGGGACAGAGCGTCCTTCTGAGCTGCAGAAGTATTTTAATGTTTGTCTTCTGATAAGGTTTTCTCCAAGACTTTTGTTCTCACTTCTTCTGCCATCTTTCATGTCCTTATGGACTGTATTTGTGTGCTTCAGTTGTGTGCAAGTCCCAAGTTCCTCTACCTCTTCCCCAGCCTGTTACATTAATTGCTGTGGGATGAAAACTAGCTTTGCTATCCATCAAACTCTGCCACTATCTTCCTGACACTGATCATGGTAAGCAGAGCAGTTAGTATAAAATGATTGGCAATGGAATGACAAAAGAGAGGATAGGGAAGATGGATAGCCCTCTGTTACTGTGCTTAAGTGTGAGCTGCAAGAGGCAGTTGAGATCTGGGTAAATATTCTCTGATTGCTGTAATGACAGGTAAGCTGCCTGTCCTGGCAAGTGTGCTCTCCCTAGGAGTAGCTGCAACTGGAATGGATGAGGTCAGGAGGACACAAGCTTTACTGCAGGACTGGAGAGCTGCACTGGGAACTGTGGGCCAGATAGGAGTGAGAAAAGAGGCCATGCTTCCTGTTGAAGGAGCTGGACTTGGAAACCTTCACGAGTGAAGGCCCTGATGAGTCCCAGTTGTTCCTGAAGCAAGTGGGAGGGAAGGGAGAGGGGCCCACTGAATCCAAAAGAGGTAATAGAGTATATGAGTTACTGAGATTTTTCTGGAACAAACCATTTAGTTGCTAGAAGACTGTGCAATTTCAGGATTGAATGATCTGGGATGATACTGAAAACAATTTTTGGCATAAGGAACAAAATTAACCCTTGAGCCATAAAACATAACTAACAAGCAAATCAACCACCAACAATAACAAAGCTTCAACATCCTTTCCAGGGAAATAAAAGAGAAAGTGAAGAAGATGGTTCTGTTCAGTCCAGATACTTTATAGTTCCTTTCACACTGCTTTAGGCTTTTAATCCTTTAAGATAACTGACTGGTTATAGTTCTTCTTTCTGTTTTTTAAGTGTGACTTTGTCCAATTATACACTCATCTAAATTGCCTACAACTTACCTAGCTGAATCTTTCCTTTGTTCAGTTACCTACAGCTTAAAAGAAGATTTAAACTTTAAAAGTTATGATAAACTAGCAGGATTATTATTTTTATTCCCACAATGATCCTAGTATCTTCAAATATTGCCACAGTTTAGTGTGTGCTCTCCCTTCCTTGCCTGGGCAGATATTATTCTATTAGTTTGAAAAATTCAAAAGAAATCAGTTTTTTAATGTTTTACATGGTAAACAAAAAATATTAATTAAACCAGTGACATAATAAATTATCTTTTTGATTAATGAAGTTTATCTAAAATAACTTCCAATATTTGCTAAAAATGGTGGTGTGTGAAAATTCACAATGATAGAGCATCAGTCCCAATCCTTGTGCTCATTTCTTCTTTTCAGGAGTTTGTCAGACTGTTTTAGATTTGATCCTGGGAGCAGCTGAAAGGCTTAGTTTTTTCTCCATTGAGCTTCCTGAAGAAGAAGCAGGCCTGCATTTGTGCTGAAAATGTATTAAGCAAGTCATCTCTCTTAGAATTTCTTTTGCATGTCAAAGTTCTTGTTGCTCACCAAGGTATATTCTTGGACTAGGAAGCACACAGTGTCCTCATACATGAGCTCTTAGGTTTCCTGTGAAGGTTTAGGCCAAGAGCCTCATAATTCATAATTTTTTATATAATTTTTTAAAGAGTCTTTTGTTGCAACCATTTCCTCCAGATGAGGAGGCTTATACCAGAGCAAACGAACTGATAATATTACAGACACGTTATTGTAATACAGACCAAGGTGGAGAGGCTCAGAGGGTTTAATATTCCTTAGAAGTGGTCTCTTCAGAGACATTTTGTTCTGAGACGTAAGAGAAGACTTCTCTCAGTGGAAACCTTTGAGAGCTGTCCACAAAGGAGAGCATTTTGGCTCATGTTCACCCTGGCACTGTCTAGCTGTCAGTAGCTGAAAGGACGCGTGGTTGTCTCTGTTATGGGGCTTGTCATTCTTCATACATAGAGGGATAAGGGGTGGTCACTTTGACCTTCCATCCTGACATTACTATTCAGTCTAAGTCTGACTGTTTGGAAGGAAGGACAACTTCACGCTGGGGAATGTGTTTACATGTTTCTTGCAGTTTTCAAGAAGGTAAAAGATAATTGTGAAGAACTGATTTGTAGCGAGATTGTTGGGATTTCAGCTTCTTTTTTTAAACAGGGCTACTTTGAGTAGGGATTGGGAAGTAACAAGATTGCAGGTAGTGTTTTCCTCTCAGTCTATGTGTCGTATTAAAGAAGGTATCTGGCTATACTGTAGTATTTTTGTGTCATTAGAGAACGTCGCTATGATGTAATTTCCTAGTTTGCTGTGTTGCACATTGTGTGACTCTTTGCTGATTAGGTAAAAATTGTCTCAGGAATATTTGGGTCTTTCTCATCAGAATATTTCTTAGATTTCTCTGTCCATAAAGTGTGCCATATCAAGGCTGAATAATAACCTTCTATGGTTTAAATCCACAGGAGGGAGCTTGGTGTCAGCCCCCTTAATGGAAACATGTTCTTGTCAAAGGGAGAGCAGAAAAGAGAGCAGCAAGGCTGCCCCTAGACCTGCTCAACTCCAAAAATCCTTCAAGATTTGTATGAAAGAGTGGATGTTTCTAGTCTTCTTGTTAATACTGATCTCTGGTAATAATTGTTCAGCCTGACCTGTAAGTGATGGTAGCGCTGAGCAAGTCTGAAAAACATGAATTGTTGTAGCTGTGTGATGTACGTAAGGAATTCAGAGTTGATATTTATGGCTAGGTTATGGGCTGAGAAGTAGGATGTCTGATGTCAATCAAAAGACTGACCAGACTCTAAACAAGTTGTCTGTCACCTTGTTGCTTGGGGAAAAGATGTGCAGATTGAGAAAAGCTTGCATTGCATGTGGTGTTTTAAGATGTGTAGCATAAACTGAACATATGGTGCCTTTAGTGACTGGTACCTTTGCATGTGCTTTGCCTATGGATAAAGCCAGTAGTCTATTTTTAAGTGCTTAAGAAGTGATAATTGTTATGCCAGGAGATGCATAAATACACACATATATATATACACACACACTCATTTAAGAATGCTAGATTCATATGAGCATACCCACAGCTGGTTAAGCACTTTGCACAGCAGAAGCACCAATAAGGGCATGATAGATCTGGAGAGAGATCTTGGGAACCTGTGAATCAAAGTTTACCCTCTAACTTTGAGCTATATAGCATTGTACTGAACTGGGTAGGACAAAAAGAAATGGTAACACCTTTTTACACTCTGGAAGTAAAAATGTTTACTGTTTAGCAAGACTCATTCCAAAGATTTTGCCTGTAATACTGTGTGGCCAGAATGGAAATGTTTTACTGTGTGCTGGGCTCTGAAAATGTAGATTTAACTTGAGGTATAAAAGGTTGGGAAACTATTATATAAAACCCTGAAAAGTTGTAAGTAGGAAGTGCTGTGCATGCTCTTTCTTCCTAGCTCCTTTTCAGTTACAGTAATTTAGGCTTTAGCATATGATGAATTCTAGCATAAATTACTACTGGAATATACATTTCAACTTTTGAATAAATTTTACAGAAATTAATCTGCAAACCTTTCCATGTTTCAGTGAGAGATCAAAGAAAGTCCCAAATGGAAAACATGTATTTGAGGGGGGAAAAAAGTTCTGAGTTCTTAAGCTCTTGTAATGAAGATAACTTAATTAAAATCAAAGCAAAACTAATTAAGAGCTTAAAAGTGTGAGGTTTTGGTTGTGTAATATCTCTGAAACCTGGCAGAAAGCATTTATTATTATCAGGAGAAGTTCTTGGTCGTGGGGACAGATGATGTGGTCACCAGTGCATCCGAGTGGAAATGTTTAGCTGGATCACAGTTTACTGATCACTCTGACTGGCTTCCTGCTCTTTCTTAGTTTTCCTGCTCTTCTTCTTCTGAAAAATTTGTTATTTTGGCAGGCAGTTTCCCTTCTTTCCTGGGAGTTTTCCCTGGGTACACAGCAAGGGACAAACCAGCTGAGCATTTTTGTGTTTTTTATTAATGGCTTTCATGGTTCTTTCCTTGATCTTGCCATTCCCAAATTAAAAAGTAAGTTTACAGATGCATCCCCCTGTTCTATGTGTGACTTCTCTTGCCCTTTTCTTGTCTTGAAAAAGGAGAGGGAATTAAAAATTCCAGAGTGGTTTGTTCCACTTCAACCATGGTAAAAACGTGTTTTTATTTTTTAATGAGTGCAAAGTATAATGAAATTGAACTCATGAACCATTCTCACTTCAAGTTCATCTTAAACTATTTTTATAAAAGCTTTTAAAAATTAGGTTGATCTTTTATCCTTAGCATTCATTCATATTGTGCTATATCTTGCATTCAAACATAAGATTTTGAATCATTTGATACGAGGTTTGGATTAGCTCTCACATGTGGTTTTTATTAATATTTAGGGAAAGCCTAACAAGCGTACTCCCTACTATAACATATCCAGACATTATTAGGCTGAGTTTTCTTCCCTTTGAAGAGTGTTGCCATATGGGAGATTTGTTTTTTTGGGCTCTCAGGTGCTTCTGGCAGATGGAGGTGGAAGTGCTCTGCAGACAGCACACCAAGCAATTGCTGCCTAAGCAGGGTGGTGGGGTCACCTGGGCCACAGCAGAGGCCTGGCAGATCCATTGAGTGCCCAAGCAATGAACTTCTAAAAGTGGGAGCAGTGCTGATGCCTGCAGGGAGAAACAACTCTAGAAATCAACAGCTTGTCTGCACGTCTGGTTCCTTGATGAAGGCAAATATTAATTAGATTCACAGTGAATCATTTACATTCTCATGATAGAACTGAAGAAATTCTCAATTATATAAATGTTACCCCCTGTGTAGTTCTTTTCAAGAACCCCGTTGACCTGCTTTTCATAATTGCATTCCCTCAAATAAGAAGTATCCAGATACTTTTGACCTCTACCTGTTGGTGTGATCCCAGACAATGACCTGTATCCATCATCACATAGTAGCTGAATGCATGTTTACAGAGGCAACTGCTGTGTTAAACTAGGAGCATTCCTGCTGTAAGCAGAGCTTGGCCACTATCTAATTGTAATTAGTTCTCTAATGGAGATTTTGAGCCCTGTCCTTTTAAAGATATGCCCATCTTTTGGAAAAAAAACAACAAGCACAACAACAGTATTTCTGGCTGTAGAAACATTGACTTTAAAACAAAGGCATCAGCTTTTCTGTGAAAGTTTCCTTCTCAGAGACTTGCCAGGTGTTTGTAACATAGGACAGGAGCGCTATCCTTAGGGAGGGAAAGCTTTCATTTGCCCATAGAGAGATGATTTCTAACCATCTGCTCTGTATCTCAAAGAAGTTGTTTGTTAAAACTGTGAATTTTCTCATCCGCTGGGAGCCTGTCTGTGCAGCACATGCAATTCAGAAGGCAGCTTTCAGAGAAATGTCAGTGCAACAAACTATCTTCTTTAGCTATAAAATAAGGCAATTTTAAATGACCATTTTTTAACAAGTGTTTTTTCCACTTGCTAATTAGTACATATATGCTAAATCCGTCCAATGCCTGTTACAAACATAACAGCAGAAAATAAAGATAATTCTATAGCTAGGCAAAAGGTAACAATTTGAAAAAGCAGTTTTAGAGCCAGTAAAGCCATGAGCTAATATTAAACTGCTTTATTCTAAACAAAGTCTTTTTCAAAGTGGTTCAAAAGTCAGTGTTTTTTTTTACTCTGTTTTCTCAGGTTAAAGAATACAAAAAGCTTGGATCTCCAGCTTTATAAAACTTGTTTCTATTTAGGCTTTTTTTTTTTTGTAATCTTTGCCCAAAAGAAGAAAAAAAAATGTAAGATTTGTTTGGGCAGATGTATGTGACCATCTGGAGCTTTAGAAGAACCTGGTGTAGCAAGAGGCAAGGGATAATTGCCTACAACAGCAGTGCTTACCTGCTGCTGTCCTGTGTTCTTCCTCCTCCAAAAAAAGCTTTATCTGATTTCCCATCACTAACCTGCCAGGATTTTGTGTCAGCCCCTGAGTGTGGTGGTAAGATGCTTCCCTGTTCACATAGCTCCTCATTTGAATACCATTTACCCAGGCAGTTATGGTGTTATCCAGAGTTTCTATTGCATTCCTGTTCCTGTTCAGTCCTGCATGACTGGTAGTTGACACTGAGTAGCGAGAAAGGATTTTATTATGAATAAAAGTAAAAAAACACAGAGTTGCTTAATGGTAGTGTGGTTTTTCTGGCTGTCTTTTGCTTTGCTTTAAATTATACATTTCCAAAGGAGAAAAGTCTAAAGACTCTATGGAAGGGGGTTTCCTTCCTTTTGTGCCAGCTTCCTCCCTTAGGGCTGGGGTTTCCCCATTGACAGCCACAAGAGTTATGGGCAGGGTTTAATAGAGACATTACACCATAAAGCTGAAGTTCTGCACATTTTGCTGATTTCATTGGCATCCCTGTAAGGTTTGTTTACAAACCTGTATAACTAGACTGAAAGTCTTCATTGGCTTCAAATGTGATTTTTCTGAACACTGTGCTCTGCTTGCCACAGTATATAATTAGACTTGGAGTGTTACATTTTGGAATAAATGACAGCATTGATTTCTTCTTTTTCCCAATTACCATCATTTAGGACTTAGCAAAAATAATTTATCTTTTTTTGGTATTTTGCATGTAGGTAACTGAGTAGGTTCAGGTAGAACCAGTCACTTATTTAAACTTAACTATAATTGTTTTCACAACTTTACATTTTTGTGTTTATTCATTCATTTTTTCCATGTGGCTGGCTGTCAGCTCAGAAATGTTTAACAAATAATATTTAGAAAAATTTGGTCTTATCTTAATTCATGCAAGTTAGCCATGCCAGCTGTTGGTTTGTTTTTGTTTGTTTGGTTGGTTTGTTTTTGTTTTTTTTTCTGTGAGAAATAATTCTATGCAAAAGGAGAAAAACATCATATGGGTACTATGAGCAGTCAAGTATTTCTACTGTGGCCAAAATCTCTTCCTCTTTCTGGCTTCCAAGATGGTTTTTCAAGGGTGCTATCAAACCAGGACTTTTTCTGAGAAGAGAAACCACTTAAATGACTGCTTGCTGTTTACTAGTAAACTAAAGGCAAAGAACTAAAATATAACAGAAATCCTTTGATAGAGTTACAGAAGCCCTGATGTAGCTAATTCAAGCTGTGTGAAATGTACCTACAGAGTAGCTGCAACTTTGCTTCTTTTGAAACTGTAGCCGTCAATAGTTTTAGAGACTGACCTTGAAAACAGGGTGCACACATATGAAATGATGGGTTAATTTTAACAAGGTGCCCTCATTGTTATTTCCTAGAGTAATAATACATAAATGTCCAAAAAACTGTGCCATAAGTGCTTTTCATTTCTAGCTCAGAGTCAGATTTACAAGGATGTTTGGAAATGCATCTTGCAGTGACTAGAAAACAGTGTGTGCAAAAGAGGTATCTTTTTTAGAAAGCCATCTGAGATGATCTGAGGAACAGTGGACTTTTGTTACTATACTAATTGTTAGTTGACTTACCAGCCTAAGAAAGGAGTATTTTAAAGCTTCCTGAGAAGTTGAAGCAACTAATCAGAACTTGCAGCCACAAAGGTCTTTAAAGAGAGCAGCTGGGTTCAGCAGGCACTGCAGCTAGAGGTGGGGTGCAAGGCACTGACTTGCAGCCTGCTAATAGTGATAAGGAAAAAGTGACAGTGTCTTTGCTTTGGGCATGAACTTAACCAATGGATAGAAAACTGGGCTTATTTTGCTCCTTATTTATACCTGGGTTTATATCTTGGTGGCACTAATGACTCCAGTGAAATTATTTCTCACCTGCACCCATGAAAAAATAATCAAGAAACCTTTTCCCAGTGATCTGCAACATAACCTTGTGGAAGGTACTACTGTAATTTATATATTGATACAATGAAAATAGTATATTGCACAGAGCCTTTGTGAGCTTTAATTAATTTTAGAATGGTTTTACATTAATTAAGGATGAAATACTCTTGAGTTAATTGCCTCTAGATCTCAAGGACGTTAGATTTCAGTGGCTGAATCCAGCAGATACCTTGGGTGTGCCAACCTTTCAAAATTGCCCTTTTAAACACCATTGTTTTCAAGGTGCCTCAGTGTTGACCTTAAATAACTAAATCCTTTGTTTGCAAATTTGTCACATTAAATATAATAATAGTTTTTATAAAACTGTGATAGGATTTGGTGGTTAAAATATGTACCTGGCGAAACAGTAAAAAGTATGTTTTTAAAAAAGATTTTTGCTTACAAAAATGAGTCCTGGAAAATGTGATTACTAGAAACAAGAATTGGAAAATATTTTCCAGGGCAGTAGAGGAAATGGTTTATGTCCCTGCTAATGTCACGAAATTAGAATTGGTTGTTTTTTATCTAGTGAACAAAAACTTCTTGGTGAAGTAGTTAGAGAAAAATGTAGTTTATGCTAATTCTGTTCAATTCTGATTGGAATGGGCTCCCCCTGAGATACTGCAGCTGGAGATCAGGGCTCTGCAGCCTAAGTAAGGGCATTGCCCTCAGGTATCTCATTTAATTATTACTTCACATTGTTTCTCTTGTTTACTTTGCTTTCTGATTACAGAATCTCATTGTTTTCACTTTCGGTTTTCATTGTGCCACTTGGTTTTCCTTCATTTTTAATCACTGCACTGTAAAACATTCTCGTTTTCAGAAGAACCCGAGTTATGTGACGTAGGAGAGTTTCTGTGTCGGGACGGTGTGACCTGTGTCTCCCAGCACTGGCTGTGCGATGGAGAGCCTGATTGTCCTGATGATTCAGATGAGTCTTTAGCCACATGTAAGTAAAGAAGGAGCCAATCTCATTTTACTTTTAAAAGTAACATTTATAGTTTTGCACTGACGATACCATTGAAAGCACAAATTCCTTTTTAATAAATCTTTGTATCAAGGGTAGCAGGTTACATTGACTGTGTAGGTGGAAGACAAAAGAAATGGCAGAGATGGAAAGTGTTTTGCTCACGTGCCACTTTGTAACGAGCACTGTCGAAAGAGCAGATGTTCCCTGTGCTCTCACTGAGCTGTAGATGAGCTGTGGAGGGCAGAGGCAAAGTCAGACACAGGAAAAATGGTTTCCTCTGAAATGGGGGGAAGTGGGCTGGAAATAAGTGGTGCAAAATGTTTTCAGTGAAAGTAGGAAATGCATTCAAACAAAGGGAGGAGTGAAAGAAGAGGGAAAACCTATGATGGGAAAAGATGCAAAGAAAGGAAAATGAAGGAAAGCTTTAATAAAACATGTTTAGTTATAATAGAAGATCTTGTTGTGTTTTGTTTGGTGTATTTTTTTTTAAATGTGGCTAAGAGCTTCTGAAGACCGGAGCAGCAACCTTACAGGCTTTTCTTATCAGCCTTGTAGACTCCTGATGAGGTGCTATTAAATCTTAATGTTCTCTTGTTTCCTGAGTTCTGGGGAAAATGAGGGAATTTCCTGACTTGATCCCCAGGATAATCGCTTCATGTAAGAGAAGAACCATGTATTTTGTATCAAAGCAATACTGACAATCAGGGGAGCTAAAAATGTGGTTTAGTGCTCACTGAAAAGAAAATATCAGACATCAGACAGTATTTAGGAGTCTAATCTTGAAAATGAGGGACAGAAAGTTGAGATGTCTGGAAACCATTTCTGTTTGAGCAAATACTGCCCCTTCCTGCTCCACTGTTAGTTCTCTGCAAGAGAAAGGAAAGTTGCTTTTGGGGCTGTGCTGAGGGAGCTCTGGTTAACCATCTTTGAAACACCCGGGGAATCTCAAACAAAATACAGTAGTTGGAAGCATTGGGTACAGTTGAGGTTTTATTGCTGCTCTGGTGATTGATTGCTGCCTTCTCTAGTGTTTTCAAGCACAGTGTTAGTATCTGCAGTTAAAACTTTTTTTCTGGTAACTCATGCATATTGTGATAAGAGCACAAACCAGACACACGCACAGCTTTTAATTTACTTCCTGATATTTAGTACATAGTTGCAAATCCAGCAGCTTGCCTGGGTGCCTGGATCTTTTTCTCTCAAGAACCTTACATGTTTATTGTACTGGACAGTGGGATCTGTGTTCAGTAATGCAATTTAAAATCATAGCAAATTAAAAACATAACTTTTTAAAGTTTATTGATGACTTGAAAGGGGGACAGGTGGGAGAACAAGCCTGCACTCCTGACATCAGCAAACCTGATCCTCTTGGAAACACCTTTCCATTTGCAAATGCTAACAGTTTCTGTTGGATGCAGTCTTCAGGCTGAGTTAGCCTCCTTTCTTTTTTGGTTGTAGAGCATGAAGAGGTTTGAATCTTTATGCACCTGATGAGCTGCTGGTTAATGAGGTCCCTGGGCAACACTTGACTGTATGGGCTGAGAGGATCATCTTGGCAGGTCTGGTACCCTGTCTTGCCCTTTCAGTTCAGCTCAGCCCAGGATGCTGCGTGAGAACCAAGCAACAGTTCTGGAATGCAATTATATTTTGGTCTTGCTGGTTCTGTATTTGTTTAGTCAGCATAAATTACTGTCAGCTGTTATATTTCTTGAAATACGTTTGTTTTCCGGCTTCATCAGGTAAGTTGTTTCTCATTAGAGATTAATATAATGTTTCTGAATTTTCCTGCTGATGCTTTGCATCACAGTATATCTGTAAGGAGTTATAAACTACCTTGAAAATATTCGTATGAAATATTTGAGGACTCTGTCCTGTTAATGCCAGGGACCTTCTAGTTTTTATCCACTGAGTCGTGTGTCTGTTTATAGATGACTGCAGTCTCTATTTGTCAGCTCTTTGCTGACTTGCGTACAATGAATTATTTGGTGTAGCCTGACAGATACTGCTAGTTGTTCCTATAGCCATAAACAAGTGGAGTTTGATTGATTTTCTGTGGATTTGTGCCTAGTAATAGGGTTTTCTGGGTTCTAATAATGTGTGAACATTGATCAAAGCTTTTCCTGCAAGTGGGAGTTCCTAACTTCTCTCCTGTGGGGTTTTCAAGGTGGCTAAAAGGAGAGAAATTATCATGCTGCACCTTTTCCCATGGTGAGAATGCAAAAAGTTTTTTCCTTAGTCTCATTACTCAACCACATATTTGCAGAAAACAATTAACAATTAAATATCTTTGTAGCCCCTCTCCTGGTAGCATTTTAAGCAGCTTTTAGAGTAAAACCTGGAAGTTATTACATAAAGACACGTGTTGCTGTATCAACTAGTTTCCTCAGGAATCCATTGGAAGGAATTCAATTCCGTCTCTTTATTAGCATTAGTAAAGAGATCTATATGATTGGACAGGAAGGAGGAAAGGTGACATTCCTAGTTATCATTGAACCCAGTCTGCACTGGCAGAGTCTGGGGGGGCTTCAGGCAGGCACAGCTTCCATGGGCTTTCAACGAGGGTGGTGGCGGTGTCCTGTCACTGCCTGTGCTCTTCTGAGTTGACAGCTTCTATCACCAGGCTGTTCCCCTTCTACTTCCCATTCTCCACTAAATGGTCTTACAAATAGCTTGGTGAAACCAGAAGTTAATTTCTACATCAACTGTATCTGTGCACTCCTCTGTTTCTTAGGAGCTGTAATTCTCTCTGCTCTCAGTGGAGCTGCTGCTTTTAATACTGCCAAAGAAACTGATTCAGTGATCTGTAATGAATAATTTAGTCAACAAATTTTGTTGCTTTTCTGTTACTGAGTGGTTCTTGAGAAAATTGATTTAAAAACCCCAATTGTAATAAAACTCTTCAAGTAATTTCTACCCTTCCTTGTGTGGTAAGTCTCTAGATTGTTACTAAGGTTTTTGCAAATAGTCAGGGTTCAAAAATCAATGTACTCAACCTAATCGGATGATGCCACATTCTCCAGTAGGCTAAATCAGCAGACTCACTTAAAATCAATAGAACCTTATCAAATGCCCCAGAATCTGGCCAGAATTTTTAGATTTTTACAGATAGCTTTTTGGCCTGGGGGTTGATGCAAATACTTAGAGGACTTCCTTAGTATAAAATGAAAAAAATGAGTTTTCCGTAGACTCATCTGCCAAACTATTCTGGTCGAACAAATACAGAAGTCAAGTTTGCTACTGAGAAGCATAGAATTGAAAAAAGAGAAACAGTGACAAACTTTTGTATCACATACTGTTGTTGACTATTTTCTGTTTTGGGCACTCAGTAGTTACAAAACATCAATTTAATACTGCTTTTCTTGGGGATTTCTGTGTGTGTAGTTTTGGGGTTTTTTGCTAATTTTACTATTTTTGTCACTAGTATTGGTCTTAAGATGTAACTGTTTGCCTTTCTCAGCAACTTTAATAGTGGCTTAAGTAGAGAAGGTGGCTAATTGTATCTCAAATATCCAATTTACAATATTGTCATGTTAGTGTACCAGTGTGTACTTTATTCCACAGTTGTACCTCTGAATAATATATTAATCTCTAATTAAGCCATGTGGTTGCCCAAGGAGTATTGACAGCTTCTGAAATCTAGACACTTGATGTACTATTACCTGGTTTCCTCCTCAACCTGCTATTAACAGGATTTTTTAAAAGGTGTATTAGCAAGTGACTCCATCCATTTAGGGATATTTTTTTTCATGCATGCAGCTTCAGGATTTGTCTGGCTTGCATAGTGTTCTCTAATTTGGGTTCACAAACTCCCCTCTGTCAGAATTCATTGTGCTAAAGCAAGGTGAAACAAAGGAGCAGGAAAAGAAATTGCTTATTTTCTGTAGCTTCTTTCTGGAACTGTACACATTGATTGTGTTTGGCTTTTGTAATGCTTGGTGCAGCAGCAGTTCCAGCAAGGGCTGGTTTATTGTCTCTTAGCCATGAGGTAGAGGTAGGTGCTATAACACTGCCTGATACTTGCTTGATGAAGGGAGACAAGGTCTGACACAATATCCTGAGCTCTTCTCAAATCATTCTGTGGCATGGTGGAGGCAGCAGTGCTTTGCTATGGCACAGTTACCCATCAGAACCATCTGTAACCCTAAATATTACTTGAGTATCATGAATATCTTATGGGAAGGGAAAAAACCACAGTACAATATGAGTTCTACTACCAGGACATGAAAATACTTAGCACTTAGTTATTTTTTGCAGCATCTACATTCTGAAAACAATTCACTCTGCACTGTGGAGTGCAACTCTAGCTCTTGTGTTGTCTGCAAGTGCACTTTGTTATTCTGGCACTGTTGTTCTTGTCTTTGAACTTTCTTAATTGGTGTCTGAATGGCTGTTTAAATACATGCCACCCACACAGTTATTTGTAGCTTACTGGTCCTAAATTGAAACAGTTTCTATTAACAAATCATCAAATTTGAATGTCCCCTGTCTCTAGAAGTTTGAGTAGATGTATCATAACATGTTGAAATTGTCTCTGATAATAAACTTTCTCTGGGATTTTGAGGAATATAATCATAAAGCTTAAACTGAAGTTGGATGAGCAAAAGAAAGGCAGCAACCAGACACCTTGTTTAAAAGCTTGAATCTCACTTTGTTTGCTAAAATAGCTTGTTTCATTCTCTGATGCTAATTATGTGACACTAGTTTCACAAGCTTAAAAATTGCTAATTGGGTACCTCACTTGTAGCTCTTTTACCAGCAAAGGATAAGATAATTGGATGCTTTGTTGTTCCTCTGGTATGAAACAATAAAAATAAAATTTCCTAAAGCTCCTTATTATTTTATTAGTAGATTCATTGAAATTCAATAGAAGCCAGGTTCCCAAACTACTCTTCGGTAGCTTTGGAAAATGCCAGATCAATAAATAAATTGCATACATTGAAGATGAGCTGCCATGAGGCTATCAAAGGTAAATGAAGAAAATGCTGGACATAAGGAAAAAATATGGTCTTGTGTTTCACTCTATAATTTTGCTTTCTGCACTTACTGTTGAACTAGGAATCTGCTACATAAAGTAGCCACTTATACCTCATTCTTCTAGCATGGTAGTGTTGCTGGTCATATTAGTTTAGACTGCTCTGAGTTGATGAACATTTACTGTTTTTTCTGTCTGAATCAGGGCCTTTCATATCAGTAGTGTAGAACTTCTCTGGCTCTTGCAGGAAGCAAACCACAGCAAAATTACAAATGTCAAGAAATTTTGTGAAATTGCTGCTAGTTTACATAAAATTAAATGGTTAATGCAGCAGTATAATATTGCTATGTGCTTTTGTTAGCCAGTGAAAAGAAGTGCTTCTGACAGAACAAGATGAATGTTTTGAAGATGGATTAACTTTACCGATAACATTTTTGCAGACGTGAAAGAAAACATGGTTCCCACTGATGGTCCTTGCAGTTTTCCCTGGCAAAGATGCTGTGGTTGGTAACCACTACTAAAGAAAAGGATATATAAAGTTGGCAGGTGTTTTTGCCACACTTTTTTTCTGACATAAAGCCTCTGTGGTGTGCTGTGCTTGGGCCTGTTCAGGTAGTTGGCTGCTATCTGCCCCTTTTCCCCATTGTGAACACCTGTGTGGCTGCTCCCTGGGCTTCATCCTCTGACCTCTGCCTTTCCTTACTCCATTTATGAAAACTGCTGTGCCCTCCCTCCAGGAAAGCTCGTTTTGCTGGTGTGATGGGATTGCTCATGTTCTGGTAGTTAACAGGATATTAGAGCAAACAGTCTGGAAAGGATGAATGTCAATGGTGCTCATACCCTCTAAGCCTTTTGGAAAGGTTAGAGAGAAGCTCCCCGCTGAGAGAAATCCTGTGTTGCAGTTCCTCTGGAGGAGTTCAGCTTGTTCCACTGTGCCGTTTGAGACAAGTGTTGATGAGGTCCAGTTGTCTTCCCAAGGTTTTTGTGCTTTAGGGATGTTCTTAAATTGCTCACCACTAATTCTGCTCCTTTTCCTTTTGAGCTGCCCCAGCTTTGGATGCAGGGGAGCACTCGTCTTGGGCTAGGGGATAACCTTTATGTTTCTGCACTTACTTTCTGTCCCAGCCATCGTATGAGCAATAGTATTGAGGCCCTGGAGAACGTTTAGAGGCAATTCCTTTTCATAATTTCCCAACAGACAGAAGTAGTACTTCTGAGACATAAGCACATTGTCACATTACTGGAATGTGTGCATTATCCTTCTCTGAATAAAAAGAGTAGCTCGTTCATTTTGTGTGAGTGACTTTGAATACTTGGTGTGATTAAGCATAAAGCTGGGACCCCTGATACAGAAAGCTTCTTCTTAATATTCTTTGGACTCGTACCAGGTGTGTATCAGGGTGTTGACAGTCAGGGCTGTGGGGCTGCTGTGAGGAGAGGCTGGAGCTGCCAGTGCTGGACACATCCAGCTGGTTCTGCTGTGGCCGCTGGGCCTGGCACAGCTGGGCCAGTCAGCCATGCTGGTGGAAAGTGTATTTCAGAAAGGGCAAAATGCTGATGGGCAGGGAGGAGTGAGGAAAGAAACATCCCTGTGAACACCCAGGGCACAGGAGGAGGAGGGGGCTGAGGTGCACAGTTTTAACCTGAGGAGCCCATGGAGGAGCAGGTGGATATTTCCTGGTGAAGCTGTGGCCTGTGGAGAGGAGCCCACGCTTAAGCAGGTTCTCCTGACAGGAACTGCAGCCTGACTCCAGTTTAAATTGGTCTTCACAAGCTCAAGAGTGTTTTTTTCCTGTGGCAGTAACTGGTGAGTGATCTCATCTTGACCCATGAGTTCTACCGCCTTATTTTTTTCCCCCACATGCTGTTGAAGAGGGGAAGCAAATGAGTAGCTGGGTGGGCATCTGGTAGCTGGCCACAGTCAGACCAGCCCAGAACTATCTCTATCTGACTCCAGTATTTTACAGTATCCAGCCCATTCACCATCTAAACTTGCAGCAAACAAAAGCCAAGCAAATGTGTAGCATTGAGTGCTGGTGTAGTGCATTGGGATTGGAACTGCTTCATCTTCTGCCATCTGAAGTATGGAAAGACCAAACTTGTGCCTTGCTTTTATTATTAATTATTATTTTTAATAAAGTCACCTATATGTCTGTAATAATTGTAGGAACTGGAATAGGATGGGAAGATCAGATCCTTAAGAGGAAATGTTTGAAAGGAGGAATTATAGGAAGATAATTATTGTATTTCTAAAATGAAGGTTTTGAAAAGTGACATGCTACAGTCAGGTGAACATTGAAAGCTGGCAGGGAATAGAATTACCTCTGCTATAAAAAAAAATAAAAATACTTTAAATATATTTAATAATGTTCAAAACTAGAAGCATTTAATAACTTTTTTCTATTCTGAGAATTCATTTCCAGTCTGAATGGTCAACATTGTCCTTTACATAGTCTGGACACCCAATCCTGTCTCAGCCAAACTTAATTGACTGAAAAGGTAGTTAAAAACCTTGCAATACATTTTTATTACCTTTCTGAAGTTAATGTGTTGAAAATAACTGCTTAAATATCTTAATATATAGATATCTTAATATATAACTTACCAATATAGTTGTATTAACTTTTATTATAAGCCTATAGGTATTTGTAAGACTAGCTGGTTTGTTTTTACTAGTAATGATTCGTGCCTTGCATGTGTATAGCGGGAGATCTGTGTGGTGCATAAAAATTGCAAGAATGTTTTTTAAATGCTTTGAGCTCATAATATGAAATTATCTTTAGACAAGATTTTCCTTTGTGCTCAGGAAAGTACTAGAATTGTGTCCATCTGAGCCAGCACTAAATTTCTTTCGGCCTTTCCACATGTTTTAAAATGTTTGGTTATGAACCTAGGGACAGGGTGGTTGTGTCAAGATCCCAAAATCTGCCTCTGGTCCATGCAAGAGATGAGAACTAAGTGGGGAATCACAGTGGTGTTATTCCACTGAAACTTGGCATCCCTGGCAGGGAGCCCGGGTTCAAACAGATATAACTAGAATGGACTGTCCAGGGAAGTGGTGGAGTCACCATCCCTGGAGGTGTGTGAGGAAAGACTGGATGTGGCACTTAGTGCCATGGTCTAGCTGATGTGGTGGTGTTAGGTCATAGGCTGGACTTGATGGTCTCAGATCTTTTTCAGCCTCAATAATTCTGTGATTCTGTGAATTTCTGTATCTCTCTGGCTACATGTTTTCTAAAGTATGCAACAAGAAGTTCAGGATCAAAGGACTTAAGGTCATTGTATCTCTCAGTGACATGGTCATTAGAAACACATCTTTAAAAAATTTTTGTCTATGGCTGATTATCTTGTGCATGGTTTTCTGTAAGTGGTTCATGGGGAATTCAATTAAATGATTGCTGACAAAATGAGCCTCTCTTAAGGTCTGTAACAACATGTAGGTATAATACAAGGCCAGGATAGAGCCTTTGAAGGATGATGCTGAATACCTAAAACTCTGAAACAGCTCATTTATGGATTAATTGCTTGCTAAAATTGTACTTCCTACACAGAAGCAGATCTAATGGGATATATACTCATAAGACAAGAAAATGAAAAGATCAGTCTTCTGAAAAGCCTATAAAAGTAGTTCATACTTTGACCAAGACTTTGTTTTTAAGTTTCTAACCCAAAGCAATTTTATTTTCACAGCTAAGCTGTAAATTACACTTAATGTGCACATGGAGAGTGGAGATGGCAAGACTTGGTACAAGTTTTCTTTCATGAGGTTGTACTGGCTGTTAAGGCTAACCTAATTATGTTTTTTTTTTCCTCAGCATTGACCTTCTTGACAGTATTTGACCACAAATAAGACACATTTCAGTGTTAATCATAATTTGGGCATGGGCCATCTTTCAGGTGCTGGTCCAAGTGCTCTCTGGTTCCACAGGAAGGATATGTCTGTCAGTATCTAAGAGACACAAGGGCAAAAAAATGCCAGAAAAAGTGGGGCAGTAACTGGTCATTAGGCAAGTGACAAAGGGGAGAAATGTGAGGTTTCAGCATGGTGGTTTTGTTTTTAGGTTTTTCTTTTGTTCCTATTTGTAGGCACATTTAATTGCAATCCATTCAATTTGCATTCTTTTTTGCAACTTTGTTTTTATTATTTTCTTTTCTCCTCTGTCCTTTCACACATCCTTACAACTCCTTCAGGATCTTCTTTTGTTCCAGCTCTTCATTTTCCCGTAATTTTTCTTTTGTTTAGTCTTAATTCTCACTTTTATGTTATTCATTGTTTTCCCCACATTTCTTTTTCCTTTGTTTTGCTGACAAAAGCTACTAAAACTACTGTAGAAACTATTTTTCATCCTCAGTGTTTGTTCATTTTTGCTCTCATCATCCTAAACAAGATACCCTTTCCTCTCTCATAGGTCTCCTCCTTTTCTGTTCACTGTCCTAATTCTCCTTTCTTCCCTTTCTGTCTTGTCTTCCCATTAACAGCCCTTTGTCTCTGGCTGTTTTGTCACGCTACTGCTGCTCAGCAGTCAGCATCAGGAGAAGAGAATGTTTTGGGAAATTCGATAGCACCTTAAGGAGGATAATTCAGCCAAGTATCAAGGTGGCTGTGAGAGCGTTGATTGTTGGGCTGTCATTGCACTTGCTACCAGAAATATAGCTTTGGTGAAATGGATTTAGGGAAATTACTGTATCACAGCATTGTCTATCGATTAGGCATTGATAAAATTTACCAGCTTATTTAGAAAAAGGTGCAAGTACATGACTTTGATAGAAAAAGTTGATTTTAGATAATGCAGGGATATATAAATTATGACAGTCTTGTGTATGACATTTCTTGTTGAAAGATTTTTATCTGAGGTGATGCTACATTGCTGTGGGCTCTGTTTTCACTGAGATTCGTTACAAATGTTTATAATTATAATGATACATCTGGCCTGTAGATCCTGTATTGGGAGAAATGCAGTGTATTTAGTGGGCTGGATGGTGTTCTTTATTTGTCACTTAAAGTGCTAAAGTGTAATGACCGTTTTTCTTCTCAAAATTACTGATGAGAACAACTCTCATTAGCAAGCAGATGGCTTTCTGGAAGAAAAGTAAAATTGCCCTTTTTGAAATTAGGGCTGTGATTTAAAGTAAGAACTTAGATGTGTTATTAGTGATAAAATGCACAGTAGTTTTAGTCAGCTCAGAAGGTGCTTTGCTATGGACAGAGTAATAATGCAAGACAAAAATCTCTGCTCACAAAGAATGTATAACTATGACAAAGGAGTGTAACTCATTGTAGCTAGCAGTCTGGATTCAACTGTGCTACATTTTAGCCTTTTAATAAAATAGAAAAGGAAACAATGGAAAACATTTCATTTAAAAAAGCATCCTTCAGGATTTGGTTCCTTATGTTAACTTGAGGATGTACAGATCTAATCCAGCAAATCCATGTTTTAGCAGCTTACTCATGCCCCAGTACTTGTGGGTGAAACTTAGCAGTGCCAAATGAAACTTTTTAAAGGCTGCATTGCTTAACACCATCTTGCATTATTCAAAGATGCATCAATATCCACGTGTATCTACATTGTAGAGTGTGAGCTGTGCCCTCAGAAATAGGTCTTAAATGGTATGAAAGACTTGGATATGGCCAATATGAAATAACTGCAAGTTAGTGTTACTCATGAGGACAAGCATTGTACCCCAGTTAGTGTATGTATATTTCCAGATGGAGAATGCTAAATTAATTTTTATCATCTGACATAACATCATTAAAGGCACAGCTTCTTAGAAGGTGTACCTTTGAATGGTATATTTGCAATAACATGAGTTACTCCAAAGTAAAGATGTGGCAAACTTACTTTTCATTATTTAAATGTTGAAACAAAATATAGGTGGAAAAAAAAAAAATAAAGTTGGACTTGTTTTTTCCATCTTCTAGTAAAATTACCCTTAAAGTGTTTCTTGTCTTTGCTACGTAAGCATTTGTAAGAATGCCAAGGCTCCAAAGAGATTTTCCCACTGCCTTTATGTTCAGGCTGTAGAGAATATTGAGATGGCCTTTTTAAACTCAGTCTTACTTTTTCTGCTTTACTTCTCTACTCGCCTATTTGATATTTTAGGTAGTTCTTTAAACTGTTTAATCTAAAGCTGTCTAAGGTTGATCTCTGATGTGCTGCCTTCTTTGGTTTTCTAATTTCTTCTTGCAACAGGTAATTTAGATTACAAGTAAGCCCTGTAACCTAAAGCCAGTGGCAAGTTCAAGTACAAAAAGCAGGTACAAATAATGGATAATATAAGTAATATCTGGTCTGCTATTAAGAGACAAGTTTATGTACTCATAATACTTGCTTAGTACAATAAGAAAGATAGAATATTCGTAGTGAAATCTACCTACTCTGACTATATTTTCAGTAAAATAAATAGCAGCTGTTATCTTTCCTTTGAATGAATTTGTCTCCAACCTCCTCCCCCTCTTCAATCCAGAGTGTTGCTGGTGACCATATCTCTTGAGTTCAGTTCCTGAGAAGTCACATGCAGGAGAACACGTGGTGATTTGGGACCACAGGGGCAGCGTGTGCTTTGTCCAGCATATAAAAATTAGTAAGGGAACCTACTCAGATGTTGGGTTCTCCATAACAACAAATGTTTTGTTTCATTGATTTGTAATTTCCTGTTCCAAATGAGACAATTCAGTTTAATAGCAAACTTGTTTTCATTCACTAATGGAATATGTTCTTTCTTCAAGACAGAGAATAGTTTGTTCTCTCTCTCCCCACCTTACCCAAAGCTGGGTTTTTAGCTCTTTATTTATGTCTGTGACCTCTGTGCAGACGTAAGTGTAGTGGGGGCTGATGGTTTTACTCATTACGCTCCTGTAATGGCAAATCTCATTTCACTTTGGCTGAACTGGAGATGTCTCTCAGGTCAGCCAGGTCAAAGTTGCAGTTGCTACAAGTAACTATGTAATTTCCTTCCTGCTAACAATCCTGGGGATTAGAATGCATCTGATTAATAAGGTCGGTTGAATTGAACTATTTTGGTATTTACAAAATTACTTAATTTGCCTTGTTCTTATCTTCCTGTACTGTGACTCCAGCCTGGCCTTCCCCCCAAGTCAATTCATGCCATGTAGTGGATTTCATGCATATCCTGACTATGTGCCTTCATAGCAGGAGGAGGAAATTACAAGAAGGTCATTAAAGTGTGAAATTAAATTCTTAAAGATGAAACATCTAAAACAGCTAAAACATTACCCCCAAAAACAAACAGCGTGATTGATCCTACTTAATTACATGCTTAATAATTTTATACCAATGTAAAGCACATTGACAATGTACTAATCCATTTCATACTCACTACCACCACAGATTTCCTCCTCCTTATTTGCTTTGAGTCTCATCATTATCATGCACATAAAACTAGTATTCTTAGAATTTTTATAGTATTATTTCCATATAAAATTAGGAAAAGTCTAATATATGAATACTAAACAGCTCATTAACATGGTTCATGATAAAAGCAGCTGAGAAATGCTGATATAAAATAGTACTTCAGTTCCAGAGTATATCTAAGATTAGAAGAATCATGCCTTGGATAATAAATACTTCAGGGAAAACATGAAATCTTAAATACAAATAACATCAAATAAAGAGCTTTGTATACTAAATTAAGCACATTAACAGTTTCATTTATTTGCATTAAATAATTAATATATTACTAGTATGGGCAGCAAGAATTTTTTTGTTATTAAAAAAATAACCTGAAAAGGTTTGAATTTCAGGAGAAAAAAAAATGCTGCCTTTAAAAGACATTAAGGACATTTTTATTTGTAACTGGCACAAAAATTGTTAATTGTTGAATTATACAGCAAGGAAATGCATGGAAGAAGAGGCTAATCTGCCATATCAAGAATCCTGATCTTTAAATTTGCTCTTTATGGACAACCCACTGTCTCCAGCCTGAGAAACAGGTTTGGTTTTGAAACATTTTTAGGTTCCTTCTCTATCCATGTGCATTAAGGTTTGGTCTTAGAACTCTTGGTCTTTGTCTCTGGCCTTTTAGCTGTGCTAAAAAAGGCCACAGGAATAATAGGCTGTTGTGAATTGCATGTCCAAAAGTGTCCAAACATTTTGTGACAGAGAAAAATTGTGCATTCAGGGGAAGTGTTTGTTAGAGGTTGGAGCTCAAATTTAGGAAGATATACTGCAGGATGAAGTGATGTATTTGGGGCTTAAGTTATCATCAGTTACATTATGGTAAAGATTTAGCTGTGTGGCTTTTCCCCTTTCTGGAAGCTTGCTTACTGACCTACACCAGGGTAGCTTTGCTTTAGGTTTAGTTGCAGTTGTGCCATAAAAAATCAGCTTAACATTCATATTTAACCTCAGGTTTCTAACCTATGAAGAAACACTGTTGACAGCTTTATGAAGGGCTCAGGTACAGTCCTTAACCTTTGCTCAGATATCAAATTATACAAAATAGATCAAGATATAAGTGTTCAGTCATCTGAAATGTCAGTAAGTAAACATCCCACAAATTATTTAGATGAGACATGTATCTGATGTTGCTGGCAGAAAATATTACACACTATGCTTTCTACACTTCTGAATATTGAGCTCCAAATTGGAAAGCTTCCCCTGTTTGTTTATTTATTTATTTCAAATTAATGGGAATTTCTCTTGCAGTTCTCAGATTGATTTATCAGGGATGAGTGACCACAACAGTAAAATTAATGGGTGAGTGAAGTCATATGTAAGCAAGGCAGAAGGCACACCTGTGCAGATCAACACAGGGACCAATTATAATGTCCCTTCTTCCTTGTGACGGAGAGGGGACAATCCTTGTGCCCTGCATCCCTTTCATCATTCACAAGCATTGGTCACAATAGTCATACAGATAAGCAAAAATACTAAAAGAAGCCATTTCGTAGTACTGTTCTTTAGTCTGCCACAGAACAGGGTGATGGAAGAAGAGGCTTGGCTTATTTAGTGTTTTTATGAAGTGTGGTGATATTTGCCTCAAGTATCTATGTGGATTTAAAAATTGTTTTGTATTTCCCTAGAAGTGCTGGGAAAATGTGAGAGACAGATGTTTCTTCATAAGCTAGAACAAGGTTAACTTCGACTAAACTAAGCCTGAACAGAAGGTTTAATGGCTGGGTTTTTTTGAGCTGATGATGGGTTGAAATGATGCATATAATTTTTCCTTGACCTTCAGGACCTGGTCCTGCACAAGGTAGTTACACAGCCAGCATCTGTAATGCAGCCACAGCACAGGAATGCAGGAAGCACAGCTGATGCTGGTGCAATGATCTGTTGCAGCTGCCTGGTTGGAAAGCCTTGATAGGCTGTGTGGGATGGATGGCTGAGGAAGAGCCCTTGCCCCTGGTGAGTTGAAGCTGTAGATGGAGGAGCAACAGGATCTAATCAGTTCTCAAGTCTTCCAGCAGCAGGCACAGGTCAATGCAAACTGTGCAACCTTTACACCCCAACCCAGATTACAAAGAGCTGCTGCCAAACAGTGACACATGTGGCCTCGCACTCATGACTCACCTGCCCCTGCCCCATCTGCCAGACACTTAGTCACAGACTGCTGTTGAGTGCTTTTCACCTCCTTTTCTTAGTCAAACAGCTTTATTTTGTGGTCCTACCTCCAGTGTATGTTTTTTTTTTTTCTTTAAAAAAATAAATTGGTTTTCAACATAACTTTAATACTTTGTTCTAACTGGGAGTGATCCAAGTCTGAGAAGGAAAATAGCAGCAATGCAGATATCTCAGTTGCTTCTCTGTGGTAAATCATAAAACCATGAATCATGGTATGTTTGTTCTGTTTTACAATGACTCAGCTGTACTTGTGGCTGCATTTTAGTTGCCAGCAGGCTTACTGTCTTGAATGCATTTAAAAATACCATGATATTCTTTAAGAGAATTTTACTTTTTTCAGTCTGATTTTTCAGATGACAGTAAATAGCTGAAAAACTTCATGCACAGTCAGGGGGAATGTTCCTTATGCTAAAGAGATATGTAATTGCAACTGATTAATCAATTGTGTAGAAAAAGCAGTGATGCAGCACCTGTAATTACCTCAAATTTTAACTTTTTTTAAATCCAGATTTTGACTCACTGGAAGGGGCTGGTAACTTAGTGCTTGGAAAATCAGTGTGAAAAGTTACTCAAAGCAGGAGGCAGCATTGGGTTTAAGGTGCTTTGGTACATCTGTCTCTGCTGGGGAGCTCTGTTTCATGATTGAGCTCTGGTTATATTTTTTAGAGGAGCACTACATCAGATGTACTTCGATTAATATTTAAATGTAAAGCTTTCTTCATGTTTTCAGAGCTGTGCAAAACAACTGCTGATAAATGTGTATGTGTGTTTCTATAACAATCCTGCTTTTAATGGTATGTAGCACATAAGGAGCCCCATGCTTGTAAATGCACAGATTCAGCTTAAGCCTGAAAGCAGATCTTGTGCTGCTCTGTGCATTCCTGGACTGAGTCTGAATCCCATCTGTCAGGAAGCACATCTTAGTATCTTGATTAGAGCTATGTATTTATGTCAACCATCTGTAGCACTGCAGGTCAGTAGAGCAGTACTAACCTGGTGCTGTTATTCCAGTATGTACTTTTAAAGACTGAGATCTAAGGGTTTGCCAGGGGGTAATGCTGTTCCAGTGCACAAGGGTAGGCAGGACTCCTCAGGCACAGGCTTATTAGTGGTACAATTTAATGAGACTGGGATGTTCTTTGAAGGGAATTTTGTCTTATACCAAATATAAGCATCTAGTTGACAGTAAAAATCTCTTTTAGCGGTTGAAATTGCTGCAATAAAAAGTAGATGCAAAAAACCTTAACCTTTATCAGCATAGAGACATACTGAGTATGAAAGCTAATTCCTACCACCCTGGGCCGGCCTTGGTAAACACATCACACCATGTGCCCACTTTACTGTCACTTATTTATAATGATAGGTTCATTTTAGCAAGATGTTTTCAGCTTGTTAACAGTGATCCATGCCCTCCCCGAGACGCTGCTCACAAGGCAGTGATCTTTGGTGTAGGCCACTGATCATGGTTCTGCTAAGCTCATTAAGATGTCTTAGCCTCATAGAAGGTACTGGCTATATTAAGTACAGAGTTCTGGCAATAAAAACAAATGCAGCGTGGCACAGAATACATTAACATCCCCTGGTTCAGTGTAGCATCGCGTTCTAAGAGAAACAAACAAAGTCCATATAATCAACTGAGCTGGCATAGCCCAGCTACTCACAACAGGCAAGCTGTAATGATGGTCACAGGGTTCAGGACTGGGTCTTCCATGTTCCTCTAAAGACATGCAGTATCTTTGTTGTTGCAATAAAGAGTGAACATAATAAGTTGGAAATCCTTGAAGGCTGTGTGGGACCTTCTGCTGGTCTGTGTCAAAATAGTAAGCTCAGAAGCAGTGTATATGATTTTTCTGGTAGTCACTAGGGCTCCTCCAGCCACCCTCAGCACAGCCTGTCACTGTTGCCACTGCTGTGCTTACTGTGTTGCCACTACTTTGAATAACTACTTGGACGGACGTTAGTCAAAACCAGTTTCTTTGCATGTCTGCTTTGCTTAGTGCCTAAGCTCTGAGTGCTTGGTATGGCTCACTAATAACAGCAGCTGTATGTGGCTAAACTATCTCAAAATAGTAGTTCTGTCTCATATCTTGCCAGAGAAACCTGATGGTGTATGGACAAATCAGGAGTGTGGCTTGTGCAAACTCATGATTTCTCAGTGGCTCCCTCTGTTGTCACCTGGATGGCAGATTTCATCCTTTGAAGCAGCTCCAGAAATAACTGGTTGCTTTTTTAGCTGGAGTTGGAAAAGATTTTTTATACATATGCAGAGTCTGCTTTCAGTTTGGACTCTACGAGTCCTTTGTCTACAGAGCTCAAGTGCTCAATTCCATGTTTTTGAAGATCGACTGTAAATCTCCTGGTAACTGTTTGGGTTTTTTATTTTTTTTTCCCTCCTCCTCCAGAGAGACTTTTGCAAAGATGGTATGAGGCTGATAGTAAAGTGCAGCTCATTCTGCCATCTTGTAAATATCAAAACAATGCATTTTGTTTTTACACTTATACACTAAGGTCAAAATTGCCTTTCTATTTGAATAGATAAGCATTTCAGCTTTGTTAGTATCTCTTCCCGCAGGAAGCAAACAGGAATTTTTAATTCGTGATACTCCTAATATCCCAACCGATATGTTGGTGTGTGCCACCTTGTTTTGAGTGTTACATATGGAGGTGTCTAGGCTGCTTTTTTGCTATGGTACTACTGTAAAAGGACTGATGGGTGCTTTTCTTGTTGCTGTTCTTAGCTCCATGCTTACTCATTTCAGAATTGTTCCCTCTATTAATTAAATCCAAACTGTCCATTCAGATTAGAGTCTGATATCTGTTACACGTTTCTGAGTACTAGGTTCTTCATATTGCTGACTCAGGTGGCATTATTCTCCCAGTATCATTGTATCTTATTTACTTCACTTGTGCATCTCTTTTGATCTCGTACTCCCTCAGGGAATACAAGATCACTAATCTACGTCTTCAGTTTTAGCACACTACTTCCTTATTCTTGCTGTTTGATGTGCATTATAAATATCATTGCTTGAGCACTAATGTGCAATTTAAAAACAATAATTACCCCAGTTGCTGAAGGCTAATAGTCTATTAATTTTGTGCTGCAATATCACCTGTTACTTCTCTGAAGAATTTGTCTTCTGAGGAGGTGATTCTGTGATCTTTGTTATGCCATGCCAAGACTTTCAAGTGTTGCCATTTCAATTATTTCATGTCTTTTTGGGCTCAACTGTCTGCATTTTCATGGATTTAGCCTGATTGCCAGGCTGCCTTTGCATTCAAGGGCAATCGCTTGCCTCAGGATGATGCTTTGAGTTGTGGAAATATGGCAAACCCTGACTCCTGCTCTGGAGGAACAGGTACTAGCTTTGCCTGGACCCTGCACGAGTGGAGTTGGCCTTGAGATGAAGGGTAACTGTATTCCTTGGTTACATCCTCAGGGATAAGGCTGGGCGTGCACAGGCTTTATGCTCAGCGTAGGTTGACTTACTGATTTTTTACTTCCAAAGCTGTCCATCCTTATGAAGTGTAGTCCTTAAGTTTGGCTTTATTTATGAACTTATTGAGGCCAATTTGGTCATGGAGAATGTGGTTCCTCATTTCAGCTTTGCATTTCCTTGAATCTCTTATGTATTTCTAGTTCTTTTTTGTACTGTGCAGCACAGGAGAAATCTAGCTCACTGGTTTTTCATACTTAAGTGGAATGCAGTGGTCCTTGAGCTTCAAAATTTGTTTTTCTAAGCTGAGTCAACTGGAAACTTTTCCCTGTTTAACCAGAATTTTCACCCCACATTTTAAGATACAGTCTGTAATGGGCTCTATTTCAGCCATGTAATTGAAAACAAGTGATACAGTTACACATGTTATTCTTTAATCACTCAGACATGAAGAGTCTGGAGAAAGGTTGGTTAGGTGTGGCCATAAAAATGTGACCAAAATACTGCAATATTAGCTTTGGCAATATTAGCTTTGGCATAAAATAATTCCCACTTTCACACTGCCCAGAGACTTTTAAATGTAGAGATTCTTACCTGCTAAGACCACTCTGAAAAGTTCCAGGAATTGTGAATGAATAAAAAATGTCTTAGCCCCATTTTTTTATAAGAAATTTCAGTTTAACTCTGTGAAGCATGTTGTAACAGGAATAGAAAATAAAAAGCCTAAATAGATGCAACAAAATAACCTTAGCTTTATTTTAAAATGCAAAGTGACATAGAGACTCATCTAGAAGAGAATTTTCAAAGACAAAAATGTATGGTGCTTTATTATTTCTGGGATTATCTCTGCTCGTTAGTGAGGGACAAGTGAAGTACGTAGTGAACGTTGTGGGCAGAGAAAAACAAAATGTGCTTTGGATGTTGTGTTTTGTCCTATTAGAAGACCAACCAGGAAGCATGGTGTGAAACTTGTGATGTTGCTGTGTGGCAGTTAGAGGAGCTCAGCTACCATTGAATTTAAAACAGTTTCTAAGCTTGATTCAGCAAACCTGATAGCTTTGAGATTGGCTGTATCTCGTTTAGTTATTTTGCAAGTAAGTCACAATCACCTAATTGTTTGAACAAAATCAATATTTGAGGATCTTAAAAAAGATATTTGATTACCCGTGCCCATAGCCTGAGTCAGCATCGTAACTATCAAGAAAGCAGTGAAGTCTGTGTACCAAGATGGGGAAAAGCAGCAGTGAAAAGGTGCACTTGGCTGGACAAATGAAGATTATTTCCATTCTTTGCTCAGGGTCCTTGCAGAAATGTACTTTGCTCCTATACTGTCACTGTAAGTAGTACTACTCTTTAAAGTCAGGGTTGTTTTTTTTTCCCCTTGAATTTAAAAAAAAAACAGAATTGGTAAAATGTTTAACCAATGTTTTTCCAATAAATGTTTTTATTTCATGATTTAAATTAAAAGGTTGCAGTGATACTTACCTTATAAAATGGTCTATAAAACAATGCTCAAAATGTTCTGTGCAAATACAGTGTCAGAAATAGTGGGCAAAAGCAGAGGTTACTTCATATTTGGCAGGTATCTATCCCATTCATATTTGTTTATAGGTTTAAATAAATAAATTTGATTTCTTTCACTAGATTTAAAATCTCTGATTCTGGATCAGCAGTTTGTTACATTATGGCTTTGCAACACTGCCAGGCTTCTGTCATGTTGTTGACAGAATGTTATGATAATTAAGCTATTGATCATATTAGGAATTCAGTAATAATTTAGTTAATGTTATTCACTAATATTTCAGTTCAACATATTTCTTTCTCTCTTGTAATTATTATGTACTTCAAGATTCATGTGACATCTTTTGGGATATGGGATTGTTAAAACTGTCAGCTAAGTACGATTGCTTTAATGAGATGGTTGGAAAACAGTTGCAGTTTGTAACAGATAAGGAGATTCATCTACCTGCCAACTTAGATAACTCCTTGCTCTCTGTACCAGTCAAAAGGTGCCTCACAACATGAGGTGACCTATGTGATAAATTGTGCAAAATATATCAAAAGAGTTGAAAAAAAATATTGTTAAAATGGTATAGAGGATGAAGATAAGGAGCATTTAATGTTAATAATTAATGATGTAATGACAGGAGTTATTACTGGTACACAAAAATAGATATTGAACTAGAAGGCACACTCTTCATCTTTTCTAAGGTTTTTAGAATGCCTTTTATTTACAAGGGAGCAAATACAGATGTATATGTTTCTTTTAACTGATCACGACGACATAAAATGATTATAAGAAGCTGTTGCAATATTTGTGATGGCCTGCTGGCAAGCTGATTCAAAAAGATGTGAGACTCATGCTATACTGATTCAAAAGAGAAATAATGGGAAGGTGAGATCCCATTTTGAAACCTACAGAAGAAAAGTATGTGATGGATTTGAGCTTAGAAACAAAGGGGAGAGGAGACCAAAGCTTTGATGCTGTCTTTTTAATTTGGCTGTGTTTTTCTGAGCATTAGGAGTGATAGGGCAATGTTGTGCAGAGTAGATTGAATTGGTTTGTTGGTACAGTTTTATATTTATCTTAATTTCCTTTAATGAAATTTCCTTTCCTTAAGTACTTCTTTAGTCTGAAGAAGAGGAGACTGAGGGGAGACCTCATTGCCCTCTACAACTATCTGAAAGGAGGTTGTGGTAAGGTGCGTGTTGGCCTCTTCACCCAAGTAAGTAGTGACAGGACTAGAGGAAATGGTCTGAGGCTGCAGCATGGGAGGTTTAGACTGGATATTAGGAAGAATTTCTATACTGAAAGAGTGGTCAGGCACAGGAACAGGCTGCCCAGGGAGGCAGTGGAGTCACCATCCTTGGAGGTGTTCAACAAATGTGTAGATGTGGCACTTCAGGCCATGCTCTAGTGGCTGAGGTTGTGGGGTTTTTTTGAAGGGATGTTTTTTGGTGGAGTGTGTGTGGTTCTTTGTGTTTGGGGTGTTTTGTGCTGATGGTTGGACTCAGTGATCTCAGAAGTCCTTTCCAACCACAATAGTTCTGTGATGCTTCTGTCAGCACACCTGACTGAGGCAGTAGTGCACTTACACGTGTGTTTCTCAAGCAGACAGAATCTATAAAATTTATTTCAGAAAGAAAGCTTGAAGACTGCAGTTACTTGTGGCATTGCTCAGTGATCATAATAACATGCAGGTTTCTTGAAAGGTTTTTCTGAAACCTTAAATATTTTCAATGTAAACTTTAGTTTTGCTGTTTGCCTTTTTAATGATATGTTTGGCACTGAACCTTTTAAGGACCCTCTTCAGCTTTCTTCTGTAAAGGATCACAAATAAAGTTGAAGGCTTAATCTACAAATCCCTTTGTCATGTCCTATAATAAAAAGATGAGCAGAAGGTAGTTAAAGCTATTTATCACAGCATACTTGGCAAGTCTGGGATGTGTTGAGTCAGATAAATTGGGAACTACCTTTTCTCCATTTTTTATCTTCTAAGACAGAACTGAAAACAAATGAAGCATAGAGCCTTCTTGCTTTAGGAAGATACCGGAGGTTGCTACTGTATTTTTTATTTTTTAAACTCAAACTGCTAAAGATTGTTTGGGGACAGTATGCCTTTGCTTCCATTAAAATTATTTTCTCTGTCTGGTATCTTTATTTAACAAGTATAATTTGCCTTGCAAAGTGGTATTTTTTTTACCTGTGTCTGTCTGGAAATCATTACGTATATCTGGTCATTTCAACCACTTACAGTGCATGCTAAATGCACTCAAGAAGCTTTTCATTTAGCATTAATGGGATAATTATTGTATGTGAAATACAGATTTATGATAAAAGACACATTTACTAGGATCTGACATTTGTTCAATTCATTACTCATGTTAGATAGCAATTAAACTTTACAAGGTTATTTTAAATTGATTGGTACAAAATTTTTTTAACAATAGTTACTTTAACACATGTGCAGTGATACATCATCTCCAGCTATAGTGCCGTGTTGCCCAAAGATGAGTCTAGGCAGTCAGCTGAAAATCATAGCTACTGATTATTTACAGTATGTTGTAGCATAGAAGGCAGAGATCATTAGTAGGTATAATGTGTATTTTGGCCAAGAATGGTTTTGTACTAAATTCTGTTGAAACCAATGGCATGGTGCTTCTGAGTCCCTTCATTAGGTAGCACATGGCACACAAGAGCTATGTATATGTAATAGAATGGAAAATATATCAAATTTTGTTGCTGTGAACAACTGTGCAGACATAAAGCCTGCTGTTTTTTGTGAAAGGCACTTTTAGCTCTTCCAGATTTAATCTTCTGTTTTCTTAATCTCCTGTACTTTTTGGAAGAGCCCTGGGGATTTACTGTTTCATTCTGAAATTGCTATTAAATAAAGCATAGGGTCCCTGTCCATCCCATGAAAAGTTAGAGAAAGGAAACACTAGTTTAATTTTAAGAATAAGGGTGTGTTAGACACGAAGCTGACCTTCATGTCCATCACTGCCTTGGAACACAAAGTTCTCAGCATTCCTGTAGAGAAGAGTAATACTGCACTGGGAGAGGGATATTGAGCTCAGACAAGGGAGGCAAATGAGCGATTGTGTAGCTTGTGTGGGACTCCCGAGCTGCCTTTGTGGTTTCTGCCAAGACTTCATGTCAGCAAACTCCCTGTGGCTGTTGAACATCTCAAAGGGAATGAGCAGCTTTGGGCTCCCTGTCACCACCAACTGCCCCAGCAGAGTCTTCCAACCAACAGTGACAACAGTTGTTCCGGAGCAGCTGGGATGCCCCTTTACTTCTGGCTTGTTCTTTGCCATTTCTTTTCTTTCATGTGCTTAGTAGCTGTTGAAATTCCATTGCTGCAGTTTGTTTTGGGTTTGTGGTTTTCTTTTTTTTTTTCTTCCTTTATTTTTTTTCTCCAAAAAAAAAAATAAAATGAAAGGGAGGTATAAAAGGAACAGAATGCTGAAATAGGAGGATACTGCGGAGACTAGGAAGGAGAAAAAAGGGACCTGGCTTTGGGACGAAGTTGAAAGAAAAATAAAATCAGTCCAGCATTAAGTTAGGGCTGTGAATTAAGAAAACTGATATTTCCAAGGGCTTTCAAGTCTACTTTTTCCTACTAAGGGTGCCTGCTTTCTACCATGATAATTGCTCTTTGTTAGAGAGAAAAAGCACAAGCAGGATTTGCAGTATTTGCTTAAAGAACCATAAGTAAGTATTTCTAGGAAATGGTGTGGATAATCTTTAGTTAGCTGGTAGTTCTAGTGTCTCAGGGAAATCACTTTTACATACAGACTTTTAAGTTGGTATTATACTGAATAACAGCAGTGGTGTAGGGCTACAAATTATTTAGGTCTTTTGTAAAATAATTAGGAAAATAATACTAGGTACTTCACCATAATTGGCAGGAGATTTTAATATTGTGATTTGATTTTAAAAGGGGAAAAACCCAAGCTTTTTGTGGGCAATAAGTTGGTGGAAGATGCTCACACATCAGTCCTAAGTGTGTCTATATATATAGAGAGAAGAACAGCAAAGTGCAGCGCATTTGTAAGAAGTGAGTCTGGTAGAACATCTTTATGTAAAGCACAGTTTAATTCTGTATGTGAAAGGGGAAGCAGGGAAAGAGAGAGGTTGTCATCAGAAAACTGGTGTTTTGAGGTCAGTTCCTTTCATCACAATGCATTTTCAGTTGTCCTACTAGGGTAATTTAGCAAAATACATGGGGCTAGATTGTTACATCTGTTAGGAAGTCTTTACAATTACTGTGTCTGACCCTTCATACTGCTGTGGCTTTTTAGTAAATTTTGCTGTAACACTTGGTTGTGATTTTTGTTGTAATCATGACATCTAATAGATTAGGCTTAAAAAAAAATCAAAACCCAAACAAATAACAAAAATGTACATATGCCTTTCGCTCTGCACTGTACTTGCAAAAATACATATGTGCAAATATTGACAAAATCTAAGCATTTAGAAGATTTGTTTTTTGAGGTTATCGTTTTCTTGATGCTATGAAAGACACCATGCCTGTGTTAGTGTGCTGTGGTATGCCAACTTCTTTATATTATTCAGTTATTTGTCTTCTAAAATTTCCCAGAATTAAAAAAAAGTCTTTTGTCAAAGTCCAATGGTGTCTCCCAACTTTGTGTATTAAAAAACTCTTTTCAAGCCCTTTGAAATTGGAAAATTCTTGTAGAGAAGAACTCTAATATTTTTCTGATTTATGTAACACAAAATGTATCCGTTCTTTTTAAACTTCCAGCTAAATAGATTCTCACTCATTGCTACACTGTTTCAGGGAGGAAAATATTATATAGAAGAAGAAGAAAACCTTTTTTAAAGAAACTTCCTACTGTTTTTAGAATTGGCAAATTGGGTGTTATGTAAGTCAGTGACTGAAGCATCAGTTCAGAAATTAAAACTCCTCTAAAGTTTTGAAATGTGCTATCAACTTCCCCATCATTTCTGGTTTAATGTTCTCATGAGTCCAGAAATAAATGAAAAAAAAAACGTTACAACTAGGAGATAACTGTACATAATTTTGTTTGGGTTTTTCTCTCTGATGCAAAAGACAAGCTAAATCACTCCTGTTGATAAAAACAAAACAAACAAACAAAAAAACCCCCAACAACAAACCCTGTAGTCAGCTTTTATTTTTTTGTCCTTTAAAAAAAATATTTATGAAGAAAAATACTTCATGTTACTTGAAAGTAAAAAGACAGAATGCTTCAGATACAGGAAGATAAAGCATCTCAGGTCTTTGGATTTTTTGAGTTGCCTGCCCCTGCTTGAACTTGTGCGTGAAGAGTCTTCCTGGTCTTAACTCCAGGCTGTGTTTTTTTTCCAAATGTTTTTGTCTGAAACTCCTCTCAGTTATCAACAATGAATTTGTTCTCGTAATTGCTTTAATCCCAGCAGTGTACTCTTCAGAAGACGAAGTAGGTGACTGCACTATGGCACAGGAGTGTGTTACCCTGAGCCCACGTGGTGCTACAGGACTAGATATTATTAACATAAAGCCAAAACTAATTATGAACAGATTTGATAAACTAAAATGGAAAAGCAGAGCTGAGAAACCAGAGAAAAAAAACTATCAGGGATGTGTTCTGTTGGGCTTTTTTCATGTTTTACCTACCTTGAGTAACTCTACAGATACAGCATTTTTCAGTGCAATTAAAAGCAGCGTTTCCTCTGTTATTTTAATATTTTTTGTTTTTTGATTTTTACTTCCTGTGTATGCAGAACTTTCCAACATAATACACTAAGATGAATTTTTGTAGCTATAGCATTGTTTGCATAGATAATTTTGAAATAGACTTCAAGCAATTTAAAAAACCCAAAATGTTAGTTAAATTAAAAAGGGTGTATTTCTGATTTTCTAATAGTCAATTGATTTGTGTAACTGAGTGAAGAAAATACAATGTCCCCAAGTAAGTCTCTTACAGAGGATTACTCCCACAGCATTATTTAAGTTTGTCTGTGTCTTAGTGAAATTGCCTGTATTCTTTCTTTCTCTATTGCTGTTCATGCGTAGAGGATCTTATTAGCATATCAGTAATTTGCAATCTAAATTCCCTTGAGGGACTGTATTTTTTCCTTGCACTTTCTCTGCAGATGTACCAGGTGTCAGTGTTCAAAGTGCAATGAAGAAACCTCAGGTTCACAGAAGATATTCTCCTGTATCATCAACGCACTCTCATCTATGTATTTTTTTATTGAAGAAATGCAAAGGCTAATGTAATTGAAAATGAAGTTATTGCAAAAATTGCTTGCTCTCACAAACCAGTGTTTTTGCTGCAGAAATAACAGCAGATTGAAATGGGAAGAGTGAAGTTTAGCTTGCAGCAGTAGGCCAGAATGGGTCATGGGATCAATGTGGTGTTACAGGTTTGTGTTCCTTACCTTTGCATTTTTAACACATCTCTCTCTTTATGCTGTGTTAACAAGTTCCTTATCTCTCTGAGGTGCTGGATTGTGTCCAGAGAAGAGCCACCAAGCTGGTGAAGGGTCTAGAGAGCAAGTCATATGAGGAGCGGCTGAGGGAATTGGGGATGTTTAGTTTGGAGAAGAGGAGGCTGAGGGCAGACCTCATTGCCCTCTACAGCTACCTGGAAGGAGGTTGTAGGGAGATGGGTGTTGGCCTCTTCTCCCAAGGGAATAGCTATAGGACCAGAGGAAATGGGCTGAGGTTTTGGCAGGGGAGGTTTAGTCTGGATATTAGGAAGAATTTCTATACTCAGTTTTTCTGTCCTGCACAGGTTAACAATTCAAACTGGCAGTGAAATTGTTTCATGCTTAGTGTGCTCTGCTTCTCTAGCACATATTCCTCGCGTACAGCTTGGTGTTGGGTGGGCATTTACATGGCTGTTGTGTTGTCTGCTTGGGCTGCCAGACATCGGAACAATTAAGGCTACACCCACAGAGTGAAGACAGATGCCTGTCACTTGAAAAGTGTAAGTCCAGGCTTTAGATCTTCAAGAAGCAGTTCAGCTGCCACTCAGGCTGGCAGTTTCTACCAGTCACTAAGGCTTCCCAAGGAATTGTGCTCTGCTATGCAGAGTGTGCGTGACTGATTGGGTTATGCAGCAAATCCTGGTGGCAGCAGAGATTAAGTGTTTGGCATTCACTGGAGCAGGACTGCATGTGAGGCAGTTGTCATGAGCTGAATGTCCTGGCTGGCTGGGTCCTGAAAGTGGTTTTTGACTTGAAATGCCCTTTTGATCCAGTGAGTATTATGTATGTCAAATGGAGCAGTGCCAGCAAGCAGAGTGAGGCTGCCTGCTGTACCTTGCTGAAGGATGCTGTGTAGGGCAGCGTGTGTGAGTAGGAGAAACAGGAGAGGCACACTTAGACCCTTCTGGTGTCATCTGGGACAGGTTTGAAAGTGAGGCTATGGTGGAGGTGTGATGTTAGGACACTGAATATGGTATGAAAACAGTAATGTGTTTTCATCTGAATCTCATGACATAAAGGACTATGTTTCATATCTGCTTTTGTTTTAATCATGGGGAGATGAAAACTGAAAGACCTTATTAATCATAAATGGCCTTTCACCTGCTTCAGCATCTCAGTTCAATTTCTGTTATTCTTTTTGTCTATGGCAGACTTACCTTACCTAAAGTTAGAAGATGCTATCTCTGATCTTGCCTTCCCCTTCATTCTGCCCTTCCACAGTAAGATGGGAAAGGACCAAAGAGAGATTTGAAATTCAGTTTACTGAGAGTAGCTGTGGGTTAGGCTGGCAAGACAAAGCCCTGTGGAGGCTGCTGTGCTGCTGCACACCCAGATCAGCATCTCTTCTGGGGGCTGTTCATTTGCCAGCAGTTGCCATGCCTGCAGCCCCTGAGACTTAAAGCCCAAGTCCTGCTCTTCTAATGACAATTTGTGATACAATTTGATTGTAGGGTGTGGGGAGAAAAGGAAGGGTCCTTGATGGTTCAGTCAAAAACAGATTTTCTTGGTGTAATATGGGAACAAAGGGGTTAAGTTGTAAACAGCAAGCTTGTAAGCTTTTTAACTTCTGGCCATTCTCTTCATGTCTCATTTTAGTGTATTTGCTTCCTATAATACAGTAACTGTGTCACAGAAATAAAAACTTTGAACAGGAATAGAACCTACTAAATGAAAAAAATAAAAATATTAAGAAGCATAGCATGATTCTTAATACCATAGAGTCTCTGTAGGGAAATATCTTTGTTAAAATTAGCAATCATGTTACAATTTTCTGTAACTATATGAGGGTTAATGGAGCAGGAATGTGGTTTATGGAGGAATTCCTTTTACAGAATTACTAGCAAAAATTTTTCAAGTAGACTAATACTCAACTGCTTTCAGTTCAGGAAATCTGTTTAAGTGGGAATTGTACTAGGTTCAGACAAAACTTACTATTCTGATGCAAGTAGAGTCTTTTACTTGTAAAGTCATAGTTTGAATGCTTTGCCTGGGGAATAACTATACTCTTAGTGGCTTTGCTATACTCACATCACAGCTAAGGGAAAGGACATTGATTTAAAGTAAGAAAATCCTGCCTAGGAGTAGATCCTATAGCTTGTTCCAAAACATTTGTCAGTGACTTTATTCAAGACAGTAGCTTTTCCTATTAATGTATTACTGTTACTTGAAGGTTTTGAAGACAACTAGCTTTTAAAGTTACCCATCTAAATAGAAAGACACACAATTTCCTTTAACCGATGGGACCTAAACACTCCTGCAGAATCAAGTTTAAACAGTCCATCCGGTGTATAAAATTGGATAAGCTTACCCTCAACTGAAGAACAGGGTGGAGATAAAGTATAGCAGATTCCACTCCCTGTTCTTTTTTAGTTGTTGTCCACAGAGGCCTGGGGAAGCTTTAACACTATTTGAAAATACTGGCTGCTGAAAGGCAAAGTAAACCATGGAAAGCTGAGGGGAGGCTGAGGCTGCTTTCAGATGCAGTTTTGGTACACTGCACTTAAGGAACAGCCATCCTCGTGTTATGACACATTCAGAGCCTGTGATTCACTGCAGAGGAAGACCTTGGAGACAGTGGTGGAAATAGAAAAAGGGGGTGAAATCTTCAGTTATTTCCAGAAAACATGTAAGCTTGCCTATTTGCACTGGGGATGGGGAAGGAGAATGGAGCGTGTTGCCTTAGCGAGGGCCTGCAACAGGCTGGCTTACTCAAGAGCCTTCCCAAACTGGTGCCATTTGGCAAACTGGGCTCATGTTTAAGCATCTGTCAAGAGATTATGGCATGAAACTGTTTTGCAAACAGGGCCTCTCCATGTGGTTTTAATAATAAGTGTGCAACATCTGGCTGTGGTTTTGGAATCAGAGCTCATGCATTTGCATGCTCTGGTCCCTCCAGAAATGATTGTGCTCTTGGAGGGGAACAGGGCACTGTGTGTGATCATTGTGGTCCCCAATATTGCCTCTCAATTATTTTATAGCAGCTCAGAAGAGGTGTTTTGAAATCACTTAGGAACATGCTAATTTAAAAAATAAATGAAAAAATTGCTGGACACTTCTCTATTTTGCCTGAAGTTCATTATGATCTTCTTTGTTTTTACCAACCTCTGTACATTTCTTTTGTTGCTTCAACTAGTTCTGTTCCATCAGAACATGGAGCACTGCATCCTTTTCAGTGCAAACCTGAAGTGCCAAAGACCCTGCTGACCTCAAATATGGACACAGAATTTTGCATCTTATATATACTGAGCTGCAAAACTACCAATTCTGATGGAACTGATAGGTTTCTGTCAAAAAGACTTAGAATATACATGCTAAATTTCATGTTGAGTTACTAGTGATACATGAATTAATTTAAGTATTTTTTTAAAAATTGTTATGTTTTGGAGGTGATTTCATGATCTCAGTGTAACCTTAATGATAATACCTGGAATGTGGGAGTAGAAGTAGTTGTAATTGTCTGAGAATCAACAGAGACAGAAAGAAAGGAAGCAAATACAGAAATAAAATATCCTAGTGATTTTGGACCTAATAAACAGTCGTGTTATTAAATGCACTGAATGAAATGAGTGAAATTTATATGTAACATGGGTGCATGTAGTGTTTTATTTAGAGGTTATTTTTTAAAAATATTTGCAAAGTTGTTGAACTTCTTAGTTTGATGTAGTGGTTAAATGGACAAGATATACGGGATCAGCCTTTGGCATTTATTTTTTTATATATTTATCCTTACCAACAAAATGCTTTTAAGTGGACTCCCTTTAACTTTAGGTTGTGTTTCTGATGTGGATTTTTCCATGTTTCCATGGAAAAACTGACTGCTGTTGCTGATACCTAATGAAATGCAGGGAAATGCTCTTCTCTCTGCTGGAGTTTTGTTACCGGTAGCACATTAGTTTGTGTGGGAAAGTAACATGGGATATATGACAGCCTGTGGGTGCTTACCTCTGCTGCTGTCCCATCCTGACCCTCCTCTTCCAGGTATGACTCTCGTTGTGCACCCTCCTGTTATTTTGAGATCATCCCACTGCCTCACAAACAGCTCCGTGAGCAAGTCTAGCTTGCTAAAATGGGAGTAATTTTTTTTTTTTAAAAAGGATATTTACTTATGGGGCTTGCAGGTTAACTGATTCAGTGAAAGGTCTGGCAAGTGCCAGTGTCTGGAGGAAGGAAAGATGTAGAACCCTGAGGCCAGAGAAGCAGAGGAAGTTGATGGGCAGCAGGAAAAAAACAGGTTCTGACCCTCTTATGCTCTGTGTCCCCACTCTAAGAGAAACAACAAACTGGTTTTGCTTCCTTTATCCTGAGAGTGAAAGAGATGGGAGTGTGAATGGAGAAAGATCTTTGATTTCTGCAGTGGAGCCAGCTCCCACCAGTGTGCATAGGCTGCCATGGTGGGCACAGCACCATGAACACAACTGTTCTGCTCCTTGCATGACCTGAGCTGACAGGTCTCTGCATGGTGATCCACTTTGTGTCGCTCGCTTTGCCAGCAGAATTTCTGGTAGCTCAGAATTCCTTGCAAAGGACTGCACTTCAGGAAAGAAGCTGGTGACCGTGGGTGGGTGGAAATAGTTCAGCTTAGGATGGCTGTTGTGCAGTGCTGAGGTTTTCTTGTTTTCCTTTGTAAATTGCACTTTTCTGTGTTCTGAGTTTAGGTCTGAAATAGCCTTTATTGCAGCTTCTTTTTGCAGTGACAGAAAATCAAGAACAGATGAAAAACAAGACAGTAGCAATAATCCCCATCAATAGATTGGGGAGCACACATAGACTTAAAACACTCCTGTAAAGACCAAAGTGCTTCCAGTGTCACTGTATGCAAAGTGAGATGCATTTATTGTCCAATCCAGTGATAACTTTATTTTCAGTGGGCAGTTCTTGAAAGTTGGTGCTTGGTTTTTTTTCCCTTCGGAGTTCAAAGTGTGATGGCTGACAGTCCTGCAGTCATGGCTGAGTGCACCTCCAGCTGCACTACAAATTGTCACCAGGAATGAATAAGAGAATAAACTGGACTCACTGAGAGAGGCAGCAAAAGTAACAAAGTCATCCATGCAATGTGACTTCATTTCAGTGGCAACCATGTGTTCAGATCATAACTGACTTGGAGTCAGTCAAATCATCACTTGTCAAAGGAGGAGCAAGAGATGGATGGTATGGTAATTACACTGGGGGGAATAAGGAGTAACAGTTCTGGTAATAGAGCTAGAAGTGACTAATGGTTTCTTTATGAGCAGTCCTACATGAAGTCTTTCATGAGCATGCCAGTGTATGGGAGATCCAGAATCAAAGTGTCATTTAAAAAACATGTCTTGTAATGGCTGATCTTGTGTCAAGAGTAACTTCTGAATTTTTGTGATTTAGATCAATGAGTTGTTCATTGTTTACTGTGTTACCTCCTTTTGTGGTAGCACATATATTAATATTTGGTAGAAGGTAATATTCTGTAGATTCTTGATTTAAAACTCCAACAAATGCCATATACCAGATTTGACAGGAAGTTTCCAGCTCCTAGTTCTGTGACTTTTACTAAGTGAAACTACCAAGTGTAAAGGACTACACAGGGTGATACCCAATGATTGTATTACTCATGGCTGGCTTTCTGCCACTGCCATCACTCATTGCTTCAGCTGTAGCAAGCAGCTGCTGCAGGACTGTAAAGTTTGGTGTGTATCCTGAGAGAAGTCACAATGGATGTGTTTTGCAATTTGTTGTCACTAAAGTCAATAGTAAAGAGTTCATTGATTTCAGTGGACCTGGATCAATTAGTCTTCAATTAGAACATGACCTTCATACTCTTTCTTTAATTGGCATTTCCATATTCCATGAGTGCTGCTTGGCACTGTCCTAGCTCCAGTCTGAGTCACTTCTGTTTCCGTGGAACTATGTTGCTGTTTTTAGGTTGAAGTGAATTTCTTCCTCTGTCTTATGCCTGTAAGAATGTGAATGGTTTATTTAATGCAACCCATTAGTTGTCTTTTTCACCTGTTACCCATTATAAAATAATTTTTAATTCAGAAGCTATAGAGTTGCTTCATTAGACTTTCAGTTTTCCTATATATCTTATAGTACTTCTTTAAAAAAAAAAAAGAGAAGCTAGTTAATTGATATGTGATCTTTCCTAAATGTGCCAGATCACTTCAGCCTGAGTGCCATTCAATGTTGTAAATTTTGTTGTCTGACTTTAAATCGTTAGTGGTTATTCCCTTGATGATCTTATTAGTCTTGAGTACAAATACTTCATATATCCCACTGAATAACTAAGTCTGCAAAGCTTATTGAATATGCCTGGATATTCAAAGATACTTTTAGTCTTTTTTTTCTTTTTTTTTTTTCTTTGCATGAAGTAAGATGAAGTGATGCTGTCACAATATAATATGAACTTCACTATATCTGCTGTCAAAAGGCTAAAGTCTGTAATATTTTGTAGGGATAAGCAATGTCTCTCAGTTGATGTAGATGGAAAATACAAACAAACACTATGCATACAAGCTCTGTGAAAAAGCTCTAGATCTTATTTGCTTGGTGTGGGTTTTTTCCCTCCAAAAAGTACATGTAATTGGCCAGTAAATGGTAATAGATTTCTGTACAAATTTTGTGTCTTGAAAGCCTTTAGGCTGTAACACATATTGTACCTTTTCAGTGCTTTTTTTGCAAGGGCTGAGTGTGGTCCAAGGACACTTTTTCTTTATTGATCTATGATGACAGATAACAATACATAACTATGCATTATATAGAAATGATAAATTAGAATGTACAAGTGTTATTTTGACAATTATACTTCTGTACAGAGACACATGAAAACTGAGATGACTAGATGAAGTTTTCTTTTTTTCTCTTTCAAATGTTCATCACTTTTGTCTTTTTGCATAGTCTGGATATGAAAATACCTTTATCCTCCTTAGTGATCTTTCTTTGTAGGCTTCCAAGCATTCTGGTCACAGGCAAGATTATTCTGAGTTGACATTATCAGGGTAAACATGGTTTTGATTTTTTATTGCTCTGTAACAGAGCAGAAAAATCACTAAATCTATGACCAATTTGAACAAGTCTGCTTCTAATGGGACAAGGGACAGAACAAAGGAGCTGGGACCAGAGATAAGAAAATAGCAGTAGGGATTTTATGAAAAGATTTGAATATAAGGTCGCATCAGGGAAGGTGCAGTTTATTGAGCTGTTTAACTGCCAACCAGTTGCTTTTTCTCTGGGGTTCTGAGGATTTCTAGACACTGAAGTCTTCCAGCATACTCCTAAGTTTTAGAAACACTTATTATCCCTGCCTTTTTTCAAATGATACACTGGGGCAAAAGGGGTTATGTGATTTCTCCAGTGAAAATGAGAATAATGGATCATTGGAATCCTGGTTTTTAGCACTAGAAATATGTACAGTGTGTCTCAATATATAGTGCCCTTATACATATTTTACATACGTAGAGCTAAAATAATATATTTAATGTATTTTATTGTTTCCTAACTCTTGTTGATCAGCTTAAGTTGTTTGCTGTTTTTGTTTCTTTTTTTTTAACCTACTGAAAACTTATCCTTTCCTCAATAATCACCAAATACTAAGAAACACTTGTAGCTGTCCTAATTCTGGCTCATAAGCCATGCTAAAAATTCCTCCTTCAGTTGACAGCTTTCTTTGCCAGATTATAATATTCCCAGATGATTAGTTATCTTAACCACAGGGTTCTTTCTGAAAAGTACAATTAGCAGAATTTGTTTCAAGCTACTACTAACACTTTGCCAAAGAATGTAATTTTTTAATGTTTTCTGAGCAATGCATGCTATTTATGTATTTTTGAAAAATCTGTTGCTACGAGTATATTTTCATCCCTGTCATTTTTTTTTCTTCTCCCCCAGTGCCAAGAAACAAAAATCAAAGTTGTGAGTAAATCCAGAACTAACAGCAGCCCTGGCATTTAACTGTGGGGTTCTGGATATGCAGCAGTGGTTATTGTTAAAATACAACTATTTGCAGAAATAACACCATGCAGAGAGTTAGCTGGGAGGAGAGGGGGAAAGGAGGAGGATTAGGAGCTTTCAAGAATGCAGAGTTGGGAATTTCTGTGCCTCTGAGCAGGGTGTGCACCACTGGGCTGATTAAGAAGAGGTTTCATCTCATACTTGAGACTAGAGAGAGTCAGAAATGAAGGTCATGCCTTTTTCCAGCACGGCCATTTCATTTTCATTCATTAGGAAATTCAGTAAACTATAAAGCAGAAAGCAGTTGGTTTTATACCTCTTTATTTATCAGCTCTGATTGAAAAGGCAGGCAGCAATCTTCATGTAGCTTTTACAGAACTTTATAAAGATAAAAACCCTATAATATATCATCCACTCCTAATACATTAGCTACCGTTTGGTGAATGTCTGCAGAAGTGTGATTAAATTCTTGGGGAAAAAAAATAATGCAAGAAGCTGCTTAAAAGCATTACAAGTAAATGCTGGAGACTGGATGTGTCTGGTTTCTATTGTGAGCACAACAGTGTGGTGGGAGGTAACATAGCAGATCTAAGCAGAAGAGGGAGGATGAAAGACGAGAATGGAGCTGGTCCCAATTTCACACTGTCACGGTCTGACTGTTTTTTAAAGGTTTTTTGGTTTTGAAGAAGGGATATGAACAAGCCTGTCTCAATGTGCATTAAATACATCCTATGTGTTTATTAATTGGAGCCATGGACTGTTGTAGTGAGAAAGGCATGGATAGGCTTTCTTTTGCTCAGAATTAGGAAGGCATAAACTCTGTCATCTTCTCATTATACTTGTTTTTTCTGACTTCATGTTTCATTCAAACAGTGAGAAGGCTGCCTTACTACACAGGTACTTTGGAAAATGTGATGGATTGATCTTTTAGCTCCACAGAAAATCTGTTTTTAAAAATAACTTAGAGGATCTGTTATAGTATACTTCCCATTTTACAAATTACTTCTACAGGTTCTTTGAATTTAAAGATATTGCAATAGACACTAAATCAGAAACTAGACTGAGTATTTACAAAACATAGGTAGCATTTACATAGAGAAATGTCAGTTACTCATGTTAGACCATTAAAGATAATTTTTACGTTTATTAGTTAGTGGAAGGCAATGTAGCTGTTTAAACTCAGGATAATATTTAGGTTGAATGGTTATTTTCAGACTGAAGTAATAGGAAATTGTAGCCTGCTTCTCTTGTTTCTTCCTTTGTGTTTGCTTTCAAAAAGGAGTAAGACTAAAGAGATTTACATTGACCAGGGTTTAATTTGTATTGACATTTATATCTTACCTCTGAGGTTTCAAAAAAATGGAATCAAATTAGGTCAGACACATACAAATGAGAAGATATTTCTGAGAGCTGTGTGAGCACCAAAACACCTAAATCCAACTTAAGCAAAAGTGAGCTGGAAGCTCAACCCAGCAGGTGAGGCAGGGCCTTGTGGCTGCAGAAATCTGTTTATGTATTTCTTGAAGGTACGAAACTCTGGGTTGGAGGGAAAGAGTTCAGAATACCAATTCTTTAAAATAATAATCTCAAACATATTTGTGTGGAAGAGAATATTAGTTTATCTGCCATCCTATAGATGATAAAGAACATACAAACTGAATGAGTTTGCAGTAGTAATTCTGCAGGTCTTGGTCATCTCACACAGTTTAGCACAGTATGTGATCACAGGCATTTTATATTACAAAATAAACTTGGCTTTGGGGAATATGACTTGTGTATAGTACAAACATACCATGTAAGGAAGTCATAAGACCCTACACTGAATTATTTTCTTGGTCTGAGTTGAGTGATTTTTCTTCTCAAAGCAGCTATTTACATTTTATAAAAAATTAATCACACTGGTTGTTATTGTGATACCATTTGTAATGATGCCTTACCTGATGGTTTAACAGACCTTCATGAAAGCAATTGTAAGAGAAAAGCAAGATGATTTTTTTTGTTTGTAAAGTAGATGTGTAAGTATCCCCAGATTTCCTTTGCTGCCACCCTGCTATCTACCAGTTGGTGGAGTCTGTTCAGGGATCCCAAAAGCTTTTTTATAAACTTATTGTGCGATTGTGTGTTCTGCATTGATTACAGAAACATTTTTTTCCACACCTTATGCTTGAAGTGGAGCAAAGGAAAAAGCAATTGGATTTTCAGTTATAGGGAGAAATTTCAGAACTTGACTTTCTGTTAATTTTACATTTCTACCCAGAGTCTTTTATACCCAAGAACTTTGTGTTCATATTAAGTGGGATATATGCTTTGCTATTTACATGTTAACTGTGATAATTGGTGTTACATACCAAAAGCTGCATCTTACACATTTTATCACAGTGATATTGCTGATCACATGATTCCTGGTTTTTGATCAGCCAGCTATTGCAGTGATGCAGCATGGAGCAGGGAAGTTGTCTTTAGCCAAAGAAGAGTAAGACCTTAGTGAAAGGAAATATTGTTGAAATCAACCTGTAGATCCTGTTACTGAAATGAATACTCTTAACATCATCTGCTGACCCTGATGGTGGACTGTATTTTAAAATCAGTAATAAAAAGCTGGTTCTGAATGATAGGAGTTCTCAGCCAATGGGGGATTATCTGGCCCTTTTAAGGCAAGCTGTACTGCCTCCATGTATAAGCTGTCTCTAAAGTGCAGTGCTGAAAAATTATGAACTTGGGTGAATTGTCATAGAGATTTTTGAGAGATGAAAGGAGTGCTTAAAGCAATCCACTTCAATAACTTGGGTTTCTTTTAATAGGTTGTAGCTTGGATCAAATTCCATATGTTTCGGTGTTAATGACCCTAAGAGTAAAATTACTTTCTTTAAAATGAGCATTTATATCAGTGTAATAGAGAGGTTATTCAAAACAGCGGAGCTGTGCAGTTTCCTGCACACCCAGGGAAGCAACCTTGATGTAAAGCATCATAATGTGTGAGCATTCGTCCTCTCCCTTCTCTCACTGATGTTTGAGCATAATAAAATGTGGCAGTATGACAGAAACCTTGTGGGAGCACTTAGTGCTTCAAATGGACTTTCCATATTGTAATACTACATTGTAGAGTTACTAGCATCAAACACCCCAAATAGATTTACATTTAAATTGTATCAGAATGAAGGAGATATTGTCACAATGAGGCAACAAAGCAGAAGAACAAATCCCAGTATCTATCACCTCCTTATTTTAGTCTCCAGTTAGTCAGGAATTTAGGAGCTTAACTTGGAGTCACATCTTGCCAAGAAGTTAATGTATTAAATTGTTCCTCTGAAGTTCTTCAGCCTCATGCATAAACCCTCTGCAATGACAGCATGGCCAGGGTGAGGGGCAGAACAAGTCCTGATGGCTCACTGCAGGAACATTCTCTGTCTTCCAGAGCTCTTCCTTCTCTTGTCTCTTTCCACATTGTTTAGAATCGTTACTTTTTGTAGTTTTCATATTCTTTTCAGGATTATTTTTTTCTTCAAATCCACAGTGGTATATTTTTTCTCTCCCTTTTGCTTATACTTTTTTACCTATGGCCTTCACACAATCTCTCTCTTGTTCTCTCTCCCAGAATGTTACCTCTTCAAGTTTTAGCAATAACCTTAAGTGCAACCTGAGCTCCTTGATCCTGTGGGTATATTCATGTAAAGGTGGTGTAAGCAATTAGTTCTTGAGAAGGAGGTAGAATATAGTTATTTTTTCCTCTGGTCTGTTGAACCACAGTGAATTAAATCAGTTCCTAATAGTGAATGGAGTGATAGTGATTTTTCTGCAGCCTGTCCTTGCGACATGGAATAAATATTCAGAAATGCCAGTGGAGCTTTTTTGAGTTAACTTCTGTTTAGACAGTTAAGTGGGGTGGGGGTTTGGTCTCAGAAGTGTGCTCTGTGAAGTTGGGTCTTCTCTTGATCCTTAAACAGCTTGTGTGTTAGTCAAACTTGTGTAGATAAATTCTTATTTAGCAAAAAATCATGGCTTTCCTGCCTTTGAAGAATCAACTTTTCCATTGCCTGAGTCAGTGCATTTTCCCAAAGGGTAGTTAATTCACTTAAAAAACTTTCCAGGTAGTTTGCAGTCTCTGAAGGGACTGAAATGTGCCTTTAACATAAGGGCTTTTTTAATACTGAGAAAGTAAACCCACAGTTTAAGAGGCTAGCATGTAATAGTATTTTCTGTGACTTACATAAAATGTATTTTGCTTAATAGTATTGATTTTTTTTTTTTGCTCTTATAACTACAAAAATAATTAAGAGCATGTCAGTGAACTAAAGAGGGATGTTTCCTATTCACTTGAGAGCCAATTTAAATTACAAATGAAATAAGGAAAAAGTGCCCTAGAAACTGATGTGTACATATTGGTACACAATGAAGAGACAGCAATTAGTGATAAGTGATTTGCCTCAAAGTTACTTTGAATAACACATGACAAAAAGCTCAATACAGAGCAAATAAACTTGGACTTCTTGGAGAGGAGACAGAAGAATTAATTGTCCCTCCAGAGTAATAGTGTTCCAGGTGATGTATTTACAGTGGAATTTGTAACATCGTGTTTTAACACTCCCAAACCATGGGTTTCTACTTTTTTCTGTAGGAAACTTTCACAAATGGTCTATTTAGCAAGGCTTAGACTTCCCTTAGAAGCTTGTGTCTTTGCTTTTCAAATGAATCAGTAGCATCAATTAGGATTGATTAGTAAGGTCAAATCTGATGTTGCACTGGAAGTATACAGAACTGGAGAAGGTGATGGTGTGAGCATACAGGATTGACTCGTTATGCTGTCTTGGCTTGGTTAAAAGCAGTTGCTGCCCTAGAGACAACTAAAATACACATTGTGCAGCAAGTGTGTGAAAAAGCCAGTCACTGGCCCAGAATTCAGTCCATCTGAATTGGAGAATCATAAGAAAGAGTGGTCTCTTGACAACTGTTGATTGATGAAATAGTTTTCTGATTGATAGTTGAAGATCATTGCAATGTCTGTAATGAAGTCTCAGCTATTTTGTTTCTACCAATATATACAAATAACTGAAGTTAATCACTTATTATATTTTGTTTGTTCGTTTATGGGGGTTTTTGTTTGGTTGTGGGTTTTTTTTTTGCATTGTTCTGTCAAATTCATCACCTTACTCATAACATCTGTGGAATCTTCTAGGGATTCATATAGGTGTCTGGACTTCTACTGTATTTTACTAAGCATCATATCTGGTATATTTTATGGTAGAGATTTCCTTCATATTTACTTTTTTATTGATCCATTTTGATTCACTTGTGGTTTATACTCTTCAGCTATTTCTGATTCTTGGTTTTGCTTCCAGAGAGCTATATAGTGAAATTTGTCATTACCCAGCAGAAATATGTTTGAAGACAGATTTCTTTTCCTGCATTCTAGTTTGGCAGAAGTAGGAATACTGCATATCTGTATTGCCCTGAATATGTTTATTTTGCTGCTGAATATCTTTTCTGGCTGAACTGGAAAGCTTCAGACCAGACATCCTGTAGTGTCATAGCCAGTGCTTTGGTTAGACTGGAAAAATCCAGGTTTGCTCTCGAACCACAGTGGGTCAACAGATCCTCTCTTGTGCTCCACAGGAAGCCCAAATAAGTGAGATACACTTAATATGACATATCCAGGTGTTTCTATATTTCTGTCTAGGTAATCCAGGACTGAAAAATGTGAGTCTTGATGACATGGTAAAAATAAATAACTGGAGCCTTAAAGGTTTATTTTCTGCTTAGTCTGTCCTCAGAAGCAATTTTATTCACCGCATTATTTATATAACTGACTTTTTTGATGTTGTTCCTTCATGGAGAGGAAGAGAGGGTGGTGGAGACTCTTGCCAAGTCGACTAAAATGTTGTAGGAAATGTGGGAGACTCTGCTGTGTACCCTCAAATTGCTGGCTGCCTCCCAGGGGAGAGGCTTCCCTGTCCTCCATTCGTGTGACAGTCAGCCCTGTGTTTCCCAGTCATCAACCCGCCTCATTGATCCACCTGAAATCAACAGAGAAGTGCAGTGCAAAAAATTAATGGCAAGGTTAAGTCTTCACACTGAATGGCAAATGTGAAAGAATCTTTAAAAAGGTGGAAGAGCAGAGTTTGGCTGTGTTCCAGTATACATCTTATTACAGAGGGTCTTACAGGAAGCTGAAGTAGTGACTTAGGCAGTCGATGCCAGCTCATTTGCAAATCAGCATAGCAAGTTTGAGCAACTCCTAACCCCCTGCAACCCCGTTCAGAATCTACCAAGGGTATTTGCTGCATGCCAGATTTGGACTGCCTCATTAAATCAGAAATTACTTTTGTTGATTTTGATGATGTTGGGCTTCATTTCAAAAGCCTGAGATCTTGCTCTAGTGTGGAAGTTGAATAGAAGGACTTCAAAATTAAAAAACAAAACTTCTGTAAAACTCCAGGAGTAAGCTGGAAATCAAAAAAGCTCTGGCACCTTTCCATGATCTGTAGTCTTATTGGAATAAATGCAAATCATCTGTGGGCTGAAAGCTGCATATGTGAAAGCTTTTAATTTTGTTAAAATGAATTACTGATAATTATCTTCCTGTTAATATGTAAAAGTAGACTACTAAAAGACATGAAATATTCACAGTAATTTACTATTAATCAAGGAAAAAAAACACCTTTAAAGACAAGTTAAAATCATATTACTGCAAAAACAGCTTACACCTTACATTAGTAATGTGCTGTGTAAAATTCCAAACAGAAATAATAGCAGTGTGTGAGACTGCTTATTGACAAGGTTTGTATGCAGGTGTTTCTTACAGCAGTAGGTAGATACTCTGCAAGCGTACATCAAGGAAAAATAAATAGTTGTCCAAAGATGCTCATAATCCAAAAGGCATATGTGAACAATTGTTAAGAGTTGTACCCCCTCTGAGGGTCGCTTATTGTTCCCAGGGGAACAATGTTTGTCTTTGCAACAAGTTAAAGTATTTAGAGGTGCTGTGGAGAACTGGGGAGGAAGGTGGGAGGCATGTATCTGTCTTCCCTGAATTTGGTGCCTTTCTTCCATAGAAAAGGAGAGCAAACACAAAATCACTGCTATGCATGCTAGAGTGGGCACAGGTTGTACCCAATCTGTGTGGCCATGCAAAAGCAAAGGAGTGCTGTGTCTTTAGCATCTGTTGCAGGATCATGACCACCTCGAGTTTTCACTAAAGGTTTAGCTTGCATGTTTTTATTTACATTTTGTCTTTAACAGTGAATAATCTAGACCTGGTCTCTGCCTCGAGCTGCTTACTGGGAGCAGTGTGGGCCTGATGCAAAAAATGTATTTGTTGTACTGTGTATAATCAGGTTAACCTTGTTTTTATTACACTGAAGGGTGAAATTTTGCAAGGAGGAGGGGACTTGATTCTATTGAGCACATGCCTGTAAATTTTCTCCATCTTTTTATTTTCATTCCTGGGATTTAATAAGGCAGAGAGCAACCTCAGTAACTCCTACAGTTGAAATTACAGCAAACATATATTACATTTCTTTTAAAAGCCAAAACTTCACATTTTCTGTGTTTTTAGACTATGGAAACCTTTTCATTGGATGTCCTGTAGATACCATATCTTTACTTGCCCCTTTACATCCTTGTTACTACAAATGATTGTTGATACTTAACATAGCAGTAAAACCTTGGAAGTTATTTAGTGAACACAGATGTGCTTAAAGCTTGTCATGTGCTGAAATATTTTTTGGAATAATTTGTAAGTGAGAAAGAGGGGCATATTCATTGAAGTGTTGTAAGCAAATTTAAACAACATTGCTGTAAAAATGTGAGTGTGTATCATTAAGAGGAAGTTCTTACAAAAGCACCTCAGCACTGAACACTTAGCCACTTGCATAAAAAAATACATAAAGGTGTTGGCTCCTAAATCACTCTGGTGCTCCTGTAGGCTTTGCTGTACAAGCTGCAGTGCCTTTAGATAGCCCTCTATCATTTTTCTCTGCTTTGTGTTGCTGTGAAGCTTTGATCTTTGTACGAAGCTGACAAGTGGTGAGAAGGTTTTGGGAGTCATGGTCTATTGCTGTATGGTTTATCTTATCAAGTTAGCAGCAAAAGAACAAATACTCTACTCAGTCAGATGGGTTTTGCAGGTAGGATTTGGTTACCGTGGCAAGTGCTGTGACTTGGCCGTTGCCGTTTCTCAAGTCCCTCAGCATTTCTCATAGTAGTGTTTTGAAAACAGAACCAGAAACACACTTTTTAATCTGATCATGTGCAGGAATGCTTAATAAGTTATATATGAATGTCAGTGGTATATGCATGTGGATACTAAACTGGTGGAAGAAATGTACGACACGTGTCTAACGTTGTACAGATCTCATTTTTAGAGTTTCAGATTAGGTGATCACTTTATGTCAGTTTCAAAGTACTATTTTAAAATATTGTCATGAGGATAACTTATTGCTTTATTCACAATTAGTGTATGCGAGCTGCCATGTACTCTAACATAGATATGACTTCAGAGGCTAGCTTACTGCTCTTTCATCTGAAGTCGTTAATAAATTTCCTTGTCAAGCCCAGTTAGGTCAATGCTGAGAGTTGATTTAAAAATCCCTAGATTTTACTGTGGAACTAAAGGTGCACCTTTGAAAAATTGATGGCAACTCTTTGGAAAGTTTTATCACTATTACTGAATTAGGACAATATATGCTAATTCATAAAGATAGAGGTTACATCCTGAGCAGATATATCAAAAAAGAGTACTAATGTAAAGCTTTGTGTTAGCTCAGCAACATGCTCACGTTTCTTCTATCACACAGCTTTATATGTTATTATTTCTGTCCATCAAAATGAAATATTTTGAGGCTTGAGGATTTTATTAATCAAGTAAGCTCATTCAAATTAGTTTAATTTACTTGAAAAGACTTGTCAAGATACGTTAATCCATGTGGTCTTCCTGTTTTTAACCAGGAAGGGAGAACCTGCATGAAAATAAAACCTGTAACTCAAAAGTCTTATCCTTCTTTTAAAGATCAGAACAGAAACTTAGGTGTTTCTTTTGGTCACTGAATGATGTGAAGCCAAACAGGTAACATGCTTCACAGTCAAAGGAGCAGAAACTTTTTGGTTATTTATGCTTATTTTCCTTCTGCTTTCACCCTTCCAGCTGTAATGTGTCTTGTTTTTTTTCCCCACCAGTTTTAGCATATTTCTCCTTATTAAAAAAAAATACACTTAGAACACCTGGGTTACTTGTACCACAGTGTGGCCTAGGAAAATTCAAAGGACATAATTGGACTGCATTGAACCAGCATGTAAACCACAAACCAACCACAGTAAAATTCAAGGTAATAATTTTATCCCAATTTTCTTCAACTATTTTGAAAGATAAAGTTGACTGTGAGAGCAGCTGCACCTTGAACTTTTGTCCTGAAGATATGGTATTTATTGTGGCAAACAAAAGAATGGAAATATAAATCAGTTATGTGGTTTTGTTTCAGGGAAATAGACACATCAAGACTGAGAGCATTCACAGTATTGCACTTTATATTCTGCCTGCTTTATTGCCAGGGACTGATTTGGGTTGCTTATGAAGCTGACCATTCTAAACAAATTCACAAATCAAAATTACAGTGAATCAGTTCTGCTATTTGTGGTACTGTTACTAGACATTAAAAAAAAACAACACACCAAACACATTTTTTTAAGTCCTCCAGGAGAGTAGTTTAGTCAGGTTCCCTATTTTCAGAATCCCTGGAATAATTCCTCAAATATCAGTCTAAATGGTATATCATAGTAGGGTAAATTTCCTATTTCCTCTAATACTGTTTCTTCTCTCTTTTACTGTCCCATCTTTGTCCCTTATTGGCACAACTCTGGTTTAAGGTATGGCCATACCTTCTTTTTCACCATTCTTATTATTTTGTTTTTTATTGTTGGTGCTGAAAAAAAAAATGTATCATTTTGCCCAAGTTGGAATAGATACTCTCTTCAAAGTCCTGAACCTGCAGGTTCACTTTATTGAAAGACTTTTTTGAATGTAGACAGTAAAACTTAACAATTGTTTTGTGAGATTTTTATGTGGAATACCATTAAAAAGAAAAAAAAAAAAAGCCTGAAACCAACAAGAAACAACAAAAGAATAAGAAAAGGAGCATGAGAAGAGTGTTGTTTTTTTTTTTCATAGGCTCTGTCCTGCTCTAAAAGACCTGTATTAAAAGCAGGAAGACTTTATGTTTTTGATCTTGTAGTCTGTTTATCACAACTGGTTTGTCCACAACATTTGATAGCTTGCAGCAAATGTAAAGGATCGTTTGAAAAGTTTAAAAAGGAGAGTATTTTAAGTATCAGGAATGCATTCCCTGATATACACTGACTACATAAAGAGCTTGAAGGTAAGTTTACACCACTCCTTTTTGGTCTGTTTTAATATTTCTTTAGTGTAGTTGTAAACGTAAATAACATCAGAAATGTTAAGTGATGGAATGTCTGTGAGCCATGAGCTGTTTTTACTGTGGTAATGGTGACTGTGTTCTTGCAGTTGAACTCCTAAAACTGACCTTTAAATAAGGAACCAGCTAGTAGGAGAAATTGTGGCCCGAGGGTGACCTGCTACCAAGATTATTGAACTTCAGCTGTCATAACTGTATTTATAGTTATTGATAACTTAATATAGGAAATGCTTCACCTATTGTACCTATTAAGTCATTTCTGTGTGAGCTACTGGCTAGAAAGGCTGTTGGCTGTGGAAAGTATCTGTTCCCTTTCCTTAGTAATGTGAGTAAGAAGAAGTTTGCCAATACTTTCTCAATCCTTTGTCAGCATCTTTCTTGGAAGCTATTTGCCTTCCCAAAGTTAATCTTTCTGTAGAACCTGAGCCCTTTGAGAGGGAAGTATGTCCCATTCTCTGATTTTTAGTGGCTTGGGTAGTTTAGGACTTGGGTGTAGTGCAGTAAAATGCACCAAAGGATCTTCAGGATTTCTGAAGTTTTGTAGACCCTTTTATTGTATGACTGGTTTCTTGGCTTTGGCATGACTCTGCCAAGTAGCTTCAGAAATGGTGTTTATTGTGTCAGCAAGTTTTCTACTTCAGTTTACCACAAATGATGCCTTTATTACTTTGGAGAGAGCCATGCTAAAAATGACTGCCCACCTGCCCTTCCTTCAGAGTCAAATAGATCTGTCTTTACTCTGCAGCTCCATGAGCTTCCATATAAATCCACCAGGCAGAAGCTTTTATTCAGAGTTGGATCTCACTGATTCCTTGGGACCAAATTCTCATTTTCAAAGCAAAGATGGGACTATCCAGGATCATTTCCACCTTATCCATTGTTCCCAATGCTGAGTTTCTTGCTACCTTTTCAGTAAAGCTCTGAGGTGTAATGGCTTAAAGTAGCTGCAGAGGAGACTGACTACATCCATTCAAGGAACAATAGCTCACATCTCTGTTCATTAAAGAAAAGGGTTTGCTGAAAAGAAGGATCATAAAATAAAATGCTTATTCCTCATACTCTTTGCCAGTGTTTTTCCTGAGACAATGAAGCACCAGCAGAAGAGAGCTTGCAGGAAAAAAAAATTCTGGGTATCTCAGTTGTTTTTACCTGCACTTTGAATTCTGGGTGAAGGCAGAAGGATGCTTGACCTGCTGTGGTGAATTTTCTTGCCTGCTGCTAAACCCCTGAGAGGCTACCCTCTTCTGTGCCATCTGCCCCACTGCTGTGTGATTCTGGCTTGATGTGTCCAGTAGAGTTTTCCTGCTTTCCTCAACCAAGTAGTTGCAGAGGACCAGCCTCCCAATTGCTTGTTTGTGGGTGCTGTTTGTAGTCAGCACCAGGGAGCTATAAGATACAGAAGACATTATTGTTTTCCTTGTTCTCTGCCTCCTCCAGAGTTAAAAAGGAGGAATTAAAAGACTAAGGGAACATGGTCCCTTCATCATCTGATCTGTGATGTGTTGGCATTGGGTAGGGTTGGCACTATGCCACCAAATAAAAATACTGCCATAGTACCTACATAACAATCCTTAAAGCAGCCCAATTATGAGTAAATAACAAGGCTTTCAGTAAGGTTAAGATATTTTTGGTAAGTTATATGTTATGACTTGTTGATTAATAGCTGTTGCTGGTAGCTGAGAATTTCAGTTATGGACTAAGTTATCAGCTAAGACATAATAATGGGCTCTGGCAGCAACAAATGAACCTCCCGCTCAAATTTCATTATAACCAATTTAAATTAGGGAGAGACAACAGTTGCCAACCCAAATCCAGGATTAGGAAAGCATCTACCTTTCTGTTCATGCCTGGGAAGCAGTTTTTTGTAAACATGAACTCTAGGTATCATTGATGATTAGTTGGTATGAGGTGTATTTTGGATAATGGCTGACAAGCAGTAGAGGGCTGCAGGTGAAAGAGGGATCTGTGCATTTAACTTGAGGCCAGGATGATTAAGCATCAGGTTAAGGGCTAACAGCTCAGGCCAGACCCCTTGTGAGGCTGACTGATCTCACTTGGCAGTGGCTTTCCCAGCTTTTTTCTCCCTTCTATTGAGCACAGGATGTGCAGAAGGTCTTCTGATTTGCTGCTTTATCCATGCACACCTCCTGGCAAAGGGGGGAGGGGGGGTTAGGGTAGCTCAGCAATGTCAGAGAGCTGCTGCTGGTTTCCTATCCTCTCTGCATTTTACTTGATGGGTGGGGGTACAGGACTCAAATAGTTTGTATATGCAAATGCACAAACAAGTGAATTATCAAGGACCATCAGTTGGGGAGAGAAAAAAGTCAAGTGTCTTATCTTTCCCGGAGACTTATGCTATGAATAGATAAGCAGATCATCTTTCCAGGTATGTTCCATTAAGTATATTACTCAATCAACTAAAACAGAAGACATACTGCAACTCTAATCTCCTCAGGCATGTAGTATTCAATTATACTTAGAATTTTAAAGAGAGAACTTTGCAGAGCATTCAGAGTGCTTGCATTTTTGGCACTTGGTTGTGTTTTGTGAAAGCTAATAAAGAGTATTCTGACTAAGAGGGCATAGGACAGGCAGGTGAAATATTGAAAAAATATAATATTATACAAGTTCTGAAGTGGAAATGTACACCATCCCTCAAAATGGTTTCCTGACATCTTATCTAATATTTTGAAATTAAGTCAAGGGTGGAGAATGAAAGGGAATTGCCAGCCAATTCTGTGCCTACGGTGTATGTTTTGTGTATATTGTTATAATTAAAACAGACATGCTGCTGAATAGTTTGTTTGCAAGTGCCCTTTCTGTTTTAAAAGTGCATTCAATGATGTACTTTGTTTTGTTATGTAAATTGCTTTTTGGATTGAATACTGTTCAGACAGACCAATTTTCCTGTTATTCTTCTAAGCAAATATTAGAGATGTCAGAAGTCGCAGTTCCTGCAAGCTCTCTTGAAGAGATGTCTGCTCTACCACATAAGATGTAGCAAATTGGCAGATAAATTCAGTCACAGACAGGTTCATAATTTGGTAGCAGACTACTACTTCTATTGGTTTGACTTGAAAAGAATCTAACATAATGTCTTTGGAGGGTTATGGGAAAAACTCTGCTTCAAATCTGTTACTGGAAGAACTTGCAGCAGGGGTTACAGTTGAGGTTTACCAGCTTCTCAAATCGAACCCTATTTTCAGTTTCCTGTCTTCTATTAAGCTTTAAATGCATTGGCAGAAATTTCAATGTCAGTTGTATGAGCTAAGCTAAATACTGGGATATTTCAGTCTACAAAATATGTCTGGTATTTGAGAGAGAGAGAGAAATTAAGGGAAAACATATTGTTTGGCTGAGTATTACATAGAAATGGTATAGCCTTTCACCAAAATGCTGTAAAGACTTGACAAAACAAGGAAGGATTTCCCAAATTCATCTATCCCTCCATCCTTCTCTGAAGTAGTTGCTGAGCTTTTTCATTCAAACTGCAATTAGAAAATGTTGTGGAGTGTATTTGTATCCTAGTTTTGTTCCTACTCATGAAACACATGGGTATCTTTTTTCTTTGTACCCATATCTGGCCAAGGTATAAACATCTACAAATTCATGCATATTTACTAGATATTTTTGTACATTTTAGGATGTTTTCTTTAAAAGTTCTTTTCTTTTTTGCACAGAGCATGTTTCTATCCACCCATGGAAATTATTGCATATGCAATGTTAATTTCCCCCTTCATTACTTTTTGTTCCCCATTGTTCCACCACCACTGAACAGATGTGTCATCACTGGGCTGAAAAGAATGAGGCAACCTTGTATTCCTTCTTTTTCCTCTTTAATGTAGGTGCAGTGCCAAAGGTGAGTCTGCTTGTGGCCAAATAGATTTTCCCATATGTCCCCTCCTCTAAAGCCTTTCATTTCCTTCTTCCTGGTGACCTGAGCCAAGGAAAGCATCTGTTTCTTGGTTCAGTAGCAGAGATATGAGGTCCAGTGCAGGCAAGGGAGTGGTGAGAAATACAAGCATAGTCTTATATGTCAGTTCAGGGACGGTCACCTAGAAGAACACAGTTCTTCATCAGAACTGATAAACATTAATCTACTTCTTAGATAAGCAGTTTCTACCTATATATGTTTAGTTTTCGCCTATGTCTTTCAGTGTGACCAGTGAGAGCTGAAACCTTGCAGAAGTTAACAAGTCTTTATTTAGCCCTGTGTGAAAGTCAGGGACACAAAATATATAAAAGAATTTCAATGTTTGAAAGCACAGAGAGAAAATGAGATCTGTGGATATGCCTGAGAGGATGTTTGGCCCAATCTAGTCTTATATACTCTTGAAATACTTTTCTAAGGTAAGTGGAGAAGTCAGTAAAGATTACATACTTATTAGTGGGAAGAAATGTGTGTACTTGAGCTGAATTGGAAGCTGATACCTGAAGAGTGATATTCCATTCCCTGCATCTCTTTGTACCCCATAGTAGCTTTCTACTCCATTTTTATTTTTCTCAGAGCAGTTCTAATAAAGTAGAAGTGCATTCATTTATTTTTTTTCTCTAGGTAGAGCACAAGACTATTTTAAATTAAGGTTTTTGGAGACTGGCTTTTTCCCTTACAATTTTCAACACAAAACTAAAATGAAGGAGAGACCCTAATGTAGTAAGTAGGGCTTATTACTTACAATGTTGCCTTCTATTTCCAACCTCAGGTTCCCAGTGGGTCCACACACTTACCTCACTAGCTAACTTTGCAATGAACTGTTCATCTCTTTCAAAGAGAAATGGCTTTTCAGAAGATAAGCAGCTAAGACAGCATTAATAAAAACCTCTCTTGCAACACTCACCTTCTTGTGGCCACCTGGGAAATGCTGCCTTCTTTTGCATTACTACTTTCCAGTATTATGCAGGAAATAAATGTATTTTCTGGTTGTCCCTGTAGCTCTTGCAGTCTAAGTCAGGTCAGTCACAGATGCTTAGGCCAAGCTGCATATTTCCTCCTGAATTCCAATTTTTAGAAAAGTTTGAGACTCCCAGTGCATCATGTTAATTGGGGAGTGAAGTCTGAATCAGTTTCTTGACCTTCCTTCTCCCTTGGTCTTTGTTTCTTTTGTCCTCACTGAATAAACAGTTTGCAGCAATCCAAATGTCAGGAATTTCAAGTAGTCAGTTTATAAATAAGCACTCTACCAAAAAATGCTACACAAAGGTCATTTCAGTTTTTATGGTAGTATGTTAGCCCAAGAAAAGCGGCATACATCTTAATCTTTAATCTCTCTCTGAGTTTTAGTGGAAGAGTCTGTTCCATTGCTTATGAAGTGGCTGTTGTTAGTCAAGCATGAGAACTACTGAAGCAGCAGTGAGATGAAGTAAACAGATCTGAACTGGTTCTGTCACAAAAGTGAAAAACTTGAATTCAAGTTTCAGAACTAGATTTCATTCTTTGTTCACAGAATAATAGCTGTAATGATGGATCTGTCAGGTGGAAACATTATGGAAAATTAATGGAACTTTTAGCTTAATTTTTTCTCTCTGCATTTCTATTATATCTTCAACATAAATATAGTAGAATAAATGTTGTATTGTTTGCCCTTTGGCTTTACTGACCAGAAAACATTTTCAAATGAGCTATATGTAATGGCTTCTGCCTAAGGAGCAAATCTTATAGTTGATAAGGAATTCCTGGTACTGAACTAAAGGTCCAACTATTAATAAATATTCAAACTTGACAGAGTTCACACTGACTACTGAAATCTTGTATCCAACAGTTTGGTCCATTGTAGTGTGTAAGGAATACTACTGTCAGGAACAGTAAACAAGAAATAGCCAATAATGGGAGTCCAGTACAATCTTGCAGCTGAAGGAAATCATAATCTCTGCTGTGAGACTTGGTTCCGCAATCAGGAGTCTGTCTGTCACTATCTCAGCTAATTACCACGATTGCAACTGAAAAAATGGCTATTTTGCAGATAATTATGTCCCTTGATCACCTGTGGTACAAGTCTGGGGTTATCTTTTCTGTTTCTGTAAAGCCTCAATATAATTGGTTGTGACTGAATCTCCCATGGCAAAATTTTGGAATGATCTTTCATCTTGGCATTTCAGATGCATACTATGTGTGCCACGTTTTCAAGCATGAGTTCAAAAATTGTCTGAGGATACCTTATAGGGTCACTAATGCACCTGGATGGGCATTATTAGAAATTTCAAGGAAGATAAAAAATTATCTGGGCCTAATGAATAGTTAATCAGAAGCACATTACTGCTTTTTATTGTTCATCAAAGTTTATTGTTAATCATCAAAGTAGTTTGTAAGGTCAATTTTTATATAGAATGTAGTATGTTAAACTATAGAGGCTTTTTTCTTGGTCAATTTAGAATTTAAGAAATATTCATGGATGTCTCTTCAGGAGATACATTGGGCTTTGTTATTATTTACTGTCAGTTTTGATCTAAATCTTTAGATTTTAAGGAAAAGGGGGTGTGATCTCACACACAAATACTTTTTTCTTCATTTCCATATTGCCTTAGTTAAATACCACTGATGTGTGCCTCAGCCTACCACTCAGTATTATAAGGTCACAGAGGAAAATAAAGCATGGTGTGGTTTTGATTTCACCACAAGCTGCTTCTTCCAGAAACAAAGTGCCAAGCAAACCAACCTGTAGCACCTTCTTCGGTGTGAAAGTGGTGAGCAGTTCAAAGTAGGAGTTCCCTACAAGTTTCTACTGCTATTCAGGTTGCAGGTATTTTGCCTAATTAAAGGTAATGAGGATGTGTTAACTACTCAATGTTATTAAAAGGAAGTGATAGTAGAGCTAGTTTCACAATGGTAACTGCTATCAGCATTTCCATAATCTTAATGAAATCACCTCTTCAAGGACTGCCACTCATTTTTATATTCATATCTTACAGACTCCTCAGATGAAGGAAATGATATTGTGTTTTCTTGCTCTATATAACTTCCAACAGCTTTCTCTTCCAGTTTTTATTGCATGAAAATCAAGCATATCTAATCCAGAAAAAATACATGTAATAGGAAAATAAGAAAAAGGCAGGGAATTCAAAAGTGTAACACATGTAAAGGCATTTACTCCATGTGGATTTTTCCTAGATGCTCAGTAACTGAAGGGTCCCTAACTTTCTGATTAGGTTTCTCAGGTTCATGAAATAGGTGCTGTTTTAAGAAGTGATGAAAAATGAGAAACAAAATTTGTGCTTTTCTTGATTACTCTTTCAACAGCAGTTTTAATGATATATAAAATCAGCAAGCCTTTAGAAAATGTGTGGGGGTTTTTTTTCCTTTTTAGAGAAATAGAAAATCTTAACTTAAAGAATTTTGTAGAAATATTGCCAGGGGATAGCAAATTTACTCTGCATTTTAATGAAATCACAAATGAGTCAATTTGAAACTAGTATACCATAAACTGCTCCCTTCCTACGTCTGTTCATAAGCATAGACAGTTGTATACCTAGGGGAGCCTTGGTTCCTCTCACATGCAAGGAAGAAAAGTTCTAACTAGTAAAACGTATTTTTCCTCATTCCCTGTGGGTAAACATCATAGAAGAAAACCTAGTTAAGTTTCATTTCTAAGACACAGAGCTTCTTGTCAATCATGGTTGCTAATAAGATTTTGTGGAGAGAGAATTGTGTCACTATGTGTATCCGTGTAGTGTTGCAATTTGCACTGAGGCAGTCAAGTGTAACTCTTATCTAACCAACCATACAAACCGTAATAGTAAAGCATGAGGCAAAGAAAAGTCTGGTTTACTAATGGCTGTTTTTAGAAAGTTCATTGAATTCTGTAGTGAAAAGCAACTCTGTCTTTAGAGGAGCCTTGAATACCCCAAACAAAACAAACTTTGAAGACATGTCTAGCAATTACATTTAATTGAAATAGACACATGTAATTTCTAGGTCTTCTAAATGGACAGTTTTAGAATTTAGAAATGACACATGCAAAGAGTTATACATAGGCCCTTGTGGGATCATTGTCTGCTCTTGTCAAAACCAGATCCCCAAACTCTGCTGAATTGCATTGTGTATGCAAGTATTTCTGTAATAGGATTTGTGCTAATTGATATAATTGGACATCAGTGGTTAAAACTGACATCTTGGCTGTGATCCACACTGATAGGATGAGTCTTCATTTTGTTTTAAATGACTGGGACATAAATAATGTAATTCTTGTTTGCCAAATCTTGGGTCCTAAATCTGTGAATTTTTCTCTTTTGATAGCAATCACTGGTCATAGTCTTATTTGAACAAAAGGTATGTTTTGACCAGTGTTAACTTTTTTGTGGTGGGGGTGTGTGTCTCTTTGAGTACTATTATTCTTACATGTCTTCTTACCTTGCAATCCTTCTGCCTTCAGAGAAGTAGAACTTAGGGCAAGAACTGCAAGTTTTACATTCAGGTTAAGCTGTTGCACCGGTAACTGTCAATTTAAATGGAACTGCAGGTGTACCTAATAGGCACATATGATATTACGTATACTTGAAATAGGAATTTTCTTTGAAAAATGTTAATTTTGTTCTCATTGATTTAAAACTCTTTCTTCATTGTATTATTAGGGGATTTCCTGGATTTTTCTGGAGTGCAGGTCAGTTTGGCATGTACGGATGGACTTTGTGTACCCAAATTGCATAAGAAGGAGCTTCATGAACCCAGCCACAAATGAAATGCCCAATGGGTTTACTCTGCGGTAGCAATCTTGAGTAGTTTTTCAATTGGGTAATTAATCTTAATCTGGAGTCATTCTTGAATTCATTTTTGTTCCTGAAATGTTGAAAGGAGTATAGTTGTCTGAAGTATAGGAGGAAGATTCAGACTTAAAAGGGCATGAAGGTGGACTTCAGTGCTTACTGCATGATTTGTGGAAGTTTCTTGTTCCTAAAAGTATATATATGGACTTATTTGGCTACATTTGTCATTGTCATAAGTAGCAGTAGAGAACTTCAGAGATCTGCCATCTGAAGTGCTGATCCACCATCAGCACAGTATGATCTCCAGAAGGTATTACCGTGTAGTGGGAATGCTACAGTGATATGTACTCTCCTTAATTCCTGTAAATTAATATTTTCTTATCTCTTCTGTACTGAATCATTTAGGAATGGTCACAATATTTCAATAGCTTTTCTTCTAATATGACATTTCTGTTGGAGGTGAAAGTTGTGTTCTCCTCCATTTCTAATTGTGCCAGCAGCCATAACATTGTGATTCACACAGCTTTTACTTGGCATGAAATAGGAGTAAGCTAGCTTTAGGGTATGAGCCATTTCAAGAGCAGAGCCTTTTATTTCATTCCATTCCCTTTAACCTTAGATGGTATTAAAAGATTCCTTTTCATTTTGCCCAGTGAATCTTAGGGATCTTGGTTGTTGTTCTCCTTGGAAGTTTTTAGCTAACAGTTCAAAACTCAGCCATCCTGGTGATGTCCCTTTTCTTCTGCATATGCTGTGCATATCTAGCCCTGCAATATGGTTTTACCAGTTGGTATCTGGTAACAGAGCCTGCCAAAAAAGTGAGACTAAAAGTAAGCTTAATTGATAAAGCAGCCAGTTGTCATTCACAGTTTCTCTGTTCTCAGCTCTAGATATGTCAATTTGTGGCAGGTCTCAGTTGTGGTGAAACTGCTTATCAAGGACAATAAACAGTAGAAGGAGAGTAGCAAAAGAGGCTCTGTAGATCAACTCCTTTCTCTCTAGCTTTCCTGCAGGGTATTGTCTCAAACCACAGTGTCATAGTGGATGTAGCTCTGCTAGGGCATCAAGAGAAAGGATATGTTCTAATTAGAGAACGAACATGAGGTTAGTCTGCTTTCTCTCCACAGGTAGTAGAGTCATCATGAGTCATGTGTTACTGTACAACACCTGAAGTATTTGTTTTAATTTGTGGTGGGTTGACCCTGGCTGGATGCCAAGTGCCCACCAAAGCTGCTTGTCACTTGCCATCACAGGCAAAACAGATGTGACTTGGGGAAATTAGCTGAATTTATTACCAATCAAATCAGAGTAGAGTAATAAAAAATAAAACCAATTCCCTCCAACTTCCCTCCACCCCTTAATTCTTTCCAGGCTCAATTTCACTCCTGAATTCTCCACCTCCTCCTCCCAGCAGCACAGAGGGTTGCAGTCAGTTCATCACATGTTGTCTCTGCTGCCCCTTTCTCCTCACACTCTGCCTCTGCATCCCATGAGAGACAGTCCTCCATGAACTTCTCTAGTGTGAGTCCTTCCACAGGCCAAAGTTCTTTGTGAACTGCTCCAGTGTGGATCCCTTTTACATGGTGCAGTCTTTCAAGGAGCAGGCTGCTCCAGCATGGTTCTCCCATGAGGTCACAAGTCCTGTCAGAAAACCTGCTCCAGCCTGGGCTTCTCTCTTCATGGATCCACAGGTTCTGCCAGGAGCCTGCTCCAGCACAGGCTTCCCACACGGTCACAGCCTCCTTTGGGCTCCTTCCCCTCCTTCTCCACTGACCTTGTTGTCTGCAGAGTTTTTTATCTTGCATATTCTCACGCCTCTCTCCAGCTGCCAGAAAATATTTTATGATGGAATAATTTGCCAAAGCTTCCTCAAATCTCTGCCTTCTACCTAATATCATGTAAGTTCGATATTAAGAAAAGAAAGGCATTTCAAAAAGAAGGTTGTATTACGTCACTGTAGTTGCTGGAACAAATGGACAAAAGTGAAATAGCAGTGCAGCATTTTAACATCCAGTAAAGCTGGGACCTTATTTCTGGTTCATGGGAGCACAACACAATCAGGGAAAACCTGGGAGTCCAGGCGGACAGTTGTAGGAACTCACCTATCCATGTGCTTCCATAGCAACCAAAGGGAAAGATTAATCTTCAGCTCCTGTGACACTGACACCTATATACAAAAGATAATTTCATTGGAGAGTAGTTACTATTCACACCTGTGGCCATTACATGAATATTTTAGCATCAGATCAAAATGCTACGACCACATTCTCGTTTCTGATTCAAAACACACTATTACCAGGAGTGATTTGCTGTTAGTATGAGAGAGCCTCTAGATGACAGCTGCCTCTCAGAAACCAGCCCTTGTGAAATGGCATTCAAATGCTGGCTGATTTGCAAATGTGTAATTCTCCAGAGCTTTCTATACAATAACCTCAGATACAAAGCACAGTTTTGTCTTTCCAGGAGTGGCTTTGGGAGGTTCTGTGCTTGAAGTTGATGTTAGTCATGTTTTATAACTTACTGCTACAATTCTTCAAAGCAAATTCCTTAGACCTTGTTCATTTTTAAGATCTATTGATTTACCAAGAAACATCTTCAGAAGAAAAAAAATATGTATCTGAAGTATTAAGAACTGGGTGGAGAGTAGAAGAACAAGTCTGATAAATGCACTTTGAATCACAGGAATACTTGCAAAGCTTTAAGCCAAACATAATCTAACTTAACACAGTCAGTTTCTGATTCTTTTTCTAGAAAATGCTGTAAAAAAACCCCGAAACAAGTCAAAATACCAAGTTCTCAGAAATTCCAGTCCTTCAGTAGATTCCAAAAGGTCAAATCTGTCACTTTGATATTTATGGGGTATCATTCAAACCTGTAAGCCAGTTCTTGTGCCTGTTTTCTTCTGTACTGTGTATTTTCTCTTAAAGGTTGGTACTTACTGGGAGAATTAAAACTAATAGGATAACATCACATCAATGTCAGTGTCTTTGGTAGAGGGCAGTGAATATTTGTTTTTTTTAATGCAAACTGATTGTCTCACCAAGACACACGCATGGAGTTTATCTTACAAGTTGCCTATATTTTGCTTCAGGCTTTTCAGATCCAAGAGGGTGAGTGGCAAATCAATTTGACCATTTAACCATTAAATGTTTAACCATATTCCAGTGAGGACTGCATTATGGAATGGACTGTAGAAATAGAGGAAAATGGCAAGAAGTAGAGGAAAATGGCAACATTCCTTCTCAGTACAGAATGTCTCATACTTTACCTTCTTCTGGGCATTTCCCCATCTATAGAGTTCACTTTAATAGCTTTGAATATAGCAAAGCTATTAAGTCTTGAGAGAGGAGTTTATGATATTGAACAGGAAGAAGAACATTTTATAAGCATGGCAATGGTTTAAGTATTGTGTAGGCTGTTTCCTTGCTTTTAAGCAAAACTGATGGTTATACACGTTGCAGTTTCTCAAATGTGTGTGTGCTTTCAGGTTCATGCAGAAATTTGTAAGTGCTTTGCTGAATGGGGGTCAGTGGCCTGTGCTGAGTAGAGAAGGACTTAAACACATCCTTCAGTGTAGGCACAGAGTCATGTGCTTTGCTGGTTTGCCCTAAATGCACTACATGGCTAAATATTACTAAGGAAAGATTGCTAGGATAATGAACCATAAATGGTGCCTTTCCCAAGGGTATAATGCCCTTTATAAGATCTTTTAATGGATCTCTGTAAAGATATATTGCTTTTTGCTCATTACATACTCTTACCTTTGCCTCTGACGTGAGCAGAACATGTGCCAGGCAGTATATTTACACGGAGGTGATGAGGTAGAAAGTCTTGCCAAGAAAACCTGTAGATTGTTACATGAGCAAAAAAATAACTGATGAAGTTTGTGGTCTGTATAGAGGAATGTAAAAGCAAAAGTTTCAGTCACTTCAATCCCCACATGAACCATCAGTTCACAAGCTTTAAGAAGAAAATTGACCATTTGTTTGCTCTATTCCAAAAAAAAAAAGAAAAATACTATGGTTGGATATTCCTGTTAGAAGGAGGGCTATCTTTCTTTGTAAGTATCACTGAAATAATTGCTGAGGGTTTGTCCCATGCTTGCTTTAACTTTTGGGCATCTCTGAAGTGGTCAGGCAGTTGGACTTGATGTCATTGTAGACCCATTCCAACTAAACTATTTCAATGGACTCTATTAAGTTATTTCTATTTTGACACTTGTTAAAAATCACTCCAGAAAGAAACGAGAAGAGCAAAGATATGTGAAACAGTTATAGGGAGGTTTTCTACCAATTCTTCATTTAAATGGTTAAATAGAACCTAGAAAAAATTGCTATTGCAGAATATCAAGGCCTTTTGTGCTTATGCACAGGGGGCAAATGACTTGCAGTCTTTTGTTATTAAATAATGGAACTTAGTGGTTTATTTTTTTAATTCTAAGTAAAAACTAAATTATATGTAATTAATGTTTTAGTCAGAAGAAATTTTATTTCTCACTGACAACTGGAAAAAAGATTATTTTCTAATTGCATGTAGTAAAATAATTTTGCTATAATATCCTTTCATTTTCCAATCAGAACTTGATTACTTCCTCTGGAGAAAAAAAAAGAAGAGGAAGGAACCAAATCTTTCTTGATTTCTTTTGCTTAAAAAAAGCCAACCTGTTTTGATTTACATTCATGTACATCTATGTCCACCTTAAGCAAAATAGATTAAAATGGTCCTCCATACATATATTAGGGTTTTAAAAATGCTGTATTATAGTTTTTGGAGGTGCTTCAAATTTAGTGTGTTATATGTTGCAGCACATATGTGAATGTCTCAAAGAAGTCAATAGTTACAGCAGTTTCTGAAGGAGGACTAGAAGATTCCTATAGTCATGTGAAGTAGGTCAGCTTTAATAGTAATCTTGGCAGTATCTGGATTCCCAGGGAAGCCAGCCCAGTGCCAGCTCCAGTATGGTGGGCACTTGGAAGTCTGCAAGCCAAACTAATGTGTTGACAAATTTTACTAGTGAAGAAACACAGAACTAGAATTCCAGTGAAATATAATAATAATGACAGATAATAAATCAACATGTCAATATGAACAAGCTTTATTTATATACGTGATCTGGAAATGATTTCTAACAGTACATTAACCTTTTTTCTAGCAGGTTTGGAAAGGACAAATTAAAGGACTCTGGCTTGCAATAGAGCATGTTCAGAGGTTATACCCTTGTCACCTCTGTGTTATGCCTACACTTGCACGTAACTATTGCAGCTGTTTCTCTTATTTTTCAGAAATTCTTGACTAAACAACAATTACCTTCAGTGCAGGACAGCAAGGGGTGTACAGAGAAAGAAAGATCACTTTATATTCCTTGTATATTCTATGTATTTGCACTTTTATTTCCACTTGATGGGAAGAAGTACAGAAGATCAAACAGGCAGGCTTGGGTTTTGATTTGGGTCTTTTCTTCTTAAATGTCCTGAGACACTAACCATGTTATGGCTGTGAGACTCAGATTTTGAACGCTTATTTCAAGTGTCGTTGCTTATCATTATGATAAAAAGAGAGAAAAAAAGATAGTCAGTGTATATTTTAAGACCCTCTTTGTAGTGGGTATTTTAAAACATAAGATCCTGTTGAATTTGGAGTGCATGGAGGTTGATGATGTAATTGATTCAAAGCTGATTTCTCTTAGAACTATGGTTGGGGAACTGGAGGTGATAACACAGCTTTCATGATGAGCACTGCATATGGTTTTCTGATAAGGAAGTTGGGAGGAAATACAATATTTAAAAGCCTTCAGGATAGAAGGAAGAGAAGAGGGAGCGAAAGAAAAAGCTCTGGCAGTGTTAACGTTTCAGCTGGATCCAAACCAGCACAGAATTCTGCACCAGGGTCAAAAGGATGCACACTAATCCAAGAACTGGAACCCAGATCAAAGCAAAACAATAGAGATTTTTCAGAACAGCAGCAGTTAATAAAGAAAAAATGCATGATAAAAAAATAAACCCCAAATAATGCTATTTTTTGTAAGACTTGGATATTCCTCAACATACTGTAAGAAATTCCTTCAATGTTGCTGTTGAGTTTACCTTCTGCAGTCAGTTCAGCCCAGCTGGCTTGAAACTCTGACCTACAGATTTAGATATACTTGTGTGATTTTGCATTTTCAAAGGCTTTCTAGTTTTGATAGTTCTTCAGGTGCCTGAAAATGGCACACTTATTTTTTTAATTGTCCTGGTTTTGCAAGTTGCTCAAATTCATTCACACCTTGAGAACAACTTAAACTTTTACCAGTCCATTCCTGAAATGTTCGTTACCCAGAATAGGAAAATGCGGTAAAACTGGCAGGTAATTTTAGAAATCTTAAGCTGATACATCATTCTGTGATTTAAGTGCAAGCATCATAGTAGTATACAGTTAATAAACTGTAATTTTTAATTAATATGATGATCTTTATGCAGAAGATGAATAATCCTCCCAAGATTTGTGCCTTGATTCGTGTATCTGTCCTAAAACCTAGGATTTTAGTAGTGGTATCTCTTTCCAAAGTGCAGTTGAACATATGTAGTCCCAGCAGGGGCTATTCTGCCTCCAAGGTTTTGATTCTTTCTAGATCTGCCAGCACTTTGGAACCCATATATAGAAATACATGAGGTAAGCAAATGTTTTTTATAGCATTTAATATGTGTGAGGGGTTTTTTTGGTGGTGAATCTCTTGAATCTTCTTTGTCTATAGAATGAAACAATGGTGACAATTAAGTTTATTTTATGCAAATGTAGGTAATGATCCATTAACCTATAGCATCAAAGCTATTTTCACATTAATCATTCAGTGCCCTTCTAATATGGGAGAAATAAATACCATTCCAGCCTATTCTGTTGAACTAACTCCTTTTCTAACATTATAATAAGTGTGTAGTAAAATAATTTAATTTTTTAATCATAGGTAAGGAATTGAAGAGCTTAGTGTTGGACTGACAACACCCTCCCCAATTAAAAACAAACAACAAAAAAACAACTTCAAAAGTGAAATGTTTTACTTTTGGTTTTGGCACTTTTATGTCAGAGTGTCGAGAGCAACAGTGACTAACAATTAACTGTAACAGTGATAAAAAGAAAAGCTGTTGTAAGCATAGTACATAGTATTATCAGACAATGAAATCAGGGTCTCTTTTTTTAAACATTTTGTCTGCCCATAGGCATGTCTTTAGAATTTTTGTGACTGGAAAAGGTGCTTCCATCTTCTGTTTTACCCATATGGTCCCATGATAACAGATGCCTGAAATGGCTTGGGAAAGGTGTGACTCATACTATCTGCTGGATTTTTCCTGGCATTTTTTCCCTTGATTTGTCAAAATATTGCACAAAAGAATGTTCATTTATAGGATTACAGACTAAAACCTACATTTAGAAATACTGTCATAAATGCCTGCATGCAGTCTGGCTGTCTTTCCTGCCAAGGACTGTTAATGCTTAAATTAGCCACCTGATGGTCTGGTGCCTTGTTGTTCACAAATGTCAACTGCTCATGAAAGAAATAACAGGGTTTTTTTTCCCCATCAATCCACAGAATGACATTCTGAACGAGCTCATAAATGCCACTAATTGCTGGATAAAATTTGCATGTACTTTCTTTTGCATTGTTTAGTGCTCCATTGTAGGTTAAATGGCAGCAAATGGAGCTGCCACCAAGACTGCAAGTAAGACTCTTCAAACTTTGTTTCTTCGGAAGAAAAAGTGGCTGAGACATGAAAGCAGAAAACTTGATTCCAGTCTTGTTTCTAGACTCTGGTTATAATTTTATATAATTATTAGGGAAAGAGTTCAAAGACAGGCTTTTCTTCCATACAGGGCTTATTCAGATAAAAGACATATTAATTTTCTGTATTTTCTTCCATTGAAGTTTGCTTAGTGTTTAAGATGATTCATTTCTTTTTTGTCTTCTGTCCCCTCTTTGCTCTCTCCCCTCCCGCTCTGAATTCCCAAAAATCCAGAACCTGTATCAAAGTTCAAATTGATTTAAAAAACAACAAGAAAATCCACAAAAAAACCCCAAAACTGTTTATAATTTGGGAATCAGTATTTAAGAAATTTCATCTTCTAAAAACTTCTTTTGAATTGTCAAGAAAAATAACCCAAAATCAAACTGACCTGTTTCCTATAATGCTATTTAACATCTAAAATCACATTACTGAAATAGCTGTTGAATTTGTACTCTTCAGCAATTTTAAACTAGTTCTCTACTATAGTCTTAGGATCTGTTCCATAGAATGCATTTTACTTCAGACATTTAACTACTCCTTGAAGCTCCAATGTCCTCAGTACAATTGGAAATATGATTTTTTCAGCTCTCTACCAAACTATTCTGAGAACCAAGAAATCAGTTTTGATAGCTACAAATATCTGGAATTCCCATAGCTCACTAGCAGTTTATTTGACAGTAAGCAAATGGAAATATTTTCAAAGAAGCAGAGGCTTTAAAGGACAGACTGAGAAAACAAGAGCTCCCAAACGGAATATTGTCACCTCTGATGCGCTTGTATCAAGCATGAAGATGAGGTTTGTCACTGTAGATCTCCAACTGCAGAGCCTCCAGAGATGTTCTTTAAATCTGACTTCTCTTGACCTGTTCCAGAAAGCCTAGTCAGCATATTATAAAAGATTGTTCTAAGTATTAGTTTCATATATCCAAACTTTTAAATAATCAGAACATGGGGAGCTATGTGCCTAAAAAAGAGGCAGCTGATTGAGATGGATGTGCTGAAGGGACAAGAGTCACTTGGAGGTGATCCTTTGAAACTTGCCTTGTTTGCAGTGGGACTGTGTTTCCCAGAGTGTACTCTCTTCCAAGCGAGGTAGAAGGGATATTTTTCTTAAATATCTACTGTCTTGAACAAATTTATTTCTAAATTTCACAGCAAGTAAGATAAATCCTCTTTCTGGTTCTCCTTTCATAGCACCATCCCTAGGTTTGGTTTTGTCATGTTCTATTTGGAACAAGGACAGGTTGCCAGAAAAAGGGGAGTGACAAAGTATGGCTGTTCCCAAGGTGCCCTACATGCCTGGGCCTGGCTGTGAGGAGTCCTGCAATTTGGGGGGGGGTGTTACTTGAGAAGGAAGAATACACACACACAGAGTGAAGCAGTGCTTAAAGCAGTTAATTCAGTTACCCAAACTGAATTTTACCAAGCCTGACCACACTTTTTTAAGAAGTGTAGGGGACTGGTTAGCCAGAGACAGCAATTCCTGTTCTACTTCCTGCATGCTAGCTGCATATGGGATGGGAAAGGATCTTGCTTTCAGAATGTTAATGGATGTGAGCTGGCATATTTGAAAATGAAGATGAGGGCACAAAGATATCTGGTATTCACAGCAGGAGCTTCAATCCTCGTGTCTGGCACACACTACTTACTTTTAATAGCTTGTGCTTTGAAAATCTGTTAAAAAGTCATTATGCCAGCTAAAACCAGGCAATTATGAGTCCACAAGTAACTGTTTGCTTTGGACCATAATGGAGTATGGCAGTTTACTGACTAGAGTCAACCTCATGAAAATGTTCAAATGTAGACATGAACACAGTGGTATAACAGCTAAGGGTTAGCAATATGAACTATTCATCTGGTATGGAGAGTGTACAAAATGGCTGTATCAAAATATAACCCATTTGAGGGTTTTGCAGTATATTTAATCTGTATTTTGGGCTTTTTTTTCGTTAGCCATATCGATTCCCTAAGCCTGTTAAAGTTGTAACTGCCCATAATTAGCAGTAAGCTTCAAGGCTACTGTTGTAGTAGTACTCACCTTTTAAAAGGCTATAGGATTTCATATAAATGATGTACAGGATTAGGATAAGTAATCTTGGCTAACTTAAGCTACACTGATGTTTCTAAGAAATTTCTTAAATCTTTCTTGTTTTGATATGATTTGATAGGAGTTCCCAGGGCTTTCTGGATAAAGTAATTTTCTTTTCTTCCTCTTTCTTTCCCTTGCTCCAGTAGTTTACTCTGAGATACTAGCCATTTCATTGTGCATTAAGAATTAATAGAAAAAAACTAGTTAACATGGGTTTTCAGTGGAGAATCTTGATCTGGTGATCTTTTGTTTTGCATTATTTATGTAAATTTGTTACAGTGGTGAGTGAAATGGATAAGCATTTGGCATTTTACCACTGCACAGGGCACTCTAATGTAGAAGAGAGTTCACATGTGTTGAAATTGCTTCTGTGCCTCATGTTCACTGGCATGCAGAGAGGTCATTGTTACTGGTAGGCATGAAGGTATTGTCAGTAAAGCAAGTATAAAAGAATTAGGCACAGATTTGCAGTAACTAAGAATGTGGTTACTTTTAGTGGTGAAGTTAGAAAGGCAGTGAACAGAAACTGCTCCTATGGGTATTGTGTAGCTTGATTTACCAGTATTGTTCTTCAAAGGCTTTGTAAAGAGAAAAAGGAAGTCTGTTGAGCACTGTATATTTGAATGTCATAAGCAAGTTATATTCCATATTTTGAAAAATTAGCTGATAAAAGGAAGATTGTAATTATGTCACTGATACAGGCATTTTAGGTAAAAATAATTAAATAATTTGCACCAATTTGAAATACTGTCTTGTTTGTGGAAGATTATTTGGATCTCAGAAAGAAATATTTTTGAAAATTTATATTAAAATAAGTAAGTACCTAGTAAAGCACTTAAACCAATTTTCTCTGCAGTGTTGTTGACCAGTGTGAACTATTCTGTGTCTAAAATTTGATGTGCTCCCAGCTGTATCACTGCTGTCTTCAGTCACAGTAGGTTTATATAAGATCCTAATTTTATCTTGACAGTGTCAAAACTTTTTATCTTGGCACCTGCAAGATTTCATTATTGCTTCATAATTTTTATTAATTTATCAGATGTATAAATTATGCTAAATTTATATTGTAATGATATAGGAGTGCTTATTCTGCATAACACAGTGAGGTTTGAATGTCCAGAAGTAGAAGGAAAATGAGATGACATTTTGTTCATTTCAGGACTTCCAATGCAATTAATGTTCTACAGGGATTTTATTTCACTGCAGTCTTAAGTGTATAAAAATGTGTGTGTTTGTGTATGAATATACAAATGCATATTTACTATGAGGGTGGTAAGGCACTGGAACAGGTTGCCCGTCCCCTGGGAGTGTTCAAGGGCAGGTTGGATGGGGCTCTAAGCAACTTGATCCTAGTGGTAGGTGTCCCTGCCTGTGCAGGGGAGTTGGAACTAGCTGATCTTTAAGGTCACTTCCAACCCTAACTTTTCTATGATTTTTTTTCTATGGATATATATAGGAATATAGCTGTAAAAATGTAGTTTAAGAAATATTAGGAACTATTTCCTTCTGACTGTTTTTAATAAATAGATTTCTGTTACTATCTGCTCTGCAGTGTTTTCTGACAATATCTGAGGCCATGTTGTCCAATCAGTGAGCTGTTTTGCTCTTTAAAAGCCTTTTATTAACCACTAAGCTCACTGGCTATTGAATGGTGGCAGCAGCAGGGCCCGGTATGTAGCTCATTCCTCCACTCAGGCTGTAGAGTCAGCTTTACTTTTTCCTCTCTGTTTAGCTCAGTGACTACGTATGTAATCTAGACAAAATGTGATAGCAGAAACAGATGGAGTTGCATTATACCCAACAGCGTAACAGTTGGGATCTCTCCAAGGGAGTGTAAAATAGGTATTAAAGTCTCCTCAGCTGGAGGAGGATATGGACCAGGATCTCCCCTTGGGAATGTTTTGTCAGCAGGATAGGCAGGGGAGCATCTTTTTTTCTTCTTTTTCCTGAAATAACCAGAGTTCATCTACAGGATGAGTCCAACAAGTGAAAGAGCTGAATGCCATTTTGCCCTGATGGGTCCTGACCATAAACTTCAACATTTTCAAACATTATTTTTATGCCTGCTCTTTAAGAGGAGCTCTAGGTACCCATAAGCACTGGAAAGTTGGTTGTAAACTCTTAATGTTTATGGATTTAGGTACCGGAGGCTTCTTATAAACCTCTAGAATACATTTTTACCCAAAATATCAAATCAAAGTTACTTCAGCAGTGGGGATTTTTTGCTGTTTGTGTAAAACTGTTCTTTGTAATAACCAAAATTACTCAACTGGGGAAGGCACCAATGCCAGACAGGAGAATAATGTAATGCCCATATTTATAAAGAGAGAATGCAACAGTGCTGGTGATTGCTGGCCTGTTAGCCTGGCATTGATCTGGAGCAAAGTAATGCACTTATTAATACAGTGCTTGCTTAAAAATCCTACCAAGCATCTTGATACTGATTTTGATGAGATTACAATCTTGAATTATAAAACAAAGATACTGGCATTAGTCATATGCTGTGGAAAAAAATACCTGTTTCACATTATACCTTGGCTTAGAAGAAGAGCAGAACAACGTGGTACAGTAAACAACTGGTATATTTTAAAGCAATGTGGTTTAATAGAATTTTGGCATCACTGAGTAGATGTATTTTGAGGTTCTTTTTACTGTACTGTTTAACACTTTTTATCACACATAAAAAAATGAGTGCTCATAAAATTTTCAGATTACAGAGCGACTGGGGATGTGGTTAATGATGCTACTGACAGATCAGATTCAGAGGGACCAGAATTTCCTGTGTGCAAGCAAAGCAGGGTGCAGAAAAGCCCATGCTTTTAATAAAGTCACACTTTCTGAAAGGAAGATCCTACCTAGGAAGTCATTACTCTTACAGACTGTGATTTTGATGGAAATGAATTAGATATGAGTTCTTAGTGCTGTCCGCTCATGTATGTGCACAAGCTGTATCAGGTAGGAATGGAGAAATAACACCTCTGCATTTTGTTTGTTTATGAGCACCATCAGAAAGTCACCTAGCTCTGTCCACAGTCCAAGGCATGTATTGGCATTTGAAACAATATTCATGAAAGACTTCCTTCATTCCAAGAAAGATGGAAAGTCTGTAGGCTTTTCCTGTAATGAAACTCTGGAAGAAACGGAAATATCTTAATTTGTTCAAATCGTGGAAGTGCAAGTTTGGAGTTTTGTTTTTGGATGGGAAACAGTAATTTAGTAGATAATTAGAGAGGAACAGATACTTTTCTGTCAAATAACTGCTAAAGGCTGCAATGCAGCTATGTGTATGATTTTGGCTGAATTTCTAATTAGTGAAAAATTCATCATTTTTTTAGCCTTAGTTACAGAGCTGACTGATCTATGTCACTGCAGTGATCCTTTCCATTTTACACTGAAGGATTGTAATCATTATGGTGATAGTGGTGCCCTTGTGAGGCCAGCTGAGCCGCTGTCCAACAAAACAATCCAAAGCTGTGGAATCTGGAGCTTTGCTCAGTGAGGACATCAAGACCTGGTCCAGCAAAAAATTCCAAACACTGTTGTATGGCTAAATATGAAACTCACTTCTAATATTTCTGCCTTAATAGTAGTGAAATTGCAATTGCTGATGGCTAAAGGCAAATAAAAAATTTCCATGCACAAGTTGAAGAAACAAGTCAGTGTGGGCTGTGAGAGGGCTGTCTGTAAGAACAGGGCAAAGATCTGTTAAGCTAAGGAATTGGCAATTGTCAAGAAAAAGCAATATATATCTTACTGGTATATATTATTTTGAGAAGCTTCATGAAAGAAATGACAGTGAGTGGATTTTTGTAAGGTGAGAAGGAAGAGAAGATAGACAGAACAAGCCCCATACCTGAGTGATGTAAGACAAATTCCCAATTGTATTTTTAGCAAGATTGAACAGTCATAGAGAATAGAGCAATATGCTATAAATGAAGAGTGCTGACAAAGCACATGTTGTTAAAAACTGAGGAAGGATAATGCAATCAGACAGAGAAGGCTGAAATTTTGTTAGCATTCCATAATGCAAATGAAAAGAAGCCATTACAGTTGATTTTCCTTGAGGAAGTGGTCTATGTATATTCATTTCATCAATTGAGAAAAGGAATTAAATGCTGCAATTAAATGATCTTTATTTTCTACTTCAGTTTATTGTAAATGTCCCGATAGAACTAGATGTAGAGTTCTACAACTAGAAGAGATGGAGAATGATTCTGAAAGACTTTTTTATTTTATTACTATTCTCTTGTATTAAGTTTTGGTATAGAATTAAACTTAGTCCTTTTTGGGGAAAAGGAAGAAGTAACAGTTGATCATGGAGGGAGAAGAGGAGAAATGGCCATTAGGAAAGTCAGTTTTAATTTTCAGAATTGACTTGGAATCTCTATTCCAAATTAATTTTTGTTGTAAGGATTTAATATACTAAAACATGTCTCTGAAAGGATCCTGAACAATGTTCTAAGTCTACTTTTTCAGCACACTGAAACTGCCTTTTCTTCTCTGCCGCTACCTCTGCGAGTGCCTAAAAATGAATCGAGTTCACTCACTGTTCATGTGCTTGCAAAATAAGTGTTATAAATCTGTGGTCAGGTATGTACCCCATGTGTAGTGTGCATCCTCGAGATAGTAATGCTTTTGATATATATATTTTAATTATCTTATTGCTTAGTGCCCATTATTCTATCAAGCCAGATAAATTCTGATTGTCTTGAGAGCAGACAGGTTAATAAAACAAGAGCATTAGTAAACCCCAGACTACAATTTCAGGTGAGCCTGAAGCAGATATGGTTAAATATTCCTAAATACCCATATGTTTAACATAGCAGTAATATACTTTGTTTTTATAGACCTAAGTACTTCTGGTGCATGACCTGGTTTTGGGGGAAGGGGAAATTGCTGGAAATAATCTAAGGCAAGATTTTCCTTCTGCTATGCTTAGAAGTATGAGGAATGCTGTAAATCTTCCATTGGAGGCAGCCTTCTGAGTTTTCAAATCTTCTGTCTTAATGGGAGATTCTGCCAAACACCTGAAACACCGAGGGCCACCACATCAGGCTCAATTAACTCTGTCTCTTACTGGTATTGAACAAATATTTTGTTGAAAGCAAAAGTATGTTTCAATTTTCTGCCCTTCTTGCTAAAAGAGTATGAAAAAGTACTTCTAAAAATGCCACTTCTTCTGGGTGGTATCATATGGTCCCTATATCAATCGGCTTTTTCCATCCCTGTGGTGTAATTGATCATCAGTATGGCTTAAACATGAACACATACTCATCTTGTCTGGGCCTGGGATCCCTGTAATCCCCTGGCCCAGGCTGGCTAGCTGAGCAAAAGGAAACCTTCATTAAATTATTGCATACATTCCTATTGGAGAAGCTGAATAAAATTCACTAGCTGTAGAAAACCCAGCTATGAGCAGAAGTGAAAAAAAAACCTGCTCACCTAGTGAAATGGGACAGAAATCCCAAATCTAAGCTATGGAAAGGTGATGTTTGAGAGGTGATTACTTTTGAAAGAATTGCATCCCCTTTTGAAGCATTCTTGTTTTTGTTTTGTTTCAATATAGCTAGTGTCTTGGAAGTTTGTTTGTATTTGAGTAAATAGATTGTGCTTATGACTGACAGTCCAGTTGGTGCCAAAGAGGGGAGCGTCTAGGTTTGCTGCTTCATTGCTCTGCAGTGCACAGACTTGTCAGAAGAGAAGCAGGGTGATGTATCTTACTCTGATGTGACATGCTGCTCAAGAACATCAATACTATACGTTGAGTTTGTTGGCTTTTTCAAGCCAAAATAGTTTGGAGGGATCTGCCAGTTAGATGTTTTGCAGGGAAAGGAGATGAAGGGGAAGAATAATTTCCCAAAATACCTTGTTAGTAAGAACTGTGCTGAAAACACACCTCTGCTCTGGAGACAGGCTGGGAGTGTTGAGGCTGTTCAGGCTGGAGAAGAGAAGGCTCCAGGGAGACCTTAGAGCAGCTTCCAGTGCCTGAAGGGGCTCCAGGAAAGCTGGGGAGGGGCTTTTCACCAGAGAGGGCAGTGATAGGACAAGGGGTAATGGTTTTAAACTGAGATTTAGGTCAGGCATCAGGAAGAAGTTCTTCACCATGAGGGTAGTAAGGTGCTGGAACAGGTTGCCCAGGGAGGTTGTGGAAGCCCCCTCCCTGGAGGTGTTCAAGGCCAGGTTAGTGGGAGGTGTCCCTGCTCATAGCAGGGGAGTTAGAACCTGATGATCTTTAAGGTCCATGATTCTATTCTATAATAACACTAGCAGTACAAAACCTGACATGATACGTTAATAATAGCACATTCTTTCAGTTCTCCTATTCCCTCTTAAAGCCCCTGTACAAGTAGCAGAGACACTTATTCATCAACCAATTCAATTATTTTTATGTAGTTGAACATGTTGCTAATGTTGATCAATTAGGATCTTCCTTGTACTACTGAGTGGTCTTTATCTATGGGACTGAAAGTATTTAAAATCTCTTTACAAAAATACCTTTCTAGAGAGAAGCAAATAGTCCTCTGAAAAGATGAGGAAGAATCCCACTTTTTCTTCTTTAATAAGGATTATTTTAATGGAAATAAGCTGATACGGAAGTATAGGTTCTTGTTTTGCACTGAACAATAATAATAATAATAATGATAAAAACCAGAATGAATCAACCTATTTGCATATGGTTCCTCTAGCCAGCAGTGCTTCTTTTGTTTCCTTCTTTGCTGTCACTTAAAATCACTTGTGCAGAGCACCCTGCTGGGAGCTGATCTGTCTGCAGACCCTTCAGTTTTTCCATTGCCAGGGTTAGTTTTCGCACGTTCAAGCTTTTTAAGCAGGCTTGGATTGTGCAGGTGCCTGTTGGCACGCAGGAGGAGGACAGGCAAGCCCAGGTTATAGAGGAAGATTAGGAACAGATATTTTAAACCACCATGGGATTGTAATCCTAGTGTATTGGCTGACTGTGTGTGTGTCTTGAATGCGAGGAATTTAGCAATTAGTTGGGTTTGTTGTTTGCTTGGCTTTTACTGGATAATACTGTCCAATGGCTCAAGCACAATCTTTTCCTATTGCTTTCAGTCCTTGACCTTTGCCAGTAAGTTGTCTTTCAAATTTTGCATCAAATTTTCAGCAGATTTTCAACTGTCAGGTAGCAAATCATTCTGCATGAGTAGGTTCATGCTGGTTTAAATGTTCCCTCTGCTGACCTTGTGTAGGGTGTTCTCAACTTAGGAACATATTTTTCATGTCACATTGTGTAAAATGGAGTTTAAGTAACTTTTTGGGGTAGCTATACAAATGCAAAACCAAAAAGATAAATGAAGAAAAAAAGGAGAGAAAATTGTTTTATAATGGACTTCTACCTTCTAACTATTTCAGCTAGATAAGGTAACTCTTACCCAATAATGAATAGTAGCTGTATTGAAGTTCAGTTGGTTCAGTTGCACAATAAGAATAAATAAGCTTAAGGATTCAGAAAGACAGCAATGAAAAGAACTAAGCTGGTAATTCTAAGAGTCCAACCAATTAAATAAAATATTTGGGAAGTGGCCACTAGGGAAAAAAATGTAAAAAAATACAGGATAAACCCAACCTTGGGATTCCTCATAGGTTTTAACTGATGACTTAAGGAGAAAAGAAAGGCAATTCTTACCTGGAATTTGTATCCGTGCCATTGTAACTGATAGGTACTGACAGACTCTCCGTGACCTATTTTTAACCCATTGACTACCATCAAATCCTACAACAGCGTGTTGCAAAACTGTGATTTTAAATGGTGCTTTTACAATATTTTATTTTCTTAGTTATTTATCTTTCTATTTTGTATGAAACTATTGAACCAGTCATGCGGGGTTTTTTCAACTTAATCATATGTCTCATTATTTTATATACATTGGTCTTGTGCCTGCTTCTTTATCATATTGAAGAAGTTTTGCTCTACTTCTGGTTTATTTATTTACTTTATTTTTTTTTCTATTTAGAAACTTCTGCCCAGTGAATCTTAATTTTTTTGGTACTTTTCTATACTTCTGCTCTAAGTCCTTCGTGAGGCAAGATGTCTATGAGTGCGTGGAAAATTCCAGATGTGGTACATCATGATTTCATACAATGGTGTAATTATGTGTTTGTGACAGTCTTAATAGTTTTCTGTTTGCCTTTTTGAGTGCTACTGAGTATTAAGCTGACACTTTTAGAGAACTGTTTGACATGATACAAGGTGTCTTTTATGCATGGCACTGTATTTTCTAGGGCCTATGTTTACTGTGTGCAGCTCATTGCCATTGAGCTGTATCTACCATTTTATCACCAGATATCCTGCATTTTCTGTGCCTTTTCAATCAAACTTATGTACAAATGTTCAAACTTGCCACATGATTTACTTAAATGTACAATATCACAGATCTGAGCACCAATCTTTGAAATAACCTACATCTCCTATGATTAAATAACAACAAAATAAGGCATATTAAAGAACAGTTAAGGTAGATTAATAGTAATATAGAATGGGAATATCTCAATAGATTTTTTTAAGCAATTGTAACTAAGGTGATAATTCCTTATAATCAGAAGAGAAAGACAATTGTCTATACCTGAGCTGATACTCCAAGACTTTCTGTGTAAACCTGGATTTTCTTTGTTTGTGGCTATTTATTTGCATGAAGGGAGAAAAAAAAAGTCTGTTCCCTTAGCAATTTTTTTTAATCTGGAGTTTTACTGAACTCACATTATGGAAATGACTTGCCTCTGAAGAATTGCTCTGTACAAATCTAGCCTTCATGATTAAATTTAGCAGTACAGTGCAACAGAATTTGAACTAATTTAGAAAATCTCAATACATCTCTTAATGAAGTTTCCATAATCAACTTATATGAGGGGGAAACAAAATTAAGAAAATTCAATACTTAGCAGTTAAAATGTGATACTTTGCAGACCCCAAGACACTAGGAAGACCAGAGTCCTGCTAGGCTTTCCTTTAAAGAACATTATCCATTGTTGTCTAGTATCTGATTTTTAATGTTCATTTTCAACAGTGAAGCAGTGCTGTGTGTTGAATAGGAAAGAATGGTGTTTTCTCTTATTACTGTTAGAAAACTTAGTATAATCCAAAAAAGTTGATTTGATGCACTGTGTTTCTCAAATAAGATCCCAGCAGTGAGAAATGAGAGATTAGTGTCAAACAGTGATCTCTGTCACCGAAATATGTTCTAAACCAGCAGCTCTCATGACACACAGCTGTCTGGAATGGCACTGTGTACTGCCTCAAAGGCAGAGTGAGCATTTTCACATTGCTCCTGGACAGATGTGAGTGGAGGAATTAATAACTTGCTCTTGAAAAGATGTAATTTTTCTGTCTCACCGTTCCCCTCACTTTTCCCCCATGAAAGTCCTGCAATAAAGGAAAAAAAATGAGGTTTTATATTAATCATGTTTCTAACCTTCTGAATGATTAATGTTTAGATGATGACTTAATAGGAATAAGATTATTCTGTTCTTCTGATTATAAGACTTAATGAACTCAAGGTTAACTATTGCTCATATAGCAACTTGCAGTGGGGGAGTTCAAATGTTATATACACATAATTAGACTTAGAAGATGACAATTACAGGCATGTAAGTAATCTAAAGGAAAAGCAAAAGTTAGTAAAAACAGTATTTTTTCCCAAATTCATATTGTGAGAGTTGAGGGCAGAGTCAAGCAAACCTGAGGTTCAGGCCCTCTCGTAATCACTGGACACAATTACTTTATTAAAAAACAAAAAGCAAAGCATATTAAAAACAGGGAAGTAGGTAACTCTGCCCTCAAAGTGCTATTCTGTTAACTTCAATTAGCTAGATGGTGCAGAGGAGTGAGGAAATTAAGGAAAATGTGGGGAGGCATTTTTTTTTTTTGTCAGAAAGTTCAGTGGCTCTGGATTGACTTTAGGGTGATGGACACAGACTAAACATGAACAGGTCTCTGTTTGGCTCAACTAACCTTTAAATGTGATAAAAGAGGTAGAGTTTTGGGGTTGGTTTAATTTATTTCTTCAGAGCTTTCTTAATGAATAGGATTTTGTTAGTCAAGATACAAAAAAACAGATGTGCAGTTGGCAGCATGAATGTACCTTCCCAAAAGCAAAAAGAATTCTCAATTAGAAAATATTGTCATAAAATCATAGAATGGCTTGGGTAGGAAGGGACCTGAACGATCATCTAGTTCCAACCCCCTGCATGGGCAGGGACACCTCCCGCTAGATCAGGGTGCTCCAAGCCCCATCCAACCTGCCCTTGGAAACTTCCAGGGAGGGGGCATCTACAGCTTCTCTGGGCAACCTGTGTCAGTGCCTCACCACCCTCATGGGAAAGAGTTCCTTCCTAATGTCTAAGCTAAATCTGCACTTACTAATTTTTATCTCATTACCCCTTGTCCTATCAGTCCATACCCTTGTAAAAAGCCCCTCCTCAGCTTTTCTGTAGCTCCTTCAGCTACTGGTAAGGTAAGCCTATGTAAAGTCTCCTGGGAGTCTTCTCTTCTCCAGGCTGAACAACCCCAACTCTCTCAGCCTGTCCCTGTAGGGGAGGTGCTCCAGCCTTCTGATCATCATTGTGGCCTTCCTCTCAACTCACTCCCAGCAACTCCATGCCCTTCTTCTTTTGGGGGCCCAAGAACGTGACACAGTACTCCAGGTGGAGTCTCACCAATTACTTTTCTTTTAGTAGATACAGAACCTTTTCACTTGAATGTACATGTTTGTTTGGGGTTTTTTTTTGTTATGAGAAGTGGAGAAGGAGCTGACATGGAAGGCATTTGTCACTTAAAAGCTGAGATATGACACTGCCCAAAGTAATGGGCAGTGTCACAAAGTAAAGTAAGCACACTAAAGGTGTATTTATGGCACTTATTGCCAGATAAATTTGCCTTTGTTTGCCCCCAGAATAAGGAGTGAGATGTCAGCCAGAGCCTGCTCAGTCCTCTGATGGAGATGTGAGAAGTCATCAAGCTGAGAGTTTTACACCTCTAGCTGTGGGAACCCACTGCACACATCTTGATAAGTACTTCATCTCAAGTGTATCCCTGCCAGTGGGAAGCCAAGGAATATGTCAGGCACATGCACACAGTCACTCCAGGGTGTCTTTACTGCTGGAGTCTGCGAGCTTCTGTGCTCTGGCCCTCACCTCCCATGTGTCTCCAGGATAAGAAGAAGGTTTTCTGCACTCCTTAGTTGCTGAGAAACAGAACACATTCAGCTCTGGCAATTCAAAATGAGCACAAATTAAGGTAAATTAGAAAATCATGAGCTGTTTAATACTCCTTTTTCAACATTATTTATTCAAAAGAAATTTCTATTAACAGGGCATTGGATTCACAAAGCAATTAACTCCATCCCTTTCATAGATCTCTCTGCAGATATGCTGATGTGCTCTGCAGAACAAAGGATTTGATCTTTTGGGACTAAGATGCTACTCTTTTTTTCCCTTTTGCTTATCACTGTGTTAACATGGGAGGGAAAACTATTAGTTGTGTTGCTGCATGTTTTGAAGATGCAGAAGGTCAGGCAGATATAACTAGATCTACATCTACTTCAGAAGTATTTTCCATTGCTAATATTCAGGGCATCCAAAATGATTGTATGTCCTTCCTTCAACTCTGCTTTCCCTTGTCTCCCTGAGCAATACAACTGAGAACACAGCTGCTGATTTCTACATTGTTAATGGTTCCTTGTGAAGAGGACAAATGTTGTTAGATAAACTATCAAGTATTTCACTAACAGGAAGATAAGTTCTTTCTCAGTTCCATGGGCTTCAGTAGTCATCCCTGGGATGGTGGACGCCTTTGTGCAAGATGGTTTGTTTTCTCCATAGCTCTTACAAATGCTGTAATGCTGAAGTAAATGCACTCTTTAATTATTCTAAAACATAATTTATACATTAGTTTCCATAGTAACTTGTCGTTGCTCTGGCATGGTTGGAGCTAGTGACATTTGTGAGTGTAGAAAGTAAATTTATGCAGTAATTTGAAATGTAGCATCTGATTTCTCTAGTAATATAGCCTTTGTTGGTTATGGCCAGCTGCATTTATATTTTAATGGCTGTATATTCCATAGGTATTAACTAAATGGGAAAAATAGTCAATGAGGTCACTGTATTTTTAAGCATCAAGAACTGTAATTGAAATCTGATTCTGCAGAAGGCTGGATTTTCAAAAATATACTGCTTTGACACTTGGGAATATGGTTTCTTTAGGGCTTGCTCTGCTGTTAAATAAAGATTTAAGTGTTCAGCTCTGAAGGAATCCTCACTTTCATCCAGGGACAATTCACTGTGCCAATAAAAAGGTTGTGTACATTTTAGAAAGAACAAGAAAACAATATTCTTGGCTCTAATTAGTTTTCTTGATATATAAGGTAATATGTTTCTCAGAAGGATATAAATGATGCTAACACTTTTATTTTGACATAATAAGCCTGCTGAAGAATTACTGAGTTGAAATGAAAAATACATACAGTACTTGGAACCCTATTTTCCACTCTTATCCTTGAAACTATTGTTGCATGTATCTGTACATGCAGAAAACTCTTGTGGATTAAACCATCAGCTACTGCTGCTGCAAACATTTTTTGAATGGCATTTTTAATAGATTATGGAAATCTGCAGTCATAGGACATTGAGGAGAAAATCCAGTTCATCCCAGAATGGGCTTGCTGGTGTGGAGAAATGACACAAATCTTGCTTTGATACACAGAATCTGCTAGCTGCAAAACCACAATTTAAAGAATGGTTTGACAAAGACACCATAATCGATGTGGATAAAGTTGAAATGTCAAATACTCATGATTTAATACAGATTCTTCTGTGATGAGTTGACATTATTGTGAATATAACTTGAGCTTCTCTATACTGCTCTTGAAGTCAGGTTATCATATGGTAATGACTTTAATTTGTCAAAGCTTTAAAGGTTTGCTTTGGTAATAGGCTGACTAGTTTATCTGCCAGTACATAGGATAAAAACTGGATATATTGCAGCAGTAGTTGTATGTTAAACTTTTTTTGGTTAAAATGTCAGTTATTAGAATGTAGGTGACGAAATACTCAATTTGAGGAGGAAGTACAGAATGAAGAATAAAGGCAAAATGTGACTTAAAAATGCTGAAGCTAAGATGATACAGACTAAGGAAGACGGGAGTATTTCTGCTGGGCAGGTACCCCAGTGAAAAGGCCTCTGTGGAGCTAACAGTATTCTGCCAGTAATGCAGACAGCAGAACCAAGAGGAACAGCTCAAGGATTTTGTGTGGTCCCACAGGTGCCTTCACGGCTGTGTAGCTACAAGCCTTGCATTTGCAGTTCTCCAGCCTGCCTTTTGCTTTGAGCTGTGTAACATGTTGTGCAGCTGCTGCAGCTGTGTTTTCAGACCCTTGTGGCAGTGTTATACCTGGTTGTTGTTATGCTGTGGTTTCATGCTGTTGGCCCCATGGTTTTCCACATTCAAACCTGAGGGGGAACTCATGGGGATCAACTGCTGCTGGGCTGAGAATCTCCCCTCCTCCTCTCCTTTCATAACTGTTTTGTACCCTTTATTTGCTGCTTTCTGTTTTGCGTTAGTGGTTAACAAAACTTTGCATGTAATTAAGTGGATGGCAATCATTTAAATATCTGATGTTAGCCAACAATACATGTGCACAAAGGTGTGGTCTCTGATCCCAGCACCACAGTGGTGCCTGATGAAGCACTTGCTCTCCAGACAGTAACAGCATCACAAGCAGGAACTCTTGGGAGGGTGCTGGGGCTAGGTCCAGTGAAAAGGATATCAGACTGGGGAGGGCTTAGCAGGAAGTCTCTGCTGGCATCACTACCTGCTGCATTGCAGAAGCCTGTCTCAGCATCCTCTCTGCCACAACTTATGTGCTTAAACCAACATCATCAGTAAATGGATGTAATCCAGTAAACCTGGATTACAGAGCATAAGTATTGTGATTATAACTGTGCCTAGTTCTCAAATGTGCTTACATTGTAAAGGGACAGGTTGGGAGGTGGGGATGGAGCAGAGCAGGTTGTCAGGAAATACCCTTTGTCCTGCCTGCCTGAGAAATATTTGCTATCTGTTGCATCTATTGTTTTCATTCTCATTTGATGATGGAGGAATAAGAAAAAGATCTATTCATAGGAGATCAGTCAGACCACTGATGGAGAAATAGATTGAGGTTGTATTTAGAGGAAATGTTTTATGGCCTTTGAACGTGGCTTTCCTTTTTCTTTCTCCTCCCACCAGCTAATAGAAACAACTGGCTAATGGAAAATTATAGAGAAACTGCTGAACTTTCAGCTTCACAGTCATTTGTGGTTTTATATTTACTCATTCTGTGTGTTTTCAACTCCTGATGGAGATAGGAGAAGACTGAGCACCGTGTTTAAAAAATCTGCCCTGAAGAAGAATTGGGGTTGAGAGTGGTAAAATATATGAATAAAATTGGAAAACAATAAAAAGTCACATCAGTGAAGCTTCTCTAGTACCTCTTGTGCTTTGTTGTAATAAAGTTTCTTCTTATTAAGAAACTTTATTAAAATAAGGAGGGATTTGAGGTCAGGTATTAGAAGAAATTCTTTAGTGTGAGGGTGGTGAGACACTAGTACAGGATGCCTAGGGAGGCTGTGGATGCCCCATCCCTGGAATTGTTGAAGGGCAGGTTGGATGGGGCTTGGAGCAACCTTATCTAGTGGGAGGTGTCCCTGCCTGTGCAGGGGAGTTGGAACTAGCTGATCTTTAAGGTCCCTTCCAGCCCAAACCATTCTATGATAATTTTATTTCCTACAAAAAATCTATGCATGCAACTATTGCAGTACTGAAAAGATTATAAAAATGTACTTGAGAAAAGGCAAAGCATGTTAGACTATGGAAGACCATCTTTATCTTGAAGACTGTGTGGAAACAGCAAGAACAGAGTAGAAATGAAGAATCAGTTTATCTGCCACCATTTTGTCATTTTGCTATGAAGTCTCAGTTACCTGTTAAATGAGGATAATATGATGACTGTGTTGGGTGGACTCAGAATATAGTCACAAACAATTTGAAATAGTTCAGGAAGTTACAGCTTGTCAAACAAGTAGCAAAAAATGTGTGAGTATTCCATGTTGTTTCAAAGTAAAAACTGATTGATAGCTTAGCCTGTGTGCATTATACTTGGAAATGGAGTGTATTCTGCACACACACATAGTGTTACATGTATACACATAGTTAGTGACTGTGACTTGCCAGATAAACTATAATTCAGCTGTCACCACATGAATGTGACCGATGATTTGTATTCAGGGCTATCACTCCTCACCAGCTTTGTAATTAATGTTTTCTCAATGCACAAGCGTACACCGCAGGTGGATTTTCTTGTGCTGGAGAATGCTTTGGCTGGAGTAGGTGCCTTTGGTAGTTAGTGGGTTTCATGAACGTGCTCTTGATGCTGCCTCAGTAACGCTGTGGTGTGAGTCGCAGCCGTTTGTCCAAGTGGCTAAAAAGTTTTCATTGAGGCCATTTGCTTGAGATGTTTTGCTCCTTCACTCTGCTTTTGTTAATGTTAAACTTAAAGGAATCCAAAAATTTTGCTAGTATTCTGTCAATACTGCAAAAAAATTTTGGTAAAGCAGTGCAATGCACTCCATACTTTTTGACAGTAAATTCATGTCTGCGGGGCAGAATTTTGGGTGCTATGTATTTGATGCACTAGAAGAAAAGACCTTTTTCTGAACTAAATCAAAGTTAGTCATTCCATCAGTAGCTTAGCTCTGTGTGGGATCTCATCTGCCCTCAGTCAGGGGTGAACTGAAGGTGGAGGCTCTGAAAGCTTTCTGGACTTTCTCTTTTTAATAGGAAGGTGAACCAGGCTTTGCTTTTCTGTGTATCCACAATCCACCTTAGGTAGATAAATTGCTCTCATCTAAGCTTGGTAGATGTAGTCCATAAGTAAGACATGGTGATAATTAAGACTTGAGGGACACTTGTATTGACTTAGTGCTTGAGGTACAAGAACTCAAGGTGTTCTTGCCTTCCCACTCAGCTCTAACAGCTTAGCAGTCAGAGTAGTCTTTCTCTTCCCTTCTGTTTCTGAAGGGTTCATATCCATACGTACCCTACAGGCTATGGACTAGTGGATTAAGTTTTGTGTAAGTCTGGGTTTCCAGTTAAAAGGTGTCTGAAATGTAGCCAGTGTTTCCCTGTGCCTCTGTTCCATGTGCATGGGTTCAGCGGAGCCTTTGAGAGTGTCACAGCTTGTATGATGGAAAGACTGAAGTGCTTCATGCTTTGTTGCAAAGTCTACAGTGTTAGATCTAAGATTTATTAGAAGGAAAAGGAAACTGAGGGGGGCAGGGAAAAACAACACCTGAAACGGTAGTTAAGAAGTGCTTTAATGAGAAAATGACAGCATGAGCTGAATCTCAGGGTATTGTCTCCTCTTCATCTCACAATCACCATGTAGAAGAACAATGAGAATTTCCTCTGTAGTATCTCATCATTTCATGTCCACAGTTGCAGTGTTTTTACTCAGGTCAGGGTTGGATTCTGAATTGTTTAGATTTGAACCTCTTAAACTCTGGATTAGATTTTCATGTCAGTCACCTGCACTGACAGCAGTTTCCATTACTGTACAATTCTGCTGTATACTTAGTCCATTACTGGATAAGCAATGTGTTCTTCAATTAATGCCTAAAGGGATTATCAAAAGCATCAATTTGTTGCCTGAAGAAGTTCCATATTTTAGATTTATTTCTAGAAGTGAATTAAATACACCATATGAAATGCTGCACTATAGAACACTCAAGGATCACTGGACACCGTACAGAAGTTATTTCAGTTAGTTACAGTGTTGTGAGTCTACATGGTTATTTAAAAAAAAAGTTTTATAACAATTAAAGGATTTTAGTTTAGGGAAGTGTTCATTGCACTGTGATCAATAAGATGAAAAGAATCTTAATACACGTTTACATTTCCATTGAAAAATCAGTGCAGCTCTGAAGTGCAAGCACAACAGGAATTAGTAGGCCTTCAATCTTTAAAGTGATATGAATACACATAGAAAACGTGGTCATGAAAATCTATCAGTTTTCTCCACATTTATCTTTATCCTGCCATGCTTTGGTGGTCGCTGCATCATTTTTTCACTATGACAAGTGGCATGTGTAATTATAGGGGAAGGCACAATTACAAATTGCACGCAATTAGATCCAAACAAGTAAACAAAATAAAACTACATTCAGCAAGCTAAGGAATAGCTGAAAGCCTTTTAATGGAGATGGCAAAGATGAGCTTTTGCAGCTCTACAATTTGCCAGTCAAATTGTTGTCATTTAGGAGAACTTCCCCATAGAAGCTCAGAGTAGAGCAAATGACTAGCAAATTGTTTTTCTAAATTACTGTATACTCTTCAGACTGGTTTTCCCCTATTATTTGATGACAAGATCTTTATATTTTCTAAGTTGAAAACTCGTGTATTTTTCTTCAAAAACTGAACTTTTCCATGAATTGAGACACATTCACTTTGTGTGTTACATCTCAGGAAATAAGTAATATTTTGCAGGTGTTTTTGTAATAAAGAAGCTTTATGAGTTTTTAAAAGGATCACACACAGAAGGATGAATATTGCATCTGTGTTGTTCAGAAGCTTATCACTGAAATAAGTTGTATCTTCTGGATCTAAATCCATGGGAGAAGTAAACAAAGCTGTGGGGTAAGGTCGAGTTCTCAGGTACAGAGAGAACCTATTCTGAAGAAATTAAATTTTGGTTGTAAGAAACCCTCAGAATTGTTGTGTTCTCCTGTATCCAGTTACTAGAGCTGCAGGGTAGTTAAGGCCGGTTAGCACTGCAGAACATCCAGATCAAATGAGTGTTTTCTTTTTTATACCATGATATATGTAACTGCGTTTCACACAGAGCTTCAACTGCCCTAATGGAATTTTTCATGCTTCCTTGTGAGATGGGACAGATTGCCATGCAGGACACTTCTTAGTTTATAATTTTTTCAAAGATTAAAAGTTATTGGGGGGTGATTGTGTGTGTTGGATCAAAGGGAGAGCTGGTAGAGAGAGATTCTTCCATAAACCTTTAACAAGAGTAAAGAAAAGAAGTTCTTCATCCTATCCAGACAGTATCAGATGATTTTATGATACCATGGAATGGGTTCTGCAGCTGCATCCTCTTGACAAATAAACCTCCCTCTCCACCAGCAGCACACTTCAAAATAATTGGCTGAAATTTTCTTAGCAAATAATTATTTGACCAATTAAAGCTGTTAATCTGCCAAGTAATGAACTGTGAATAGATCTTTAATTCTGGTGAAATCCTGCATTTTTACAAATGGAGGGAAGATAAAGATCATCTTAAAGTTGTTGAACAAATAATTTCTTTCAAAAATACTGAAAAGATGCAAAAGTTTTTCTTTCTGCAAACACTTCTGGAAACCAAATATTATTCACATTGATGCCTAAGAGAAAAAAAAAACAGTCAATTGAGAGGTGAATACTGACATATCAGGTTTATAGAGTTTCTTTTAGACAATGTTTTGAACCAGTTTTTAGTTTATTCATGCAGAATCATATAGTAAAAGATTCTCTGTAGAAGCTGAGACCTACGTATAAAGGCCTACCCTGTTCTGTGAAGAATTTTCCATTGAATTCTTACTGTGTTAAATACTTACAGTTTAAAATACTATTTGATTAAGTGATTCATCAAATAGAAACTACATATGGCACATTTCTCCTGCACCTGTGTAACAAATAATCAAGCAGTTTCTGTCAATATTAGATTAGCAGACTGTGTTCAAGCTGTGGAGCATGTTCACCAACTCTGGTTTATCAACTTCAAACAAGCAAGCAGAGTGGGTTCTTTGAGATGGGATATCTGTAAAAGGACCTTGTAATTGGGCACTTCAGATGTTTAGCTTCATGACATTTAAGTGGAGTGGGCAAGCTACTTGGATTAAAAATGCTTTTGTAAGCCAAGAGTGAAAATTAAGAAGCAACCAGGAACTATGGCAAGAAAACCTACTTGTTTATATATTAAAGAGGAAAATAGTTAACTAATAAATGAAGTGAAAGAAACCATAAGATCTAAGAGGAGATGATCAGTCCATGAAAATCTGAAAAATAAGAAGATAGTGGGTAAAGGAGTATTAGCAAATGCAGCACATGCTAAAGCTAAAAGCAAAATCTTTTAAGGCAAAAAGTAGTTGAAAGCAGAGCAGTTATCAGACTGAAACAATGCTACCTTTGCATCACAATATTCTGGAGTATTTTGCCTGTAGGATAGAAAAAAAATGACTTATTCTGAAATCAAATGGAAAATATGTAATGCAGCACTGTCTTACATGTTTTTGTTTAAGGTAAGTTTTTTGACAGCTACCAATGTTGGAAAAAGCATCCTATCTTAGTGTCTGTTCTTCGAGTTAGGAAAAATAAAGAATACTTTAAATCTTGTGTCAGTGTGTACATGGATATAGATTTCAATTATCTATTATGTTCTGGATTGTCTGCTGAGAAGTTATGTGGATTTAAAGTAAAAGTGGTTAAAATTTCAAATGTGTAAGAGAGTAGAGATTTGAAATCAGCATGCACTTTTAAATACTCAAAAAAAATCTCACCTTACTACTTTTACTCAGTGTTGCTTTACAGACCTTAAAATTTTAAGAAGTGGGAGAAAAAAAAAGTAATATGTTTGATTTATGTATAAGTTGCTGATGCTTAAAATTGGAAGGGTTCATCAAATTTTTCCCAAAGCCCATGCAGCTGAATCTCAGCATTGCTTCCCTGAGGATTCAAATTTGCACACTTGTAAACTCTTTTTGCAGCATTTGGTGGGACTGCAAAGTGTCCTGCCACTGGCATTGTGAAGAACAGAGTCATATGTCACATGCAGAAGCTCAATTAAGGTTTTAGCTTACCCAGTGTGGTAACACGGTGGTTTCCCCCCTCCCCAAATGCTCTACCATTTTCTTAGTTCCTTAAGTTAATGATATCTTGTGATTAACATATGTAGCAAGTTTTGCAAAATTTGGGAGGAAAGAATAGAAGCAGAGGTATAAGGAGAATATATCTACCTATCTATATTTTTTTCCTTTCATCTCCTCTTATTATTCTGAATAATAGTGTACAGAATCTGCCTTCAGTCTCAAACTCAAGGTTAATATCAGACTGTTTAACCCTGTTGTTGAACCACAGCATGAACATCAGACAGCATAGAGAAGTTTGAAAGCCAGTTCATCCAGCAGTACAATCTTTCTTTCACCCAGTTGGTACTTGGACACTGCAGCTTTACTTGGAACTTCAAGTAGCCTTGATTTGTTCTTCAGTTCAAGTAAAAATGTTCATATATCAGTAATTAGACCAAATATTGAAATAAAGTATTTGCAAGTACAAAAGTTGCAGGAAAATCAATGAATTTTACTTTGTTAATGGTGCCCTTTATTTTTTCATTGCAATTATTAATGAAACATACTTTTATTCACAAAATTTTTCAAAGTAGATGATGCATATAGATCTGTGAACTTATGTTCATAGTTCATGTGATTGAAGAGAGATCAGACCAGGAGAGGAATGTCACTGCAATTCAGAAACCAGTTGTAGAGCACCACGAGATACATAGGTAGTCAGATGACTGGTAAGAAACTTATTCTGGTCAGTGTATTGGGTACGTGTTTTATCTGATTTTGAATAACAACTAAATGTGATTCCAGTCAGCGAACGGGTTCTATGTGTCTTGGGTACTTTGTTCATGGGAAATAGTTCTCCTGTCATCAATTAATTCTTCCTACCTGAAAAGCGGCCTCAACAAAACTTTATTCTAATGGGTTAGTTTGTTTTTACCTGCATCTATTTTGTAGCCCTGGAATTGCTTTGATTTCTGTGAATTTACTCTTTATTTGTGTTGTTAGAAATAAATAAAGATGAAACACTAACCATCATCACACTTGAAAGGCTGGAATCAAGAACATTAGCTGTCTTACAGAAAGGTTAGAGAATGTTAATAGCTGCAGATAGAAGGAAAATGTCAGTTATGGGTCTAATTAAAATACTTGGCGTGTCAGGTTTTTTCTGTAACTTTTTTTGCTGGGTCTTCCACTTGCTACCACTATGGCTTTTTGGATGTTTCATCCGAGTTTTATTTTTGTTATTATTTTTTACCCAGTTAGTGACTTTTGTCATTTGATTAGATTGTCTGCTTGGTCAGATTAAAGATTTTTTTCCTGCTACCAAACACCCAGATCAGGTACGTCAATACAAAAGGATGGAAAAAAAGGGTTACAAATAGATGAAGAGTGGCTGCTTCTGAGTGACTTAGTGACAGTTTTTAGCAAAGATTTCTCTGACTAAAAGTTGGTAGCACTTCATTAAAGGGTCAGTACATAAAAGCAGCTGTTGCTCTTGAAGATAAATCTGCTGAAAGGCACATCAAATCCAGTGCTCTCAAAAGCTTTTTTTCTGTTAGAAATGTAATTACTGTTCTTCATCCTTCCTGTTCTTGCTGTTCGGCATCTTCTTAAAATGACTTCACGTATGTTATTTTGTGTCTTTTTACTGACATTTTTCTTTTTCTTTTAGAAGTCAGTGTCTGTTACTGTAAAATGGGGTTTTTGCATGCTTTCTGTATACCTCATCTAATGCAGGAAGAGAAAAATCAATGGTGGGTGTGCTTCTCTGTTCACTCCATGTTCTCCCTTTCATAATGTGAGTTCTTTTGATATAAATTCAGGTTATATAACAAATAAGTAACATGCCCCAGCTATCTGCCTGCCATCCTACCAATCTGCCCACCTGTTTATCTGATTACATCCCAGAATAGACAAGATTAATTCCATGTTCTGAAGACCAATGTGGCATCTTGGCCTTCACTTAGGCCTTATAGTTTCCAAAGATTAACATTTGGCCTGCTTGTTTCACAGGGGATGGAGGATAATCAGAATGAAATCTCATAGTTTGGAAGATTTTTAACTTAGCAAAAAGTTTGATAAAATGTAGCTTCATAGAGAGTTAATTGGTGGGTTTCGTTTTGATTTTTTTTAAATTTACATTTATATATCTCTGTTTTTTTGTTATTTGGTGAGGGTGTAGGTTTTAGATTAGAGAGGGTTGTTTTTTTTCCCGTTGCCTTTTCTTTTCAGGTTGTTTTTTGTGTTAAGGACCAAAACAGAGTCAAAGCTTGAGTGTTATTGCTGGCCTACAGAATAAATGTCAGTGAGCTCATGTGCACTGAGGGACTTGTTCTCCTGAGATGTTATCTGTGTTCAGCAGTTCACTGAAGCTCCACATAAGACCGATTACAGTCAGATCTGACAGTTATTTGAATCCATGTGCATGTCAACAACTGTCCTCAGATTGAGAGTGATGGAGAGATCTCTAGCTATATGCAAACAGATGTCAAGTCACTCAAGCAGTCTTCCCAGTTGGCGAATGTAGATAAGTTGTAAATCACTTTAGGTCAACGGAAAAAACACTTGTCAGAGGGCACAGGGAGAGCTAGGTGAAAAAGTGAGGTAGCAGCTGGAAAAGCAGCTTGTAAAAGCCTCAGTTCCTTCAAAGCATCAATAACTGTAAAAGCATTTGGATTTTCTACTTTAATTAATGCAGCTGCTTGCTGCTGCAACCTTCAAACAATGCAACCTTCAAACAAGCAGTCTGGCTTTAGAAATTTTCATCTAAAGGATTGAAATAGTGGTTACAGCTTTGTCACCAGAAAAAAAAAAAAAGTTTAAAGGGTGGCATTTTTGGCTGAAGAGGAGACACTTAGAAGAACCAAAAGTGATGATCTGCTTCTGTAACATGCAGTTCACTGTTGAGTTCCATAGTGAATATGGTCCAACTTTGCCACGGTCAGGGGATGTCTGAGATTGCATTCACTTCCCATCATCACCGCAGTACTGGATTTTGGTCCTGTTGAGGTTGTGTAGGATGAAAAAGAACAGTAGTCATAGTGCCTGCAAAATTGTGTGCAGGAGTGGGAGTTAACTACCTGCAGCTTTCTTCTGGGAAGCTGTTAGAAGACATAACGAGAATTAAGATATGTGGTTGCCAGCTCTGTGAGTGCACACCTGTGACTGTGCCTTTAACTTTCAAACAGTCTTTGATAAGAGAACTGTCCTTCCATAAAACTTGGAGGGTGGTAGCGGGGGAGAACCCACGTAATTTTCAAAACTTCGAAAAGTACCCCTCTTTTTATGAGACAGTTTTGCAAGTTCAGTGCAGACATAAAATCAATTTCTCCCAATTGAAAACTGTTTTTCTTTTCACTGAATTGTAACGGGTGCATGACATGCTGGGTCAGGGGGTGGAGTTGTCTGTCAAGGCTGAAATAACTCTGGCTTCAACACTTGTTCCTTGTCAAAAAGTTGCCTACCTGGTGGCACCAGCTGCAGTTCATTTGAGAAGCGATGGAAGGTAGCAGAAGGTTGCAAGACTTTATGAAAATGGATTACTTGTTTTCTTCAGTTCACATGCATACTGTATTTAAATTGCAAAGTAGTCTGTTAAAAGAGAATGATTTCCTGCAAATGGAGGTAAACGTGGTTTTAAACCGGGAAAGACTTTGCAGTGTAAAAAAACCAAACCAACAACAGAGCCAAGGCATGAATGTGGCAGTAACAACCAAGTCTCTTTCTGTAAGTATTTCTCTGTCTATTATGGCATGCATCCAGCACAAACCAGATGGTGTCTGAAATGCTGAACAATTCAAGCTGCAGGCTGAAGAAGTCTCAGCTTGCCCGTTAAAAACAAAGCAAAACAAAATTAATTTATTTACTGATATTTCTGATGGTGTCTGAGAGCTAAGGTAATGGACAGTGCAGGCACTTGGGGTATAGTCTCCAAAATATGAACTGGCACAAGTCAGTCATGTTATGTTAGGAGTTCTGTGGTCCTGTTGCAATATATAGACTTGGTGAACAGGAGATGCAGAATGTTGAAACAGACACACTGTGTGCACAGGAGCAGTTCAAATTAAATGTTACTGAGAAAGTTAGGATATCAGTGAGCACAGAATGATGCAGTGGCTTAGTGTTCCTCAAAGATGTGGAAACTTCAAGTTCACATGTTTCTTCTGCTCCAGTTGTGAAATCTCAGTACATGGCAACATTCTGGGGATCATTTTCAGAAAAGACAAACAATTTCGTTCTTCCTATTGCATTTCTATTTGGAAAGGTAAAAAATGTAACAAGACAGCTAAATAAGATTAGCAGTAGAAAAACTGGGAAAATTCTCAATTAAAAAAAATATATAAACCTCCATACATAATGAAAATGGGTTATTCAAAAGTCTTCTTATATCTTGCAACAAAAATCTTCTTTGCTTTTCCTGAGATCTGTTGGGAAATGTACTTTTCTAGAAGATAAAAGTTGGTTAAATGTACTGTCTCTCTGGAATTTCTATGGCACAGGGACTAACAGAGGCTGAAGAAAGCATACATGCAAAGAAGAGAAGGAGGAAATCTTGGTGGTAAATAGTTTTAGGTATGAGATGAAATTGGAAGTCTGAAGGGAAAAAAAAAGATTGCTATTAATAGCATGTGGCTGAGGGAGGAAGACCGAAATGCTGTTGTTGTAAAGAGGCATCAAGAGGGGAAAATGTATTTAGTTAACATGTAGATTTATTTCTTCAGCTATAAAAGGAGACTAATTGTGTAATTTGCAGTTTGTGTTTAGAAAGGGAAGAGATTTACTGTCAACTCAAAGTCATGCTATGAAATAGCCATGCAGTAGCTAAATTGGCAGTTCTGCAGAATAGGCCAAGCATGAATTCCATCACCCCTACAGCACACTTGCTCTGAAGGGAAAGCTTGCTGCACGCCGCCCAAAAACTGGGTAAAAGACAAACAGTGTAACAGGGAAGAGGATGTTCATTAGAGCAGTTAGTCATCAAATAATGTAACGCCTCTGAAAAGGAAGCTGAATGAGGAACAAAATGCTGTGCCTGTGTGAAAATCCACTTGCTAAACCGGTTAAAATCCTGGCAGGGGAAGTAGAGAATTTCAGTAATCTGATAAACTGTTTTTATGATGTAAAATTGAAACTTTGAATAATTCTTTGAGAACAAGGGATTTTTGGAAACTCAGAATGTCTCAGGCTGTATCTAAAATAAAGTTTCTGCCTTTAGATGCCTAAGTCTATGGACTTCTTAGGTCAAAAACCATGGCAGTGTCTCTAAGAGTTTAACTGGGAACTAAGGGAGATACTGTAGACATCTGATTGAAAATCTCCCAGGTAATTGTTGTTTGTGTCTGCACACCAGCAAATATACCAGGGAAGTAATGTGAGCACTAATGAGGTTTTGGAAATTTTATGGAGCTCTACAAATCTTCCCCTTGTTTATTTTTCTACATATAAAGGTGCCTTCATGACATAGAATTAAGTATCTATCTATCTGTAGATATACAAATACATTTATTGCATATATAGAGAGATATGTAAGACTTCTTTTTTCATCTCACTTAAAGAAGTGATTTTCTTACTGACTAACCAAATCCTTCCAGCAAACATTGTAAGTCTTTAGAAGTGCACAAAAAAAAGTAGCAAATGCTGATCTTGAGTTTTTTATATCGTAGTTTTCTTCCCTTGTTTGCTGCATGAATCTGGTACCTAATTTGTTGTGTCTGATCCTGGGTTATACTTCCAATATTACTTCGACTCTGCAGATACGTTTTTATTAACACCATTTATTATTTTAATTTTATCTTTAATATCTGTGCTTACTGATGGATTCTGTAGCTACTCTGTAGGCAGTGTGAGGGGGAGAAACTTTTTAGAGGACTATTCACCTGATCCACTGCCTGAAGTGAGGAGCCTCACAACTCTTGGTTTATGAAAGTAAATGGGAAAAGCTCTTCTGTTTAAAATAAAGTCCTTGAAATTTATTTGGATACCGGGTCATAGGCTGGGAGTTTCACTTGTTATTGTTCTTCTGATAATAGAGAATTGCCCTGGAGCAAACCTGATGCAGGCAAAGTAGAGGAACAAACTTCCAAAGAATAGATCTGAAAATTAGGCAATGCGTTTGCTAGGAAAAATGGGGCCAAGATTTTCACATTGCAATCTCAGCTTCAATCTAGTTATTTTAATGTGTAAATGGGGTAAAACCAGTGAATGTAAGAGAAAGGGATGTGAACAGCAGAAAATGAGTCAGGACTAAAGAAGCACTTAAAAGTGGTATTTTATTTTTTAAAATAAAAAAAAAACACCAAAGAACAACAGGAGGCAGAGATAACAAAAGATGGGAGAAAGGTCCCCCAAACAGCATATTGATTTTTTTTTTTCTCACCATAAAAGCACCCACAGAACAATAGCAGAGGTAGAGGGAAACATCACTCTTCAAGTATTTGTTATAGTTAAGAGGTCCAGAGGCTGAGACCATTCTTCATGGCGTGGGCTTCTCTTTTTTAATCATCTCTATCATGGGAAAAAGCAAAAAGCTTCTGTGAGAAAGAGCAAGAATAAAAGTTACATTTAAAATATTTCCCTCCAATTCCACTGTTTACTTATACTCTGTAATTGAGATGTGGAGGTCAGAGATCAGGAAAAAAAGAAATTTCTTACATTCTTTTAAAACTGAAATAAATTTCAATAGCACAAGGATGAAACATCATTTTTGAAACAGCAAAATGAGGATAAAAAGTTGTCTCAGCTACTGATCTTCTTAACATTTTCTTGGGTTTAGAAGAGCATCAAAGTGTTCTCACACAAAATGGGCAAATCCACTGCCACAAATTGGCAGTAAAACAATCACTATTGGTTTGGGTCTTTTAGTCAGAGAACAAATGCAGGTTTCACTACAGAAAGGTTCCAACTTTTTTTTTTTTTCTTTTTTATAGAAGAACAGCAAGGCAAAAATGGGTAATTTGGCACAACACTGGATCCCTACAGCCTTTGTACTAAAATATTATACACCTTCCAGCAGTGCACTGCTGTGGAGTATTTGTGCAGCAAAGGGACAGCTCTCAAAAAGACTGTGATAATGTACCTACTTCCATGTTTTTTTCTACTAGAACTCAGAAGACAATGCAAATTCTTCTGTCTTCTAGCAACTCGCAGCTAAGTTTCCAGCAATTTAGTCCTTTGGCTAGGAAATAAACAATATTCAGTTTCCTCTTTGCCTCAGGGATGCAAGAACCAGCATTTGTGTAGCAGCAGCACTGAAGGCCTAGGTTGATCCCATGTGGAGTTAATGATGAAGCAAATTAATTTAAATTCATTTAAAGTTTGTGGCAGCTGAGCTAGCATCTCTACCATGACACCTCAGTGTGCTATGCAAAAACCTCCATTTTGAGCTATCCCAGGTGTTTCTGCATAATGCAGTTTGGGAGTGAAAATGGCTGTCACTTACAGCTTAGTGGACTTTTCCAATTTCAACATTTAATTTAGTTGTTCAATTTTCACCTAATTTTACTCTGTATGCCTTCCATGCTCTGGATCTATACCTAGAGCTTTTGAAGTTGTAGGAGGTGGTGAAGAGAGACAAAAATGTTTGCAAAATGTTCTTAAAGCAAAGTATCAGTGGACACCATTGAAGGCTTTACTTGGGAGGAAAATTAGAAACATTGAGGTGTAAGAAAAAGAGAATTTAAACAACTATGAATGTGCAATAACTAAGATCACATCTTGTTCTTGTGGAAGTTGCTGAAGGTTAATAGGTTAATAGCAGTTGAGCATGGATGTAAGCCAGGCAATGGTAAGGAAAGGAACACAATTATGTCACTTTTTAGGTGCTAACCCAGAAGTATAGACTACACAGAAAAACTATTGATATTAGTAGGATAATGTTGTCTATGCAGCAGTCTGTAAATGGAGTCTTTTAAGTATATATGTCCTAAAAGTCCTTAGGAATGTATTCAGGTAAGATATGAATATTATATTTTTTTCTCTCTGAGCTGCTTTCATTAGAATGAAGTGACTTTTGTCCTTCACCAAATGTCATAGCATAGTAGATAGGTTCAGTACCACAAAAGGAATTTATTTATATTATATTCAAGTAAATGAACCACTTATCCTATAAACTGACTGTAAATAATTCTGGTAGCATTCAAACTCACTCTTGTATCTTCTATAGTTATCACATATATACTTTCTGTCATTATTTAGTCAACCTTTAGCAGTTTTGTGTTTGTTTGTTTGTTTTTTTTAAAGAAGCACCAGTACCCCAACAGTATGTTATATGCTGTCACTTTCCTGGAAAGTTTCTGCTGTTGATTTAAGGTGAACAATGTCCCTACTCAAAAAATACTTAAATTGCAGCATGTATTCAGAGCTGCAGTAAGCCTCTCCATTTTTTAGGTACTACTTATTCTCATGAAGAATTACTGAACACTGATTCATTTAGGAACCACATCATAAAGTTTTTGGGTTTGTTTTTTTGGTCTTTTTGTTTGTTTGTTTGTTTTTTAAATATATATATAGGATAGAAAAAAATCAGTTTGATGTCATTAGTGTCACCTTTGTTCCTGAAGGGCAGATTTCTGTGCCAATTAATATAAAGCTCAGTATGGAATTGGAAGTAAAATATCAAGAAAATTAATACATACAAAATTGGCCCAGGACAATATTGCTATGGATAAAGCAATGGGAAGGATAGTATTTCTCAACACTTGGTAAAGGATTTTTGGGGTTTTTTTTAATCATTGTGAAGTTACAGGAACTATTGTAAGCTTTTCTTGTCTAATTCTGAAAAGATGTGTTCATAGATCTGTACAAGAACTTCTCATGGTTTGCTAAATTTAGATCCAGTATTAAATAATGTTTTTTTTTCTATATTGTTTTCCTGAAACTATTGAGCCACAAGGTATTAGCAGAAGACAATAAAAAAGTTCTAGGCAGAAACTCCACTTGTACTTTGACAGAATAGGATGTTCTAAAGTTTAGTTTGTTATATATAAAGCTAGCATAATATACATTCTGTTTATAAACCGTTTTGACACTTTCTTGGGTTTGACTTTGGACAGCATTACAACTATTCAACTGAATACATTTTTAAATCTTGATTCTTGACAGTCAAAGCCCAATACTGAGGCAAATTAGCTTAGCAGCTGTCTTAAGTGCAGCTCAGCACACTCAGTTGTGATGAACTGGAGATCTTTTCACTACTTGTCCTATTGTGAAAAAGATTATATACAGTTTCAAGAAACTGGTTTTATGACTGTTAAAAATATAAGCATATCTTCATTTCTCTTCAACACACTAATTTTACCTAATTAGTTTATCACTGTAAACTTCTAGTACAGATACATAAAACTTTTCCAAAAATAGTATGCACAGGTGTGTTTTATGTGTTGTTTTCATTCTGAACAGATTATAAATCTAGGATCTTCATAATAGCTTGGATCCATTGAAGGATATTGTTATATAAAACAATAAGTGTTTTTTTGGGTTTTTTTCCCCCTCATTTTGGAGTACAATTTTTACAGACTATTCTGTGACACACCTCTCTGCTAGACCCTGATGAGTGCCAATAAAAGCTAAGTTATTTAGTTAAGCACTGTTTCAAGCTCCTCTTGATGGAAGTGATTTATTTCTGTAGTCACAAATGATGAACCTCATGGCTTGACATTATAGAGATGAGAAATCATAGTTTGGGTGGAAGGGACCTTCAGTGGTCATGCAGTCTGAACCCCCTGCAGTAAGCAGAGACATCTTCAACTAGATCAGGTTCTCAGAGCCCCATCCAATCTGGCCTTGAATGGTTCCAGGGGTGGGACGTACAATTATGAAGTACAAGATGAAGTACAAAACCCAAATACTTCTTTCTTCATTTAAGCTCCTTCTTGGGTATAGGTGACTTTCTTCTCTCTGTGCAGTGCCTCCTCACAGCATACCTTGCCAGGTGGGAAAGTCTCAAGCAGGTTGCACTTCAGACTTAAACCAGGTGCTCTTGCATCCTAGTGATCATTCACATTTCAGCATGGTAGGTTTTGGTCAGACCTCATATTGCAGCTGTGTCTTTTCTGCAGTTTTATGGTATTCTTGTGTTTAGAATGAATGCTGCCAGATATGGTAAAAGATGAAAAGCTGAACAGATTTTGGGTTAATGTCTCTCACGTTCAGTAGGCTTTTCGTTTGAGGATTTTTTTTTTTCATTTAAGGTTATTTAATTTTGTAGCTGGTAAATGTGGGAAAGTAATTTTCTCTCTGAATGATAGTACCTATCATACTGCAAAGCTTTTAAGAAGGCTCTGAGAACTACTAGTTTAACATTTTCTGGAAGCCATACAGGTTCTTTTTACCACCTGTTCCAGTGTTTTGGTCATAGGAGTTTTGTTTCACCTTTTTTCTTTCTAAGGAAGACAAGACGTGGATAGGTTGGGAGAGGTAGAAACTCTACTTTGATACACAGTGCAACATATGTTACTTTTTGTCTGAAATTAAAGGCATTCCAGGTCAGTTTATCAGTTTATAGTCACAGACCAGTACTGAATCATATGGGACCCTTGGTGTCTGTACAATGTGAAGCTGTAATTTTTCCATTTTTGACACAGTGTATACTCCAACAAACTAGATCAAATCTTTTCTAGTGTTAAATTTTGTACTTAGAAGAGTTAAAACTCGTTCTCATCAAGAAGAAGAAGAAGAAACAAGGCACTCAATTTATTTTCATTTCTTGTAATTTCAGTTTATGTGTCTGTGTACAAAATAAAAATGAATAGCTTTGTGATTGCAAACTACCTAGCTCAGTTTAAAAATGCATGAGATGTATTTCTAAGTTACTGCAGCAAGGCTGAATTAAACACATAAGATAATATTTAAAATTAATAAGTAATTCAGATATAATATCTTAAAAAAAAAAACAACACAACAAAGCTCAAATACTTAGGAAGTGTTTTCCCTCTAAGCTTAATGTTCATGTAAGTATAGAACACAGTTATGCATTTCAATGGTAAATTTCTTCCTCAATCATAAATAAAACATGTACGTTGTTACTAATGTCATCTACCAAGAAGTTTTAATGTATTGCAAATGAGATGGAAACTTCATCTTTTGCTGTTTAAAATATGAAGTTAAGGTATCAGTGTATGCTCTAGTCCTTTCTTGTTTTTTAAACTCTTGTGTTTGATGTTATAATTCTCATCCAACCCTCTGAAATGTCAAATTATTTGGGACTCAGGAACTATTTTGAGGTCTGAATTTGAGCTTTACTGATGCAAACATGAACTTAGTAAATTCACTCTCAATCTGTAGGCATTTCTGAGTTGCATGTGGGTGCATAAATGTTGAAAAAGATGTGGGCTATAGGGGGATTGCATCAACATTTCCACAGCTTGTTACAGATATGATCCAGTAAATAACTCCTTCCATTCCCTTATTTTAATAGAATTTCTCCAGTATAATGAAGAGCCAAGCTGGAGCACGATATATAGATATATATAGATGGATGATGTGTGCAAATATAGTCAAACATTTTTATAATGTCTAATGGAGCTAGTCTGCTGCAGAGATTTGTATCTGTGCTGTATCCAGCCCTTCCATCCCACCACTACATTGCTCTACAAGGATCATCTACGTGCATTTTTTCACTGACTTTATACACTTTGGATATATAACTATCTATAACATAAGCTTTGATGTGTTGCAATATTGCTGCTCTTACGTACTTTAATTGTGTAAGTAATTAACACTTCTTTTGTTCACCTCATTGCTATTTTTCTCAAACTGAGACTATTAGCAGCCCATTCTGTATTGTGCAGAGACATAAAACAGTTGACACCAGGCAGCCTTGAGTTGTGTGACGCTAATTAAGTAAAAATCTCCAAATTAAAAACAGATTCCTTATAACTGATTAGGAATGATCATCTACGTGAGACAATATCCATTTTTTACTTCATTGATTATAAAGTATTGCTTTGGTGTGTTGTAGTAAACCACACAAAAAAATAAAATTCCAGTAACAAAGCCTTTCTGTCTCTGCAAGTAAAAAGATATGCTATTTTTACTTCCTGAAAACAGTGGGGTTTTTTCACCTTTTCATGCAGTTTTCATTGAGAAATGTTTGTGAATCCATTCTCCAAAAACAACTAGGGAATATAAATTTGCAATGGTTTTGTTAATGTATAGATACATTCACAGACCTTCCTTTATATCCTGTTACATTCTACATGCAAGATCTTAATAAAACTGTGGTTTAGCTTTTTAATTTTTAGGGACTGTAGCAAAGAACATAAATTCTCTCTCACTTGTCTGTCTGGTCAGTTTTACTGCACAAGTTGAAGCTGCAGTTGTTGAGCAAGTATATAAAAATACTAAAATGCATCGACTTGTAACTACTGTGCTGGGCAGTGGTGATGGATGATTCTAATGGTGAAAATTATTTTACTGCTGTTTTTAATTAAACACCAGTGGCACACTGAGTTTTGCAAGACAAGACAGAGACTTGATTTTTAAGAATAGCTCATTCATTGAGTGTCCTGTGTGGGTTCTTCATCCTTCTTCCAAACACCAACCTGTTTTCTTTACAACTTGTTATTTTTATCACTATTTTATAACTTCCAAGAGGGATTTTTTGATAGGTTGTGTGAGATAATGGATATTATTCCATACTATGCTACATTTTTCCATTTATGGTAAATTTAAATCAAAATTTTAAGTGTGCAATTCTAGAATAATTAAGAAAAATCATAGGGTTAAAAACTGCAAGATCCATTTCTAATACTTATATTTACAACTCTAGGGCATTATAGAATGGGCAATGGGAATCTGTGATTTACCATATTAGCATGCTAGGTCATATGTGGGACTTTTAAGGCAGTATAGATATATATGCATGTATTCGTAGAGTCCATAAAACAAAGATAGTTATTAAGTCTGAGGCAATAAAAGTCAGATAATGTGTACAGAAAAAATGAGTTCACCAGCATCTAATGAAACAGTATAGAAAACAGAAGGGTTTTTTTAAATTTTATTTAAGTAATAGGCAAAAATATAGAGATTTACCTTAACTTTAGTAAAGGCTAGAATTTTATCATAGAATCGTTAAGGTTGGATGGGACCTTAAAGATCATCAAGTTCCAACCCCCCTGCTATGAGCAGGGACACCTCCCACTAGACCAGGCTGGACAAAACCCCATCCAACCTGGCCTTGAACACCTCCAGGAAGGGGGCAGCCACAACCTCCCTGGACAGCCTATTCCATTGCCTCACTGGTAAAGAATTTCTTCCTGATATCTAACCTAAATCTCCCCTCTCTCAGTTTAAAACCATTACCCCTTGTCCTATCACTGCCCTCTCTGGTGAAAAGCCCCTCCCCAGCTTTCCTGTAGCCCCTTCAGGCACTGGAAGGCCACCATAAGGTCTCCCTGGAGCCTTCTCTTTTCCAGACTGAACAGCCCCAACTCTCAGCCTGGAGCTGGTCCAGCCCTTTGATCATCTTGGTGGCCCTTCTCTGGACCCTCTCCAACAGGTCTTTATCTTTCTTGTGCTGAGGGCCGCAGAACTGCACACATCACTGCAGGTGGGGTCTGACCAGAGTAGAGGGGCAGAATCACCTCCCTGGCCCTGCTGGCCACACTTCTGATGCAGCCCAGGTTGCAGTTGGCTCTCTGTTTTCCTGTAATCTGTTCTACAGGGATGAAAATGTCTTGTGATACATCAAGTTCTCTGTTGCTGTTTTGCATAAAGATGCAGCCCTAATGGTATCAATACAGACATTTCCACTGACATACAAAAAATGCAAGCATGGGGAAAAAATAACATTAAAACATATTTCTTTGTCAGTTCCTGTATCAGCTTAAGTATCTGCATGACCCTCTCCCCTAAACTAATTTTCATTCTGATGCAGTGTGGCAGTCTTTAAGCCCTATATATTTATTAACTGCTTTATTACATTCATCTCCTAACCCAATGTACGAGAAGAATATTGCAACACTCTGGGCATCTCCTGTCTTGATTGTTCTCCCCTTCCCTTTGCTTTCACCACTGTTTGCTCTTTGTTTTTGTTTGTTTCGTTGTTGTTATTGGTTTGGTTGTTTTTTGTTGTTTGTTTGTTTGGGGTTTTTTGTTTGGTTTTGGTTTATTGTGTGTGGGGGGGGGTTGTTTGTTTTTTGGTTTGGTTTCCATTTTCTTTGTTTTTCTGTAACTAGAGAGGCTACAAACAGTTGATGGGCAGGTAATTTTGATACTCCCTTTGAGGACATTGGTGTCAGGAAGTGTTTAAATTTCAAGGTGTTCAGTGAAAAATCACTCCAGCCTTCTACAACTGTTACATTAGACAAGGTTTGGCTGAGGAGAGGTATTCTTGTCTCCCTTTTAACCAGGTGAATTTTCTATTTGAGCTTATTTTTGGATGCAACTTCATTTAAGATTTGAGAAGGATTCTGCTATTAAGAGCTGATTTTAGTATTATTGATCTGATCAGCTGCATGGCTTGTACAGCTTTAGCATATAGAATTATCAGGCAAAAGCTACTTTTAGTTCAGGTCCCAATTCTGGTGGTTGTTGCTCTTGAGCTGCTTGCCCAAAGAGCTGTATTTTCACTCCAGCCCCATCCCAGCCCATGGATGCCTAGAGGGATTTTTGAATAATGTTCCAAAGCTGAGCTGTTTTAGAAAGATTCCTTCTACCTCTTTTTTCCTCCTTGTCAGCCTTAGTGCAACCTTCAGCATAGCTTTTTTTACTTCTCTCCAGTGGCTATCAACTATGTTGCAGTTGAGAAAATGGGCCCTGTGGCTCCGTTAATTATTTACATGTGTGTGATGAAGATGAGCAAGTGTCTGACACACTGAAAGCAGTGATCAGGAAAAAGATAGCCAAGGGGAACGTGTTTGCTAGAGAGCAAGCTCAAGTAGAGCTCCTGACAGAGTCGTTATAATGGCAGTATGCAAACAAGGCTCATGTTTTTAAACAAAAAGAAGTATTGAAACAAGTAAAGGTGTTGTATAATCTTAAATGGAGTTTCCTCTAGTGCTTAGCAAAACATGCAAAGAGGCATAAGCCAAATAACCACATGTTGTGTTTTGCACCTGGGAGTTCATTTTTATATAACGCCAGTGCCAGTGCTGAAAGTGTATCACAGGATTACAGAAACTGGAGTTTTGTGTGCCACTGTGAGGCTTATAAAGCTTTGCAGATAGATTACCTTTTAAACAGTTTTGCCTATGGTAACCCACAAAATTGGGAACCATCCTTCAGAAGTGAATTTCAATGTGGTTTGGTGGGATTTTTTTTTAATTATGAGTTTTTGACTGACTAAATTTTATATCATAGAATCAGAGAATAATTTTGGTTGGAAAAGACCTTTAAGATCATCAAGTTCAGCTGTTAACCCAGCGCTGCCAAGGCCAACACTAAACCATGTGTGTCAAACACCACATCAGCTCGGCTTTTAAATCCCTCTAAGGACGGTGACTCCACCACATCCCTGGGCAGCCTGTTCTGGTGCCTGACAACCCTTTTGGTAAAGAAATTGTTCCGTATATCCAATCTAAACCTCCCCTGGCACAACTTGAGGCAATTTCTTCTTGTTCTACGACTTGTAATTTGGGAGAAGAGACCGACCCCCACCTCGCTACAGCATCCTGTCAGGTAGTCGCAGAGAGCAATAAGGTCTCCCCTGAGTCTCCTTTTCTCCAGGCTAACCACCCCCAGTTCCCTCATAAGCTTCCTCTGATTTTATTCTTTCTTGTGAAATACTATTTTGGAGACAATATGCTGTGTCTATGAGGTCAGAGATTGCTGCTATTGTTCTGCTGCAAACAGTAAAATACTTTGTCTGCTTTCCTCTTCAGTTGATACATACATTTGTATTAAATTCAAAATATTTGCATATATAGAAGATGCCAAAGGAGAAATATTTAAAGTAATTTCCACAAATTCATCCCAGTGTTTTCAAAGTCCTGATGTTAAAATTACTTTTTAAAGCAATTATGGTATCATGGGATGGAATGTGGTTTTAGTTTACACTTTACACATTAACCTGGAACTAGATAAATTAATCTGTGTCATTCAACCCCTTGGAATTTTTCAAACATTTAACAAAAAAAAAAAAAACTAATCATGCAGGTATAGTCTCTCTTCCTCATTAATCTCTAATTTTCCCACAAAAGCAACCTCTTCTAATGACCACTATTTAACTCTAAGCCTGAAATCTCTTTAAGATACAGTATATCTTGTCTTGGCAGATTGCTTTCAGATGCTGTGACTTCAAGTTGTATAAAAGATAAGCCCTTTTAAAATCCCAGGTTATTGATGATGAGCTGGACAAAAAATAACTCTAAAAAGCTACCTGTCAGGGTGACTTCTCACACTTTTCAAATGATATCTGATATTTTGTTAATTTGACTGCAGTGGCAGACTGTTTCTCATTGCCAAGAGCCATCTTAAAGAATAAATATTGACTCTTTTAATCAATTCTGCAATCTTCAATATCCTGTACCACACTCTTGAGTCACCAGCAGGTGTGGGGAGACCACCAATGCTACAGAAAAAAGCTAACAGGGAGAAACAGGTTTCACCATCTTCCATGTCCATTTTACAAGTCAAATACTACGTTGTACCTTAGTGGGGTATTTTCATTTAAGCCCTACGTTATCCAGAGAGATCCTGAAAGTTGTGTGGATTATTCTTTCTTAAACTTTGTGCTGTTCTGGCTTAATTACATTCATTAATCAACTTCAGTAATACCACAGAGAAGACCTAGGTAGTTGCTATGCAAAAACTTCAGTAGAGGTATGTGTGCTGCAGTCAGAATAGTAGAAGACATTTTTTAAAAACTCTGTTATTTTTATCAAAATTATCAATTTTGTCTTTTGGTCAGATTCTATCCACTGCATGTTGGTGCTTTTGTACCTGGAGAGGTACAAAATACATTTTCTAGGGTTCCCACCTACGCATGTGAGTTGAACTCACAGGCCATTGAACAAGCAGAATAAGGTTTTGTTCAGGAATACTGGTCACGGTGGAGAAGGTTCAATCCATTAAAAACGTTTAGGAGAGGAGGATGGATCTGGAAGCCACTAACATACAACACAAATGGTAATTTTGAAGGTTTGATATAATTGTTTCTTGTGGCTGAGGACAACCTGGGATTATAGCTGCTGGAAAATTGCTGGTCTTCCAGTAGTTTGGTTACAGTGATGTGAAAGGGATGCACCACATTTGGCTGCCTAGTCTCTGACTTAAAAGTCTGCTTCCCTGCGATGTTTTTCTGTGTGAAAGCTGAACTGAGAAAGGCAAAGGTGAAAAAATTAACACAAAAGTGTTGGCTTTGATGTGTTTTTTGCTAACAGTTTTTCAAATATGAGCGTCTCTAAATACAAGGAGTGAGTGGGTGTGTTTTACTGCCATTTAATACCTTTCTGTGTATCTTGAATTTGTGCTGGACACCCCAGCACATCTCCTTTTGCCTGGCTGTCTTTGCAATCTTTGCAAATATCTTTTATTCATACTTTTACTTACACTTTTAAACTTCTTAGTAAACATAGGACACAAAGGAAGGTTAAGTACATATTCAAGAGATTCTGTGTCACAAGTGTGTAGTTAAAATGTCTCTGGTAATTCTGACTGTGTCCTTTAGTGCTTTCTCACAATGCTTCTTTTGCGGGAAACCAGAGGTTGTGTTTGAGCAATTCCGTTGTCTCCTGCTGGAGGACATCACAAGGACTCTCTTACCTCTTCTCTACCCCCACTGGAGCACTGGCACTTTCACTGAAGGAACGTCAGCTAGATTCACTGTACCCTGCACAGGTATCACCAAAATATGGTGCAGTTTTCTTCCATGCTTTCTCCCATGTTGGGAAAGTGAAGTGAGCCTGGTCAGTGTGACCACATCTGAAATGGCTGTCCTGGTCAGTGCAGTAGGCAAATAAATAAGGACTCAATCCCCATCCTTCTGTCTTCAGCCTGCCCAGGAGGACTTGGAAAAGAAGCAGTGAGCTGTCCCCTTGGTCCTGCCTGGCCATCCCAGGGCTGTGCCTAACCTTGGTACCCTCATCAGGCCTGATCTTGACTCCACCCACGGGCCAACATTGTGACTTATCCCCGTTGAGATGCCTGATGTCCCAGGCTCAGGCTGCCCTGGCCACACTCTGGTTTGACCCTGACTGACAACCATGGGTGGATCTCCCCCAGCCCCTGGCTTGTCTTTTTGCAGCTCAGCTTTTTCTTCCATGTCTCTTAGCCATCTGTTAAGATATGGTAGTACCAAGGAGACAGTTTGATACTCTGTTTCCTTAGCCAAAGTCTCTTGAGCTGCACAGCAGGAGCAGTGCTGCTGCCATCCTCCTCGCTCTCCAAGCAGTGTCCCAATATGAGTGTCTGAAGCATTGAGATAGTGTATTACCATAATTGCAGCCAGTAGTTTTGACTATTTTTCCACCAACTGGCAAGGCTAGGAATTATTGTGTCTTTTGAAGGGAAGAAAAGACACCATCCATCTTTTATATTCTTAGTATTCTTCCACTGATGTAAAAATACACTGAGATTATTTTGAAGAAGAACACTTCTAAATTCCTTTTCCCAAAGTTCCCTTGATAACGCTGCCAGAAGTGGCTGTCAGTTCAAGGGAGAGGAAGGAGGAGTAAACAAGATAAAAAGCCACTCATCTTTATTTGCATCAGACATTTCAGAAAGTGCAGCAGCTGGGTAGGATTCAGTGGGAAAAGCGTGTGCTGCTTTAAAGACGTTTCACAGTGCAGCTTTGTTTAGTTTTTCAGTTCAATATAGGTGGCAGGAATTGTGGGCAGGAAGGCCATGGGACATGCTGCCTTGTTCCACTTACATTGTTGAATGGTTGAGACCTGTTACCCTTTAGAGTAATTTTGCAGACACAAGGCTCATACAAAATAAGGCAGAAGACTTCTGTAAAACAGGGCTTTTTTAGACTGAAGTTTATCTTCATTTGTAAGTCAAGTTGCCTTCCATAGCATCCTGCTAGTAAGGCAACGGTATTTATGAGTTTGTCTTAATTACATGAATGAGTTAATCACTTCTAATCCTCAGCTTTCTGTTTTCACAAGTGGTGCACAATTTTTTTTTTTTTTTTTTTTTTTGGCAAACCAAACATTGTGAGTAATACTTCTTGGAGCATATTTCAGAGTCCATTCATCCCCATCTACACTGCTCCTTTGCCCCTCGGTACAGCGCACTGAGGTTCTGTCAAGGATGGATTTGTCATCAATCTGTGGGTAGGAGGCATGAGGCTGAGAAGGTCAGAGGAGGGGTGCAGGACCCTGTAATTTATGTCTTTGCTGTACATCGTGGTGCCTTCCTGTGCAGGGACTGCACTTTAGGGGCCCCTTCTCTGCTTGGGGCAGAGCAGCACCTGCCCTGGGCTGATGGAACTGAGTGAAAGAGTCCAGGCAAACACATTGTAAAACACTAAAAACTGCGATTTGTTTTGCCCCCTCTAAATGGTAGACAGCTTCTTGACATGTGGCACAGCGCTGAGAATTTTTCATTTAAGTTTTCTAATTGGGACAAGTTTTGTAACTTAGAGTTTTTATTTAATGGGCCATACTAAGAGCTGTCTGGGTTGGTTACAGGAATCATAAATTCCCCCCAGAGCTCTCCTTTACTTTCTCCTGCTGACTTCAAGAGACCAGTTCTGCCAAAGCTGAGATTTTCCCACTTATATGGAGCTTTCAGCTGCTGCCTATGATTTCTATCCTTCATCTTGGAGTTAGTGCTTCGAAGAAGTTGAAAGCATATTGCACTTGAGCACAGTGTGTCCCAGGGTATGTTTCCCTTAAGAACTGTTACAAGCTGTCAGACCCAAGCACAGACCCAAGGCTCCAGCAGAAGCAATGAAAGAGCTTTAAGTTTCCTGAAAAAATTTCCACTCAGTCTCTACACACTCAGTGGCTAATCACACAGTGTGTGCAAATTATAATTTATCCTGTAAATGAACTAAATCCTTCAGACTGTGTTGGGTTTTTTTCAGTGAATTAGACATCTCAAGAGTCTTTATCAAGTTAAATTTTGTTTGTGGGTTTCTTTATCAGTCAGAGCCCTCTCCAAGAGATAGACAAGAGATCCTCAAAAATCCCTGAACTTCATCCTAAATCCCTGTACTTAACACTTTAGAGATAAGAGGAGAAAGAGGGATTGCAACCCAGTTGGTATCCCAAAGGGAGCAATCACAGCATCCTTATCCTCTGCCTACCATACTATACTGAACAGTTTCAGAGGCAAACTCCTGGGCTGGAAAAAGTTTCTCTGATCTAATGCAGCCATAAATATGTAACATTTATATGTAATTTCATAAGTATCTACAATTTTCTATCTAGCATAACAGTGAATGTAAATACCTGTGACTTGATATAATAGGATATGATATTCACGAGGCAATTGAAAATCTTATGATACTTCTAATGTTTGCACAGCTTAATTTTAGCATCTGTAAAACACCTGTATTTTGGGGAATAATACTCTCTGACTCATTGATTTCCTTTTAATTGCACTAATTATTTCTTGATTATTTCAATTCTCCTAAATACAGCAATGTTGATGCACTGAAGATCTGCAAAACAGACGAGTGCATGGAGTGTTGCCCTTAGGTTTGAAATGGAAATGCAGTATAGAACTTTCTTTGCAGATTAAAAAAAAAAAAAAGAAAAAGATGTACAAGTAATTTTCTGTGTATTTTAGGTCCCGAGGAAGCAGATGCCAAGTGCACCCTGAATTATGTCAGCTGCATTGGTACAAACAAATGCATTCACTTGTCCCAGCTCTGCAATGGTGTTTATGACTGTTCTGACGGGTATGATGAAGGAGTACATTGCCGGGGTAAGTACATTTGCTAAGTCTTTTGCTATGTTTTCTTTCTGGTTCAAAGAGAACCACAACTTTCTTCTTGGGAATACATATGCATCTAAAACAAGAGTGGATTCATAGAGGCATGTTTTAACGTATGTTTGAAGTTCATTGTCGAAATACTTTGTTGTGTGAAGCAAATGTAAGTAAAAAACACGTGCAGGTTTTCAGACTTGAATGGTTACTAACCTTGTGTCATGGAAATGTTTATGCCAAAAAGAAGGATGAGGAAGTCCTTCCTTAGAGAGCAAAGGTTGGGCAGCCAGAGTGTGTTTTTCCTTATAACTTTTGTTTAAACAAAAAAAGACAAGCGCTGAAAAACACATCAGATTTGCTATGAGAGTTACTTTCCTTTAAGGATGTGCTTCTGGGGGGATTTCATTGCAGTAATCTACTGTTAGAGTGTAGTTACCAAATCCTGGCAATGAGAAATCTTCAGGAGAAATTGGTGGAGGTCAACTTTTTTTGATAGCTCTGCTACTTAGAAGACTTACTTGGAGATAGTTACAAGGCTGCTATATTAAGCCCAAGTCTTGGATACCATGAGTCATTAACGTGTCAGTTATGCACAATGAGTAGACTTCACTGCTAGGCAAATGATTTCTGGTGAGCCTCAGCAGATCTCATGCTGAAAGCCAGCCACTCAGGGACAGCTCCTGGGACTTCTACTGCAATCCAATGTGACAATATAAGGTAAAAGGTACAATTAGTGGTATAGTTCAGAAAGTTAAATTAAAATTTTAGAGTTCATGTGGACAGATCTCCAGAAGTGTCATAGTAAAATCTATGCCTGCACCAAAGATAAGTTAAAATAAAAATTAAAAGAATAATAATAAGAAAAGCCAGCTGGAATTAATCAATGTAGTACTGCTGACTTCACAAAACTACAGACAGCTATTTTTATATAACCAAGTGAGGGTACAGGCTGTCATAAAATATACGACAATTTTTATTCACAGTGATAGGGATAATTTATTTTCTTGAAGGCTCTACTTTTGTATAGTCCTTGTTCAATGAGCATTTTACAAAATCAAAATTTGTGTCAGCATATAGATATTAGCACTGTTCTCTGCATCCAGAAACCCCCAAAGTTAAACTGACCAAAGCAGGGTTTGGCCCATACTGAAGCTTTCTGAAGATGCAGATGAGTGTTTTTCAGAGAAAAGTATTGATCTGTTGAGAACTCTTTAAATGTCTGTTCCTCAATAATTAATATGCTTCAATAAATTACTCTGGAGTAAGTGGCTGAGGATGAAAGAGGTTCAGTGCTGAATAATTACTGTATTATAACTCTCTTATATTCTTATTGTATTTCAACTCTTTAAATTAGGAGATTAATGGAATCAGGAAAAAATCCTATGTTAGTGTAAGTTAAATGTATTTTGCTTTCATATGTAGCATTTTGTATATGTAGTCTGTACTTTGAACATGATAGCACATAAAATATTCATCTTTATTCATGCCACATTTATGCTCAGATAGACCTTGTAAAGTTCATGTTAATTCCCACTCCTTTGTTTATGGTCATGTATGAATATGAAAACTTCCCAATGCTGAAATGAATGTCTGCTCTGAAAAATTACCATAGAATTTAGGAAAACATACTAAACAAACATTTTGTCTAAGCCAGGTAGAACACACAGGTAATGATGTTATTTATATCACATTTTCTAAAGAATTCAAAGTTGTCTCCCAGTATCTCATCTAGGAATTTGTTAAGAACTCATTGCTATTTATTTTTATATCAATTATGTATTTTGACTTGCTTAGTAGAGGCAGTTCTTGAAATTATTGACACATTTCTATCAGCAAAGTAGAAGAATATAGAAACTAACTTGATACTCACAACTGCCACTAATGTGTCTTTATGATACATTCCTTTGTGTTAGGTATTTGGTCTGAATGCAGTATTGTTGTAATAATTCTTTCTGTATATATTTATATATCAGAACAATGCCTGGGCAACCATTGAGTCAAAAGCTGCAAAGTTGCTTCAAAACCCTAACCAAGTAGTTAGCCTTTTCTTCATATTAGTAAGCAAAATGCCATTCTAAGTGTGTCACTCTTTAATTAACAATGTTCATACAAAATTTTTGATTGATTAAGAAGGTAATAGCAGTTTTCAATATTTAATTGCAAATAACTCAGCTGGTCACTGCTGGCTGTGTTAAAATAATCTGTTGCTAGGGTCACTGATGGTGCAGGTGGTAAATAAGTTACAGTGGTAAATAAGTCTCTGCACCAGGAAAATAATTTATGGTATGAAGTACAGGATGTGTGACCATGGCAAAAACCATTTTGGTGTACAGGTCACAACTCCACAGGGCTGAAAGCTTCTCATAATGCTTAAGAACTAATGCTGTTTAAGCATTCAGTAACTGGAATTTCTTTCTCTAAGTTTAATGTTCTTATGTTAATTCATTATATTACCATCTTAAAGAGAGATACTCAGGCCTTCACCTTTCCCTGGACAAGTGAAAAAATGATCATATCTGCAGTTTGAAACAGTAATGTATGTGAAATTTCAAGGAAATAGTAAATACAATGACATTCCTGCCTCATCATCTTTTATTTCAGGCACATATGCATTTTTGCTGGTGAATGTAATGCATAAATTCAGGAGTTATGGCAATGTGAAATAAAAGATGTTTTATTATGTATGGTTGTTTCACATTATGTATTTCAATGTCCTTCAGAGGAGAAGGGATGCATGGTTCACTGAAACTCACAGCATTTATTAATGATAAGACATCTGCTTTGGGTCATTTTGGATTCTTTCCTGTTTCTTGACTCATTAAGGAGTGCTTTAGAGAGGCTGAATAGGCAAGGGATCAAAGTATATACTAAACCCTCCTATAAGCATAGACCGAGGTTAGGGCTTTTCAGCTTTCTGAGATTCACCAGGTAATTTCACCACCATCCAGTCTTGCTAAATGGGGTAGAAGGTGCCCAGCAGATATTTGGAGGCTTGATAAGGCTCAGATAAAATGTACCAATGCCAGAACTAGGCTTAAGCTTGGGTAGTTCTGGTAGAGGACTGATCTGAAGCTGCTCTTGGCAATTAATCTTTCTTTAATACAGTTCTTCGGGTTTCTTTGGAGAGCCAAGTCTTTATTTCAGTAGCATGTTCAGCCACTTCTAAAGCTCAACTGTGCAATAAGCTGAGAAGTTTTCTGCCACAGGGGAGTTGCCGAATCATTGCCAGCTGGGCGGTTTAGCTCGAGGTCTTTCCTTCCCATGGATTGTCCCTGTCCCACAGGAGGTTGCCAAAGGCATTGCTGGTACAGAACTGGGACTGGGACTAGCTATGGTCAGTTAAAGCAGGGGTCATATGGCTGTGGTTTCAACCTCTGATTTTGTGGGGTTTTGAAGGTTAAAAGACCTCGTTTATTTATTTTTTTTCCCTGAAGGCTTTAGGATCAGCTTAGACAAATAGCTGATATGGATTAGAGAGAGTAACCTGGCCTTGAGTAGATGAAGGATTAGATGTATCCGTAAGATAATCTCTAGAGAATTACAGCCACTGTGGATCTTAGAAAGGGTTTTTATAGAGCTGCAGAGGTGATCTGTAGAGTTTGATAAATCAGAACTTTATATATACATACATGGCAAAAAAAATGGAAGGTGAAATGTCAAACTTAGTTTTCAGTGTGTTGCTGAGTTAGAGCTATAGAAAACTAGTACTTTTATAGAAGATAAAAATGTCCTTTGTCACTTTACTAGCTTAAGGGCTAAGTTATTATTAATAGCTACAAGAATATCTATGCTGAAATTTGGGATATTTCAGTCAGAAAATGCTAAAGGGAGACTGAAAAAAATGCTACCATAAATATTCTGCATATCTTTGGCTTATACCAACATATCATAAAATGTAAGATTTTTGGAACAACTGCTGAGAAGGAAAAGCTGACCTGGAATTAAGAGGCCTGTGTAAGAGCCCTGTGAAAGCACTAATTATACACTGATGCTCTGACTTCAAAATTGAAGTATATTTTGCCTTATCCTGCAGTATCTGTTGCATTTCTATGGACTGTGTTGTATTATGCAGTGGGAATACTGCAGCAAGTGTATCCCTCCTACTTGACGAGACTAAGTAATTACAACATTAATAGGCCACATGTACACTGCTCCAACGGACACATTCACCATGGACTACGTTGGGATCTCATTAAATAGTCTTCTGTCCCAGCCTTAACATGGATTTTGCTCTGTGTTACTTTGCTCTGATGGTAGGCAAGATAAGGCTTTGGGAAGGAGAAAGCAAGAGTGCTGTAGGGATTCTCTGGAACTCTACTTGTGCTAAAAACCTGAAGGGCAGTGAATTGAGCAGTTTCTTGAGGATGCTTCCTCTCATTCTACTTGCTGCTACTGATTAGCTGATTACTCCTACTGATTAGTATCTAACCAGTGTCCTGGCTCTGTGACACACAGGAGTTGCTGGACCAAGGTCCAGTGGAGCTCAGAATGTTACTCTTCCTGTCTCTGAATCACAGCAGCTTCCCAGTGAAGGTGGAGTTGCATGAAAAATGTGGCTGTATCTTCTCCCATCTGAAATACCAATTATTCAGGTTGCTTATACCATCTCATGTTGAAATTAATCATGATAGCAGGACTGCAACATCCGTTAAAGGCCCTTGCTGTTTGGAGAGTCCCTACACACAAGGTAATTGCCAGCATGTCTCCCTGTCTGCCTCTCTAGCACTGTCACCAAGACAAGCCTGGGCATACAGGGAAATCTGCATTGCCTTCAAAAGACTAAATATCTTCTGAAAATAACACCAATTTTTTGTTTGGTATGTTAATTAGATGTAACCCAACATATTTTAGTAGGTTAATTAACATTAACAAAATCTGTAAGAGATCACAGAGGTTATTTGAGATACTTTCCTTTTTAATTAAAACTGAAATTTTGACTGAACATAGCAGATCTCTTAGAATCTTTCCAAATCTTCAGATTATTTGGATCTTTGTTGACTGTGATATGAACCATAATCTCTAGTCAACCAAATATACAGGGGAAAACTGTGGATGATTTAGTATTAAAAAACTACAGAACACACATGCAGAAGATCTGGCCAAATAATTGTTATGTTTGTAGCAGCCTATAATCAGAGTATTATTTTTCTGTTTAGGCTTTTTGAATGAATTGTTCTCATAAGATGAAGATGAATTCTGCTATTACTGAATCATGTTTTTGTTCTGGCACTTCTACAGCTGGAACACTGGGAAATTATAAGCAGTACTTACCCGAGGGGAAAATACAAATTTCAGAATTTTATGGAAACTTTAGGTCTTTCAAGACTGAAGCAAAATTATAAGACTGAAATTATGGATCTATATTTAGATCCTAGTCTTACTTTGATTTTCTTCTCTTTTTTTTTTCTTTTTTTTTTTTTTTTGTATTTTAATTTCTGAGCTTGTATAACAAGGTAACAAAGCAAACCTAAATTAGTCTAGCATTATAAATGTTCCCACCATTGTTTCTTGAAGCTCCTTCTGGAAGGAGTGCACACATGCAAAAGAAATCTCTGTGAACTCATTTGGTTTATTCTGACAAGTTTTAAGTCAGTCATCCTTTTAAGACTGTAATGTACAAAGTGTAACATCAGGTTACTGAATTCTTGATGTACCAGTGGGGCTGCTGAAACCATCAGGTAACATTCAAAATTATTCCCTCTGCAATTGCTCTGCGTTCTGCATCAAGCTTTTTACTTGTGGTTATAAGACAGAAAAGACAAAAAAAGTGTAGGCACCCAAGTAAGGCAATCAACAGAGCTCCTAGTAACTAACTACATTTGCCTGGGCAAAGGCTTATTTTGTGTTTTATTTTGTTTTTTTGGTTCTACTGGGTCTCCTCATTTCACTATCCAAAAATCCGTTTTCTTGTGTGTTACTCTCTTTCTCACCTTTTTGCCTTAATAGAGCATAATGTGGCTCACTGAAACTAGCCAAGGTCATTTAGTCTCTTTTGCTGTGAAGACAAAGAAATCATGGGCTTGGTGCTTTAATAACTTTCTATCACACAATCCTATTGCAGCAGAGGTGGCTGGGGAAGGGTAGAGCAGTGGAAAATATTTGAATGATGTGATTTCATCGCAACTTCCATGATCTGTTTCCAAAGGCCAGAATTCACAAATGATCACCATTCTTGAAGTATCAGCATTGTCTATATGGCAAGTTAAGTCTAGAATGTAAATGTTTGACCAGGTATGATAACAGGATATGGTAACAGATCATGACATAGTTTGTCTTGTCCATTGAAGGAGCCATGTGTGTCTTGTCTGCTCCCAACTGGTATCTCCCATTTCAAGTTCCTGAGGGAAAATGTTGGAAAGTGTTCCTTACTGACAAGATCAAGTGTTGGTCAGTTATGGCCTCACTGAGTACAAGTACTTATTAGCTTTCCTATTTGGCACACATTTTAAATACATCTACTTTCTTCAAGGTGATGGAAAGATTGAAAATGCAGTTTTGAATGGTTGTACCTTGGACTAATATTTAATCTTCCCTATGAGAGAGAGGAATAAATATTATAACTGAAATAGTTCAGTTTTTCTGTGATCCTGTAGCCTAATAAAATGCACAAAGTGTAGTAGACATGTTATTATGTCATATTTCAAACAAGATTATGGTAGTTAAGGGAGCCAGTTAGTCGTGAGGGTAGTTAACTGACTCATGCTCAGGGCTACAGAAACCTGATGAGAATAGCTAGAGTTGGTGTTGTAGGGGATGGGGTGGCATGATTTGAGCAAGCTTTGTTCTACTTTCAAGGGATTTAGCTTACATGGTATTTATTGTTGCCTGCTGCTGTTGTTGCCTGCTGTTACTGTTTTGAGGCTGCCCTCTACAGAGAAAAGAAAACAAACATTTAAACCCTTACTATGAGCATCCCCTTTTTAGTTTTACTCAGCTATTGTTGCTATCTCTTTGTAGAGTAGTGTGTATAGGTACCTGATTATTTTTCCCTGTTACAGCTAATAAAACTCTTTAAGAACTAGACTTATGTTAAGAAATAGAAGATGCTTTGTGTACAAATACACTTTAAAGTTCTTGCATGAAGATAAATACTCTGGGTATGATCTCTATATCAGGAGTTCCATATATATTCACATGGCAAAAATCCCCTGATACTCTTAAACCTACCTCAGAAGCAGGGACTGTAGCTGCTGCCTATTAGTTTGTATCACAGAGTATATCTGAAATGCATTTTCAATAGACAGGCATCAGAGACAGCTGCTTTTGTGAGGAGAAACTAGGACCTGACACCAAATGCTTACAAACACCAGTAACCTTGAGCATGGGGAGAATGACAACACAAGGTTTATCTTCTGCTGTTGTCACCAACATTTGGGATGTTGGGGGATAGCTTAGACATCCCAAAATCTTATTTAGGAGGAGTAATGCTTTTTTCTGTTTCCTTTTGAGCAGTGTTTTCTTTTTTAGAATATACAGGAACTTTTAAATTTAGACCTATAGCATAATAATTCAATTAATATTTCTTAAAATAACTAATAGTAAAATTATATCTAATGAGGAAAAATGCATATGAGGCACTTGTCCATCAATAAAACATGTAATTATTGAATTTCCATGGCCTTTTATTCCAGCTGACATTATTTGCCCACTCATTGCTCATATTGAAAGAGTTTTAAAATAATTGGGCAACCTGGTGTTTGAAGTGAGGAAGAAAAGTAAGTGAAAGATATGCCTACTGAAAAACGTGGATTTGATCCTCCTAAAGCTATTAATGAAGTCGACTTAAGTTTACAGAAATGGTATCAAATTGAAGATGGAAAAGAAGAAAGAAGAGAGCAAAATCCGGGGCTAGTATCACATAATTTGTCAGAAGTGCAATTGTCAGTTTTCTGCCCCAGGAGTCCTCAGCCAAGCTAAATGATACTCATTTCAACTTCTTTCATTCCCTGCCTGAGGGGATTTGACTTCCCAGCTCCTTATCTTCCCAAGGTGAATAAACAAATGAGCAAACGACAAGATGTTCTGCGTGGGAGGTGCTTCGGCTCCGCATGGTGCCCTTCTCTGTGGAATAAAGTTAAACATTTATTACAGCAAATACTTGAAGATCCAAGAGTGTTCATTTGAATTCTCATGGCAGAGTCAATTCTGGTCTCTCATTTGCTCCCATCTGAGCATTTAGTTGTGTATTGTTAAGCAAAGTGAATAAATTCTGGCAGCCATGGGAGTTGTAGCCCCACCTGGGATACACAGGCCTCTACACAACATCCACCTGTCTGGTCATGTATATACAGCATACACCCTGTTCTGCCTTTTCACACAATACAATTTGTAGCTACAAAGAAGATAAGTGATCTCTTTTTCTTCTAGACAAGGACTTTTAATTTCTCACCACATCCCACTTCTTGCCCTTTGCAATTTTAAACTTGTGAAACCATAGAATCAAAAAGTGGCCTTGTGGATTGGGCCTATCCAAGCCAAAAAAAATGTGCTTTTTAAAAAAAAATCACTTGTATTCAGATGCAGTTTCAGCATTTTTAAGAAATTCTAGGAGAATGTTATATCTGGACAAAGATGAGCCATATCAAAAGTTTGAGATGTGATCAAGATCCCTTTTGTGCAAAACTATAATGTTTTCTCACATGCAACTGTTGAATAAGGCTGCTGTGGTTTTGTTGGCTGCTCTCCAAGCACCTCTTTTTAACTGTGGGATAGTGTGGTAAAACATCCTATATAAAACCAAATTTTCTGAGACTACATTTAGCATCTCTCTAAAATAATTTTTGTCTACTCTTAAAATCCATTTACATGTAGCAAAGTATTAAAAATGCTTTTTGGAAGATATTTTATATGTGGGATGGATTAATGGAACAACGGACCATTGTCAGCCTTCCCATTTTCTCAAAGGAAATGGTGACCACAGAGATTACAAAAGATGAGGAGTTAGCAGCAGACCAGATTATGGTTCCAAAAATAGGTTTATGTGATGCACGGTGACACTTTTCTGACCCCTTCATGATGCAGCTTGGTTTCCACATTTGTGTGAGGTTCTGTAAGAGCTGATGTCATGTTCCCAGAGCCAGATCCGTCAGAGAGACGATGTCTGTGCTTTAAAAGAAAAGATTCATTTAAAGTCATTTAAGCCCCGAACACATCTCCTCGTCCTGTTACAGAAGGTCAGAATCCTCACTAATTAAGAACCTTATATGATCTTTAAAACAAATGCACTTTTTAATTACCAGCAGGCAATTCAAGCACGATTTGTTGCTGTCTAAGGTACTTTTCATTTTCTAATGGTCTTGCATATTTGATCGCCTTTTTCAAAATTATGCATCAGATGTAGGACCTGCCACTTGTTCAGTTGTCTTTTCCCCTCATTTAATGATGTGCATCTCCCAGAATTTTAGCAGAAGTGAGTCCAGCTACATATGGGAAGGACAGCTCTTTGTATCAGTTACGTGCACTCGTGGCACAGCTATAGAGGTGATGGGGTCCCAGCCAAAGCCTGCTCACTCCTGGATGATCTTTTTGGAATAGGGACATTGGAGCTGTGACTTTTGTCAGAGGGTATATATGAGAGAGAAAATGCTCTCTGCTGAAGGACAGGAGCTGTTAGCTGTTCTTCCCCCTTTTTCTGGGAATCTGGAACACACTCTGCCATTTCAGAAACTATTCCATGCAGGTTTTTTTTCCCCTGTTTTTAGGGTAAAGCTCTGAAGGAACAATCTCAGTCTGTTTATTAATTTAAAACATGATAATAAGGTACTGCTATGGCATGCTGCCATATTATTCTAAGACAATTTCAGCAGCTATCTCAAAATAATAGCTTGTGCCCTGGACTGGTTGTATCATCATTTTAAGAACAATTTCTTTAGCTGCATTCTTTGTAATTGACTCTTGTAATTTATTTATTTAAAACAAACATCTTCATTTAATGAGCATTCAGATCTTGGTTCACTTGCCAAGCTAAATTATCAAAGAAAAATAAAATCAGTGTGAAGTCACGTTTTATGTTCTATTTTAAAATATTCTATTTTAAAATATTTAGGGTAGTTCCATCTAGGAGCAGGACATTATTGTAGTAAGTAACATAGACTTACAGATTAAAAAGAGAATATTTCACTGCTGTGAAGTAGCAAAACATTTTGTTGTCTTTTAGTAAATTTCAGCTGTGTTCCTTCATTGAAAGACACTGAAGTGATAGAAGAGTGGCATGAAGCATTTATGTGCAGGTAATTTTCAGGTGTATGAGTTGATTTCTGCAGGAAAGCCACAAATATAGTTTTAAATTCTCAAACTAATGGCGTGCAGTGGCCTCAGGAGGATAAAACAGGATGGGAATAAGTTCTGTTCTGCAAACTGTTGCATAAAATGTGCACAGTTACATAAGACTGTTCTGACATCTTGAATACTGGCATTTAAGGTACATTGTAATTAATACTTGTGTGAAGTGTAACTGTTCTGCTTTCTACCATGAACTGACAATCATAATTTATGCTAAAAAATAATCAGAGAATTATTCACAAATTTAAGTAGACACAGTATGGGATCTATACTTCTGCTTTCTGGTAAACCTGAATGGTGCCAGGAAGCTTGGGCTTAATTTACCCTTAACATGGGAGCTGGAAGTTTTGATTTTTAAGAGAGAAGAAAACCCGAACCCAACCCAAATGTCACGTTGGTCATAATGTCTGGTATTAGAGAAAAGGATAAACCAGAGTGATCTTCAAACTGTAATTTCCCCCTCTTGAGTCTAATGGAAAAATGGTTTAAATAGCAACATACCTTTTGTTGACACAACGTGGATTACTGCTCAGATGGAGTAAAATGAGGATCATGGTTGCTTCCTCTCCTATTGAAAAGGTCACTGGTTTCTACTTATGTGACTGGGTTTACAAAGGAGAACTAGATGAAAGACAAGTGCCCTTACCTGATCCCCACAAACAATCTGGCTTTCTGCTACTTGAAAACTTTTGGAAGTCCACCATTGTGTGTCAGCTTTTCATCTTGAAACTCTTATAAAGACATCAGTCATTCCAGTGCTTACTCTGTTAAATCTGTGCCATGTGTGGGCTAACAAACATTGCCTGTTAAATGCAGAAATTTGCAAATTCGAAAAAAATAAACCTAATCTAATAAAATAAATCTAATCTAATAAAAAAATTCCCTCCTGATGTCTACAGCTGGGAGGAGCCCTTTTTGCAAAATGCCTCAGGTTTTCTGATTCACCCCAAAGTCAGAAAGAACCCTTGTTGCCTACCTGAGAATATACAGAATACACATGACACACACCTAAGGATGTACATGATACATATGTGAGTTCCCAGCACACAGCAGGAGGGAGAAAATGAATCTAATGTAAATTCACATAGAGCTGCCCAGTAACTGGGCTGGTTTGGGACTAAGCTCTCAAGACATCTGTGTCCACCCTGACGTACCTCGAGGAGGCAGCATCGTGCTTTTAAAGTATTTAGCCCTCCAGTCCTTGCATAAGGAAAGCCAGTCTCTTGGTCTTAATAAAACCACTGTCAGTGTTCTCCAAGGGACACAGGAAGCTCTTTTCAATATATGGACTGTAAATGAAAGTATGAATTGCTGCTGGCTTGTGATAACACGGGTTACAATCATCTTCCAAGTAAAAAGTAATATGAATGAAATACAATTCTTGTTAAAGGATACATCTACAGGCCTTTGCTTCTGCCTTCAGCTGTGAAAGTGCTTCCCACATCTTTCTTTTTCCCCTAATGAAGGCACAGCTGTGCATTTATGGAAGCGACAAAGGGGGTGATTAGGAGTTCTAGATTTCCAAAATAATTTATCTGCTTTCAAAAAGAGTTGTTATAAGCAACTTATTCTTGGTGAGATGTGTTATTGTCTCATGTTGTGGGCATTTTTGGTGGTAGAATTGTGAATGGTTTCAGTTTGATTTTGACGTCTGGATGAACAAGTCAGGGATTCTGTAAAAACTGAGAACATTTAATTCAAATAGAAATTACTGGAAGGTTCTTTTGTTTTGGTTCAGAGTTGTTGGTTGGTTGGTTTTGTTTTCTTGTAATTTCTTTTTCATTGCCACTGCTTTTGGATTGCCATGACAGCCTCCCATGGGACATATATTTGGGCATAGCTGGATGATTGCTGCAAATGAGAAATCTAAACAAGAGAAAAGCAGCTTTTAACTATGCTCATTCCCTCTCAGCTTGTACACATACTAGCTGGAGTTTTCTCACAGTCCTACCCTATGTCCTGAACATAGAATCTCAGAATGGTTAAGATTGGAAGGGATTTTAAAGATCATCTAGTTCCAACCCCCCTGCCATGAGAGGGAACCCTACCACTAGACCAGGTTGCACTGGCCTTAAAAGCCTCCAGGGATGGGGCATCAGCAATCTCCCTGGGCAACCTGTTCCAGTACCTCACATGGGAAAAGGTAAGAAGGCAGCCACAAACCTACTAACTTTCCCTTACCAGCTCCCATCCTTGGTAGAGGTGTTTACCCAATGGAGAGTGGACTCTACTCATCCATCCCATGCTTTTTATGTGCAGTGAAGTTACTGTGCTGCCATCTTCTTTAGGTGTTCTGAATTTCTGTTCAAGAGCTTGCCTTCCTGTGTGAAAGGACTGTTAGTGTAGATGAGGAGTCAATTCGTGCTATGTAGAATATGTCAGAGATTTCAAGGAGCTGACAATGGTAATGTTCAGCACTGTGAGTTCTGCTGGCAATTGCTTGGAAATGTTGATTGCAGTGCTAAGCATATATTGGGAATGTATCTCATGCTTTTGATGTAACGGAGACTGTTTTCTATTCTAAACTGACCTGTGCTGTAGAGAATGTAGTTTGAATTTTAAAAAGCTACTAATAATTGCCTCTCACTCCAGGAAATCCTGAAATACCTGAATACCTGAAAGTGTCACCATAGCTAAAGCTTGTGTCCTTGTACTTATGGTATTTGGGAAACTGTAATCAGCAAAAACATTGGCGTTAGCAGTAAGCTGATAATTAGGATTTTATAGATTTTGCTGTAGTTGTACTGTCAGTTTTACTAAAGACCTGATCATTTATTGTTTTAGTGGAAGTAGCTTCTAGTGGAGCTGGTGCCTGAGATTCAGCTGTTGGTCCAAGGCACAGCCTGGGTACTTCTTCAGTTTTCATTTATATTTTTCTCAGGAGAGCTACCAGTGAGGAAGACACTTAGATTGGCACTTTTGGCATAATAACTGGTTTTCTTGAGCATAGCCAAATATCTTTTATCTGTGGTGTTTTATTGATAACTTTGTGGAGGAAGGTACTTGTATCTGAGTGTTAAAAATGACATTGCCAAGGGGCTGGGGAGGTGGGGAATATGTATGGGAAAGCAATAACATTATAATTAATTTTGTTCTTTCTTAATAGACATTAGTCAACTTGGGGAGTTTTTAATAAAAAAAACCAAAACAAAACCTAAATGGTTTTAAATGTCACTTTATGCAGAAGACTAAACTATTTATAAATGAAAAAGTCAAATGTAAATTTTTAAAACAATTTTATATTATCTTTTTAGTAAAACATCACAGAAACTCTGCCTTTTTAAATATGAAGAGTATAGGCTTTGTTGTTGTTTTCCCATGCTGATGTATTTTAAGGAGAGAGTTGCAGAAACCTCCAATTAATGCATTCTGTGCACAGGGATTTTTACTTTAGAGAAAGGTTAGAAAACATATTACCAAATTAGAATCTAGAATTGTGGAAAAATAGATTTTATTCATTGTGATAAAGATTTAAAATAACGACTGGAAATTAAGATCTCACAAAACATGAGGGATGTTAAGAATCTGAAGATTCCCTGCATCTGGGTCAGAGGTGCCTTGGCTCTGTGATATTGTCGTGGTGACCTTTCTCTGCTACTTGCAAAGCAGAGTTAGTTGATGATCAGTTAATCCAAGTGCATTCTGGCTGTGGAGGGAGTGGAAGTGGTGCTGTGGGTCGAGGAAGGAAAATGCCCAAAGGAGACCTGAAACCACAGAGTTCAAATGGGAATCTTCTTCCCAGTGCATGGTCACTCTTCCTGGGGTGTCCTCCCCTCGTTTGCTCTGGACAGACTGTTCAGTGGGCAGGAAATAACCACTGATGCTGATACATGAGTATGGCTGGTAAGAACCTTTGAAAGCTCATCTCGTGTTACCTGGAATAAATAACCCTGCCATTGTAAAGAAGCTTACTAATTCTTTTTGCCTCCCTCCATTAATGCTATTTTTAAAGAGATGTATGTCACCAGCTACAGTGTAATTTACTTTTAGAATGTAGTGCTAAAATTTCTCTAGTCTTCTCAGAGAGTCATCTGAAGGTGGATGTTTACAGGGAAAAGAGAGAGAATCCAAAACACTGCAGGATAAAGCTTTTATTACTGTTTTGAAGCTAACTACAGTTCATATTAATTAATATTAATTTATTTTCAAAAAGTTTTAAAAATTAAAGTTTGCCTTAAAACTTGTGGGTAGTTGGTTTAAAGGTAGTTGGTAATTTTTAAAAAAAACCCAGATGATGTATTGTTGTTCTGGAAAGAGGCAAAAAGGTCTAATTAGTCTGAGTGAAATGGAGTCTTTGGCACATTAGACTGTAGCTTCTCATACTGACTATGGCAAGTTCTGTCAGTCATTATTTCCCTTCCTGTTTCCCTGCATAGCTTGATTGTCAAGGATGGAAGTTTTCTGTCCCTGAGAAAAACCTGACTTGATAGAGGGAGTCTATGACTTGAACTCCTGGGCACTAAGGGAATAATTATTACATTGTAATGATTCTCACTAGTCACTCCAGAAGCAATTATCATATTTGTAAGAATGCATGTAAGGGAAAACCAGTTAGTTATTGCATGGAGTCAGGATCAGTGAACTTGCAGGATACCAGAGTGTACAGTACAATGTGGCTGCTCTGTTCAAAACACTCAACAGGCCTTCATAATGAAAACAAAATCTCCTAACAACAGTAGAGTAAATGTTGCCTGCCGTGCCTTAATGAAAAAAAAAACAAACCACAAAGAGTTTCTGTAAAATTTGATTGATTCACAAACTAAAAGGAAGTTTGAGGGGGAAAACATAGCACAAACTCTACAAAATGACTATCAGTGCTTAGCACTGAAGTAAGAAAAAAAACAGGTTAAGGAAGAGATTTTAAAGGAATAGTTTAAATGTTTTCTTTTTCTCCTTCCTTTAACAGTTGGCGTAGTAAGAATCAATGGCTACTTGCCTTTTAAGTTCCTGTAATCTTCATGGAATGAACATTTCAGAATATGTTCCTGGTTCAGTCAAGTGCTTTCTGGATTTATAGTGATGAAGATCTGTAGCCTATTTGCAGTGGTGATATGCACTCCCTTTAATCCATCCATCCTTCAACAGTGACAAAATGTGGCTGTTCTCTTTTTAGTCATCAAGTTGACTTCAAAAAGGAGATGTCAGAAAGTAAAAAAAAAAAAAAAAAAAAGTGGTTTTCATCTTTTAATATTACCATGAACCCATTTTTTATTGATAGGTGCCAAAAAAGGTTGCAATCATTTTGCATGGCTTTGAAGCAGTGATTGCTTTACTTTGAGCACATTAAATCTGCACTGATGGCTGAAGGAAGGCAGCAATCACCACATGGCTGCTGTTACTCACCAAGAAAAATGATGAAGTTCATAAGTACAAGAGTTAGGTATTTTAATCACTGACAGGAATACTTAAATCTATTAATAATTTCCTGTGGTATTACTGATGTTCTATTGTTGGGTTTGATTTGCCAATACATCCATTTGTTGCTTGTTGTTTGGTCACTGAATTATAATTTCATTATTCTCTGACCTTGTTTGTCCTTCACTCATGCAGTTGCAACGTAAGGGTGGTTGAAACCATTTGGATAAAATAAAAGATGATCCAAATTTTTATTTTTCAATGGAACTGTGTAGAGCTCTTTTATTCAGTTAATTCCTGGGATACGCCATGGCCGTTACCCAGTCACTGCTCCACGTTTGTAGCAAAAATTCTGTATCACCTCCTGCATTCCTTTGGGTCAGTCATCTGTATCTTCTCAACCAAGTTGATTTACCTGTAAGGCCTAGTTATCCCTGGATGTCCTTGCTCAGGGCTCTCTGTGGCACCAGTTGGTTTACCATTTGTTTACCATCCCAGCATATCCCATATCAAACTCCCCTGGTTCTATGGGACTTGCCATTACCAGTTGAGTAAAACCTTGTTTAGACATCTCTTTGTTCTGGCTTAACTCTTAGATGTCTCAAGGCAAACACCAGATACCCTGAGTGTCTAGATACCCTGCTTAATATCTCTTGGATTGTTTGAGACAAGCACCGTACATCCTGAGTGTCACAGCCAGGAGCATGCTGAACTAGACATCTCCAAAATGTCTGACAGTCCATCATAAAATCACATAAAAAGCAGTTTGGGGACTGCTGAAATTGTATTTTGATTTGTTTTGAAACTAATTTCAAACTACTGATTTCTAATTTTCCCCAGTGTTCAAGGTCACTCTGGTGCACTAGTAGAAGTTTCACCTACTATTCATGTTCTACACCAGCATGGAGCTAGAAGTACTGGCAAACCTGTCTCACAGGACTTCATCTTGAATTGTCAATTAAATTTCCTAAGCATTCATATATTAGCATGTGTATCTAAACAAAAACTAATGAACTTTTCTTCCCATAACTAATATTGTGGTGATAATAAGATAGTGGATATAACATTTGTGTGATAAACTTTTTTTTGGGGATAATGGGGCTGTGTAGAAAAAAGAGATAACAAAACCTTTCACTTCCGAGGGATTTTGTTTCATTTAAATTGGAATCACTTGAGAGATTAGGAGATGAGAGAGCCTGTCCTTCCTTGCTCTGATAGCCTCCAAGATAACACATTTTTATGATTGCAGAATTCTCCTGTTCACCAAGGTTAATAGCTGTTTCAAACAGTGACTCCTGTTCGGTTTGTGTCCTGTACTGCAGCAGATCATGTTAATAAATAGTTCTGTCTATCTGGGCTTAAAGGCTCAAGCAGAAGAGTCCATCACCAGCTGAGAGAGCGAGTTTGTGCCCTTCTGATGTTGTGTCTGGTGTCTAACTAACCATCAGGGCACTGACTCCAAGCCTTAAAATCTCCCTCAGCTCCTCACCTTAGATTTGGATTCAGCTCTGAGCCTGTTGTGGAGGATGATTATTATTGTTGCTAGTTAACTGCCTTCTCCATCTGTGCATCAATTGAGGGGATATCCTCAACAAAAACAAATCTGGTGGCTGCCTGGAAATTTCAAGCAGCTCTGTCCTATATAGGTATGGTTTTATGTGTGCTACTGCTGAGAGAGCTGCAAAATACACCACCACACCGACTATTGCCTCCCTGACTGGGGTTTGGGAATGTGATCAGTTAAAGAGAAAATTAACAGTACAATGAAAGAGGAATGTTTGCTTTTAACAGCTCTTTTTTTATCTTCTTTTCAGAGCTTGTTTGTGCTTTATCTCCTTCATGTTATAGCAGAAGTTATGAATGTTGATGAGCCAGTGCGAATCCTTAAGTACTTAGTCTAGGAACCATTTACTTATTCATACAGTGGCAGCTTGAGTCAGATTCAGTCCATTTTCAACAATTTATTTCCTAAAAGCTGTCTACAAAGTGTTTTGTGTAACACAGAGAGCAGGTTGGCTTAAACTGAATCATGTGTTCCGGTTTTAGCCCACCTGTAACTTGCATCAATGTCCTTGCTGGTAGAAGGGGCACCAAAATGCTTGTGTTCTTGAAAGGCAAATGAGCTGAAGGTGTAAATGCAGGACCCTGGGTAGGTGAGTGAAAATGGAGAGTGGGGGATATACCAAAGGCTTTGGGAATAACCAAGTGAAGGGCCTGGCACTGCTTCTCCTGCCTCCCAAGTGCTCTGGATGTGTTGAACTAGACTCTGTGTCCCAGGTTAAGAAAGCACTTGGTTTCTGTGGTATTTGATTCCAAAGTTCAGGTGTGCTGCATTTATTATCTTGGCTATATTTGGTCTGTGAGGTCTATATAGTCTTAATTTTCACTACTGTGTTTTATCCGGAGTTACCGCTATTAGAAGGACGAGGGCTGCTGTAACAAATTCCCTGCCTTCTATCCCAGATATGGATGCCTTTCAGTTTGAGGATGACTCTTAGATAGCTTGCGTTTACTTTATAATCCTTCTGCATGGAATTTTATGGCTGTTCAGCTTTTACCTGAATATTTTTCTTATGTGTTAATGCAAGTGCTTGGCACTTTGAAGCAAAATACAGGAGTAAAAGCATAACCTCCCACACCAAAGAGCTGTGTTATGAAGTGGTTAGAACAAACAGTTATGAAATTCTTATGTCCTGCCCATACTTCTGATTTTTGGGAGGCTGATATATCCTGTGTCCAGGTGTGGGATTTGGGTGGCATGGAAGCTGCTGTTCTCCTCCTGGCAGCCCTTGGCATTCATAGGAGGGGGAAAGGTTCAGCATACAGGTCTCTGAGGTTGCTGCACCTTTCCTTCAATGGCTTCTCAATAACATTCTCGGTTCTGTCCTCACGCTTTTTCCCAAAACATATTTAAATCTTCAGCATTGAAATAAAATAGAAAAGAAATTACTTGCATTATGTTGGTTTTATTTGTTTTCTGACTTAGTCTAATGCACATGATTATTCTCACCAAAATAAATTACACATTAGAAGTGGTGCAAGGAAGGTATGCACTGTTTCAATGGAAATAAGGTGGTATCAGAAAAAGTGCATAAATATGAGAGAAGTCCAACTGTGCATGTTAAGAAGACAGTAAATGAAAATAGGCAGTTCTTACACAATTTTTAAACAAAATTGTTATTCACTGCTGCACTGTCAGTGCTTTCATACCCTCTTCTGCATTCTCCGCCTCCTCCTTGGTATTGACTTCTGGAAGAATTATAATGTTCTGTGGAAGAAGGGTTTACAATTTGTGATTACAATTCACTTGGTAAGAGCACTGCACCCTGCTACAGTTGTGCTGCCCTGGCCTCGAGGTAGAAGCCGACCTTCTTGATCTCACACCCCATTGAGCTGAGTAGTGAAGGTAGTGGAGAGTAGCCAAGGCATCAAAAGCAGCCACCGTCTACTCTGCTGTCAGATTTCCTGATTTTTTTTATTCCTTTTTTTAATGCAATACTCTGAAATAATCAAATGTATTGTTGTAAATATCAGCATGTTATTGCTGTGGGTCAGTTGTACAGAAAAATCTGTATTTCATGGAGTCTAAATTGTGCTGAATATCCAGATGTATTCTCTAGCTACTTCTACTGTTCCTGCTGGTTTTTTATGTACCTCAGGGAAGTCATTTATGATGCTTGAGTCACCAAAATCTAAGGTGACATGACAACCCATAAAAGCATTTCAGGCTCCCTGAGACACTTGCATGCCATAAGAAAAGGAGTAAAACAACTGAGAATCTTGATGTTGATTTTGTCAATCTTCCTTACTTTCAAAAAGGGGTAAGCAATTCAGTTGTTTCATGCTGCCTAACCCCTCTTTGCCCCTGGATGACCAACATAATGGTGCAGTTCCCTCTGTCAGTGGTTCCAGCAGGCAGTCACTGTCTGTCCTGCATGGGAGTGTTAACCTTGCCAGTGACCCCTCTAGCACGAAGGAAAGAACAAATGGGGAATGTGCTGCTCTAATATTCCATACTGCACAAAATTAGAATCTATTTTAATGATGTTCCATTTTTCTCATGTCCACCCCAACACTTACTCATATCAGATGTACTTTCTTTAAGGACAAGCTGCAGGGGCTTTTCTGTTGCAAATTGTAACCAGTTTTTCAATGAAGCTGGAATTCTAGAAGGAAAAAGAAAGCTGTATCACAGCTGATTTTCCTCCTACATGGGAAGAGTTGCAGTCTGCTGCTCATGCTAAGGGAAATCCATGGAAGAAAGGGTACAGGATAAAGTAACACTATAAAGATCACTCATTGGTGCATGCCTGTCTTCTTGAAGAGAGATTATTATTTTAGCTGGGTTTGCTTTCCAAAAAGAAGAGTATTTTCCAGTCCATGATCTCTAGTTTCAAACCGGACGTGCTGCCAGGTGTTTCTTTTACACTTCCAAGCAATGCCTACTGGGTGCTAACTGTCCAGCAAATCTGATTTGAAGTTTGTTGGTCATCCTGCCAAACCATGGTGAATAATATGTTTCTTCATGGTGAAAAATACCTTGTAAGACATTGTGGTCTAAGTTTTCCAGTTGGTTACAAAGCAGATTTGTGTACTTAAATCACAAGCAAGTGCCAGTCTCTGTCCTGTCCATGCATTTGATCTGAGCATTCTTGTCATGTTCAGAGTGACCTGCTTTAACCAAGTAGGGTTTGCACGTGTGAAAATATATACAACGACCTATAAATGGAGCTAATTTTACCTGGAGGTTGTATTCATGTCCACAGCACAACCCAGCACGTACACTGCCCTAGAACAGATGACTGCTTTCCTGCTAGCTTTAACACATAATTTTTATTGTCAGTTAAATCCAAGTCCACGTAACAGACTCCTGATACTCCCCTCAATCTCTTCAACCATTGAACTCCAAAGTGGATTTGACTAAACAGAGCCCATTTATATATACTCTCATTTAGTCCTGACTGCGTCGCAGATGGACAGTCTGCCCTGTCCTCTCTATCTCTAATGTCATCTTCATTGCACTTCTAGACACAGGAAGCAGAGTTCAGTGCTGTAGCCACTGTGCTGTAGATAGTCCCTGTGACTGTTCATGGTCTCAGTCACTTCTTTTACTATTAGTATCCTGTTACTATTATTCCTTTAATATCTCCTTTACCTCCTGAGTAGAGTTTTAGTTTCAAAGTTTACTTTTTATTTTCTAATGCCTTAATTCAGTGTCATAACACCTTGAGCCTTTCTTTTGACCCTTCCCAAATACATACAGAAGATTCCTTTATCCAGCCTGTCACCTATACAATTACTTCTACTTTAATCAGACCCATCACAAGTGCTTCACCACCTCTCCTAGTTGTTTGCACTGGTATTCTTTGCTATGTATCTTAAAAAAAGTATGTCCCTCTCAGTGTGTTCAAACTAGCACTGAAATTGCCTGAGTTCTCATGTGTTCTAGAAAATGTCACCAACTTAACCAACCCCAAATCTGTTTTTTTTACTTTATCCTACAAGTGGATTGTCCACTTACCACATTTCAAGTTCTTCTGCCTCTTTCCTGTTGAGCAATATTGGTTCATAGCTCAGAAGCTTCCAGACTGTGATCTACTGTAGGTTGATTAATATACAACTCTCTCCATTTAGTCACCTTTGGAGATTTCCCTCTTAGATCATTCCCAGTAGTCTCTCATTAGAAACCACCAGTTTCTCTTCTTACTCTGTAAACTTGAACAAGTTGTGAAAACAGCAATTTTTTTCCTTAAAGCTGCCCTTTCCATTTGAAAGCAATTTCTAAGCCTTTTGCCTTTGTCTTCTGTATTCCAGTTTCTTAAATTGCCAGTGATTATAAGCAGACCTTCAGTCACAGGTGAGACTTGCTGAATGGTAGCCTAAAGGTGGCATTGGGAGTCTTCTCGTACATTCTGTTTTTCCTCCAGATCCTATCCATTGGTCTCTTTGCAAACAGATATTCCTTCTAATTAAAACTGAGTTGAGTGAACAAGGAATGAGATATAAATATATACACACACACACACACTTATATATAATAATCAGAAAAGTTCCTGGCAAGTATGTGTTTCTTCTGTTCTTGTCATACACGTGACAAGAGGACACTTCATATTAGTTTGTTGTGATGAACAGAAGGGGACACACACGTAGATGCAATCAGTGGAATATCTGCTGGCTTATGTGAGCACATACCTTCTGTACTTTCTCATACCCTCATATCTTCATATCCTACCATTAGATCTGCTCAAATGACTTTCAGCCTTTCACTGGGTAGATGAGATGGATCTGAAAAAAAGGCTTTGGGTGTCTGCTGTCACGGGAAAATCTCCAGTCCAAGAAGCTACTGAGTTATTGCTAAACTGTGAGCTTTTGAGCTGGGGGTAGAGGGCAGAATTGGTGCTTACTTTCCCACTCGAAATACATTACATTTTCAAACCTGGCACAAAATTTTAGAAGTAGAAGTTGTTTTGGTAATCGTTTTCTGTGTGTGTCTGAAGGCACGTCTAGTGATGGGCCTGATCAGCAGCAGCCTCTTGGGAGACACTTTCTAATGCTGTTCCAAATAAGTTCATTATGTGAGAAAGCATATTAAGCATGTTGCTTGCAGATTTTCCTTTCCCATTACACTCTAATGCCATTTCGTTCTTCTCTGTGTTCTCCTGATTTATTTGGAGTTTTGTTTTGATCAGCTTTGTGTCATGTTCTCAGATTTTTCTTGTCCATGATAATTAATTTCTTACACTGGAAGCTGATGAGAGCAAACGGTGGTAAATTCATTTAAGGGAGGCAGCAAATACAGATTTAATGCAGATGTTAATGTTAAAAATTAGATTAAGTTTATATACTTTGGTTGTGGAACCGAGGCTGATAGATTGCAAAAATCTCCATTTAAATTCTATTTTCATTCCCGTTAGTGTGTAATAATAAAATAAGGAAACCAACTGAACAAGAGCAAAATATTGGACTTGGTGATCTTAAAAGGTCTTTTCCAACTGAAATGATTCCATGGGGGGGGGGGGGGGGGGGGGGGAAATCCTGCATAGAAATTTTTGGATTTCTTTTTTCCCCTTGTGATTTTGTTTGTGTTTTGTTTTGTTGTTGTTTCCCCCCCAAAAAATGCCAGTTACAGGTATATAAGTTAAATTTAGTTCATTTCCATGGCTTTAACAAGTGTTACTCTTTGATAAGTATTCCCCAGCCAAAGGTCTTTTTATTTTAGTTGTCATAATGTCATTTAACTGATGCAAAGGAAAATAATACAGACATCTCACTTGAATCAATAGATTAAAACAGTGTTCTGTCTTCCCAAGCTCCTCCTCCTTCCCTTAGGTTTTATAGTTTAGCCAAGCATTGTTTAAAATAAATTATACACAGGAAGACTCCAGGGGTTAAACATAATCTGAAAGGTCTCAATTCCTAAATTGTATCAGAATTTAAATTCAAATTTTTTGCACCTTTGAATCAGTGTAATTCAAGTGATTTCACTGAGAGTATTTGAATTATAATTATCAGAATTGGCTTCTGAACTTAACCAAGCAAGCCTGATTTAGAGAAGTTCTCCAGTAAACTACAATCCAATAAAGAAATTGTGTCCTTGTTCACCTGAAGAGAGACGGACAACCTTTATGGTGTGTCCTGCAGTATGCAAGGTGGTACCTCTAAGTACCTGGAAAATAAATGTACAAATGTTTCAGGCTGACAGCAGAGCCTCTGAGCACCTTTGGTTGAAAGAACTGGACTTTTTTTATTACAAGGTCCTTTAATATTCAATGGTTTGTATTTGCCATTTTTCTTTAAATTCTTGATAGAATTCTAGATGTAGGTAGACTAGTTGTTGCAGCAAATTTAAGTTTACAACAAGGAAATACCATTTTTTTTTCCTAAAGTACATTGCATTCAATATAAAAGGAGACAGCAAGTTCCAGAATACGGAAGGTATTAAGGTAATGTTATTTATTCACTAATTATATAGTCTGGAGACACTGACAGTACAAAAGGTCTTCAGAAAGGTTCTGCTTTATATTAGAATAGGTTCAAGAATCTGTTTTTTTCCTTCCCACAAAACATAAAAATAGTGATGCCCAAATGCCTGAATTAAATATTCTTATGGGTATTGTCATTGGCTAGAGTGAGATTATTGTCAGGCCATGGTTTGCAAAGACAGCTAAAAAGTGTCAAACAATGTTGTTATTTCCATTTTATGGATAAGGAGGAAAACCAGAAGAGCTTAAGTGACTTGTCAGGAAGTCTGTTGCCTCATAGGGGATTAAATGAAATTTCAGAGCACCTAAAACACATAATTATAGGTCCTCTCTGTATTATTATGGTGTTGTAAAAGTAGTCTATTTGCTGACTTTCTTTTAAATTGGTGCCAATGAAATAAATCACTGTGTTAATTCTAAACACAGTTTTGCTGACTCGCTCAAACTATGCTCCATAAATTGTTTTAACAATTGATACATGCTGACGGTTTTATTGTCCTGAGGATGAAGTTTTAAAAATACAGTATTATTCATGCTAACGTGTTAAGTGACAGGAAAATTCACTAAATATAGAAGCGTGGTCTGAAATTCCTCAGAGCTTTCCCTGCCTGAGTGACCAGGTAGTGAGATTTTATGTATCGTTTCAGGTCCAGTTAGAGAACTTGTCTTCATAAATCTGTTCACCATCTAGCCAGGTGATAAAATTCATGTCAAACATGACTGTGCTGTTTATCTTTTCATGTACAACTTTGTACACAACCCCACTCCTTCCACTACTATTAGATCTAAGGAGATAAGTTTGATACACAGATACCCTGTGAGTGCTGAGCAGTGTGTCTTCCAGTGCTTGAAAATAAAGATTTTGAGTTAACAAATTGGTGGAACTCCTCCAGTCTTTGGGAAGAAGAAATGTTCATTTTGGGGTAGACGGTGGATTTCCTGTAAGAATAGAGTAATACTGAAGAGAGTTTTCCTAGACTGTAAAGTATCAATTAGCATAAAGCATTGCAAAGAACTTTCTGTCACCTGTTACTACAAAAGATGCCCTGAATACTCCAGGAGTGAGTATGGAGAAAATAGGAGGAAATCTTTATTAAGGAATGGAGCATGCTCCCCATCTTCCCTTTGCAAGGTTAATAATAATTTTCCCCTTTTTGACAAGGGACACTGAATATCATCATGTTGTGGCTTGCTTGCAAATGTAAAGGAAAAAAAAAGGGGGGGAGGGGATCTTTATGCTCTTTGTGTAATTAGTGTATTTTACTCTGTTTATCTTGGTCTTTGAAACAAAGAAGCCTGAAGCAGCCCACATGGACAGTTGCCTCTCATTAGAGAACTTAAACCAGATATCCTAGGAGATCACTTCTCCATTAGATTCTAATCACAGAAATCAAGATGGACAGAAAACTTCCTAATTTATTGACAGAGATTCTCCATCCCAAAAGGAACACAATAACATTTTCTTTTAAGACTAAAACCTTGCTCACCTAAAAAAAATTAAGTATTTTATCAGTTAAATCTTTAAATGTTTAACAGTGCCATCTGGTGACCTTTGCCATAACAACAGCAGTTTATTGCAGAGCATTGAGGATCTGAAAGGACTGCACAAACAACTGCATCTTATCAATTCAAAACCCTACTTGGGCAAAACCTGAGATATTTGTTATTTCTAATCATCTTCCTTTACACTAGAGCTTCCAAAACTGAGATAAGCTGGTATGTAAACTCTTATTTTCTTCCTAATGAAGACACAATTGAAATAATATCTGTGTAACATCTGATAGTTATGAAGCCACCTGTAGAAAGTCCCAAGTGATTATCAGACGTTGACACAATTAATGGTCCCTTATTGAAGGGTCCTGTGAACTGTGGCAGAACTGCAGGCAGTGTCTAAAGACAAGACAGAGGTAGTGCATATTCTTAATCCTGTCCTGTTTGTGCATAGAAATTTTAAGCATTGCACAACAGGGGCTCTGTAAATGTGCATTGGAAGAATCTCACTATTGATCTCTCTGTTACTAGCAGTAAAAGGTGTTAGAAATCTTAAGAATTAAAATATAACTTTTTCACTTGAGTTTATGCTTTGAAAATGGTTTAGGAAGAACAGTGACTAAGAATGCCATTGAATTCTGTTTTTTCCTCATGGTTATAAAGTTACTGCAGGAATATTCCTGCCTTCAGAAAAGGAAAGAAGAAAATGAAGTAGTTTAAGTGCTTTTGAGAGTTGTCCTCAAACACCTATGAAACATGACATGAGGAGACTTTTCATTGACAGTGGAGATTGTGGTGCCTATCTCAGACAAGCATGGAGCACTTGGTGAGCTCTGAGACTTTCAGTATTCATTTACATGCTTTGACATATAGACTAGACACAGGTAAAAGAACAGAAATGAAAAACCTACAAACAGCTGAAAAGTGATATACATGGATTTTACCTCATGAAGATGGACTTGTCAGTTTGGTGTGAACCTAAGCAGAAGAAAAGTGAAAAACTGAAAACAAGACCCCATGCAAAGGGAAACATCCCACTGCATGTTCGCCTTGATGCAAACTCGTTTTTTTCACATCTCTCTCAGTGATTCTATGTCTTCATTTTCTTATTTAAATTGACTCATCACTAGGTAATTATTGCCTATCCTGCTTGCTCCATCCATTAGTTCTCTGTCACACATTATTCAAAACTTAACTTTGACATTTTATTCCCTTTCTGAATTTCAAATGTAATGGGGTATTCAGGTCTGGAGATTGTGGGAGGGTGTTTACATTGTACGCTTGACTGCTGCCTTGTAAAGTACCTTGTGTGGAAACATCCTGTTCCTGCACCTGAAGAGAAATGCTGCATGTTACTGAGTTATGTAAAGGTCTAAAACATTATAGGGAATAAGTTTACTGGGTTGATTTAAAAGGTTTGATACGGTTTTTCTGAAAAACAAAGGTTGATGTCTACTACTTTGTGACTACTTAATCGAATTTCCAGGTTTTACTGAGCAATATGAAAGTGATGGTGAATTTTAATTGCATTTTAAGGGCATATCATCCTGAGATGGACAGACTTTTGGGGCGATGGGCCCCTGCTCTAAGTAAGATGTCTGTGCTTAAATAATTTCATCAGAAAGCAAGAGACTGTTTCATGCTCTGTTTGCTTGGCTCAACATGAACTTTCCTTGCCTCACTTAACCCCGTGTAGTAGCTCATCATGCTGCAAGGAATTTTATGTGGGCAGCTCTCAACCTTTGTTGGCACTGATTTCTCATTAAATGACTGAGATATCCTTTAGTGAAAAAATGGAGCTTAGGTGGGTACTTCTGGAGATGAACACTGAGCTCTAGAGGAATTATCTATTTGTTAAAATATATATGTATCTTCTTAAAGTGGGACATCCTTACCAAGACTTGTCCTGGGAAGAAATAAGTTCAAGTCAGGCAAGTGAAATCTCTGTTTCAGTTTCCCACAAACTGTATATCAACTAGACAAGTTAGGGAATGAAAGGCAGCTTCTTGCTGTCTATTTTGATAATAAATACATAAATTTGTACGTAAGTTTTATTGAATAGTTTTATTAAAACACTCAGGATAGAAATAAAATAATTTGTAGAACTGGGGAAAAAATATTGAAGAGCAACAAGTTTTATTGAACAAGGATGAAGGAGTAACTTGTTTTAGAATCATAGAATGTCTTGGGTTGGAATGGACCTCTAAAGGTCATCAAGTCCAACCCCCCTACAACAAGCAGGGACATCTCACACTAGAACAGATTGCTCAGAGCCCCATCAAGCCTGACCTTGAATGTCTCCAGGGATGGGGCCTCCACCACCTCTCTAGGCAGCCTGTTCCAGTGATCCACCACCCTCATATCAAAGAGCTTTCTCCTAATGTCCAACCTCAATCTACCCTATCTAGGTTGAAACCATCACCCCTTGTCCTATTGTTACATGCTCTAGGGAACAGGTCTTTCCCAGCCTTCTTATAGACTCCTTTCAGGTATTGGAAGGTCCCTATAAAGTCCCCCTGGAGTCTTCTCTTCTTCAGGCAGAACAATCCCAACTCCCTCAGCCTGTCTTCATAAGAGAGGTGCTCCAACCCTGTGATAATTTTCATTGCCTTCCTCTGGACACGCTCCAACAGGTCCACATCTTTCTTGTGTTGGGAAGAAAAGTTTGCTGAGACTTATCAGATATATAGCAAACAGGCTGCCCAGGGAGGGAGGTGGTGGAGTCACCATCCTGGAAGTATTTAAAAGGAATATATATACAGTGCTTAGAAGCGTGATTTAAGCACTGAACAGGTAGGTTAGGTTATGGTAGGGGGATTTAGGTTATGGCTGGACTTGGTGATTTTCAAGGTCCCTTCCAACCAGGATGATTCTATGATTCAGTAAACCTAGCTTCCTTAGAAAATAACTAACCTGAATACATTTAAAGTCTGAAACTACTAATGGGTAAATGTCACATTATGTGCCCTGTTCTTACTCTTCCAGGGGCATCAAATACTGTTATTGTAACTGAGCTCAATCCACTGCTGCCCAAATTCCTTATTAATTCTGAATTAGAAGATATGTAGGGGATAGGTGGTTCTGCCAAAAATAAATAAATCAGTACTTTTGAATATAAATTTTTTGCTGAGTCAGACATTTTTTTAATTCCTCTTTTTCATTTTGCTCATGGGATTTGTTGAAGGAAATAGAATTAAAATTATATAGTCACAGTTGCCTCATTTAAACTTATATCCAATCTTATTGGTTCCACATGCAGATGTGCATTCATGAATAAATAAGACATTGATCATACAAAAGATACATAATTTGAGATGTATTTCCTTTTAAGAGTGGTCAGATCTAGGCCTTATTCCAACTACTCTATTTCTGTCTAGTTATGTTTTGTTGGGGTTTTTTGTTTGTTTGTTTTTTCTTTTCTTTTTGGTATCATCCTTATTTTATCCTTGGATTAGCAATAAATCTCATTTCTAGAAAGAAAATAGAGTATATTGTGCCATATATTATTCCTTATCCTCAAAGTAAAAAGAGCTCTCATCTTTGAAACTCTCAAACACATGCAGTGGAGACAGGGTTTGATACATACCAGTAGGAGCAATTATCTGTGTCCCAGAGGATCCTTCAGTTTGTGCTACCACTGATACCTTATTTTGTACACAGGTCATGAATGCTCTAATGACCACAATTCATGTTGCCACTTAGAGACCAGGAAAGCACACTGTGCCCCCCCTTGCTTTTACAAGACTAACTGACAGAAACAATCAGGGCAAAATCACAGGATAGATGAAGTTGCTTTTATCATATCAGCACAACTAACAATGCAGCAATTAAATGTGTCTAAGCACTTCCATTGCAAATACAATGCTTAGCATTTAAGATCTCAGCTTTAAAAATCCCAGTAGATTTTAAATACAGTGTTTTCTAGCATTAAAAAAAACAACAAACACTAAAAAAAATCAATATCAAAATATTTCATGTTGGTCAAACATTCTTTTAAATGGAATAATGAAAAAAATATGCTAGGCTGCCTGATCAATGATTTTAAATGTTTAAACTGCTTTATATGATTTAGTAAGATATATTCACACATCAAAGCAAGCCTAGAGAATCTCTTAGTTCATTTTAAGCCAGAAAGGAGTAGCAACATAAATTGCACCTTGTTTTGCTCTGCAAGTATGTGAAGGAGAGGAGGATGCAAGAGGCAAGATTCTCCCTGTGTGCCTTTGAAGGACCACTCTGGTGATCTATTGGGGACAGGCTCATTGTGCACATGAGCATGTAACCTCCATAACGTGGTTTAGAACCAGCTGGGGTGGGCTCATGTCTGCATTGTGTGTCCTGTCCCACCTTGGCAGGGCACTGCTCTGGCTGGCTGTCTCTTCATTCTGGTTCCCATTAGGGAAACTCTCAGACATGTTAAACATGATACTTGGTAGTAATTTTATGCGTTGATTTATGCCTTGCTTTCTTTTCTGTTTTCCCTTCTATTAGAGTGTTATTTACAAAATCAGTTGTTTTCAATTTTCTCATTATAATATCCTTCTGTATTTTATCCTGAACTAGAGCACTGGGACCATCACTTTAGCAATTATAGATTCTGCCTTCTGACTCAGTCAAGCAGGAGCCCATCTTTGCTGAGCGTGTAGCTAAGTTAATTACCAAGTGGAATACACAGGACTCTTGTTAACAAGCTAGAAAACAGCACATATGAAAAAAAAGTATATGAGTTGGTCATCATAAAGTAGGTTTTTGAGGTAGCGACATTTCTGTAAATGTACTTTCCCAATCTGTGCTTTGGAAAACATTGACAGAGTATAAAGCAAAAAACTAATTGGTGAATCTGTCAAGAGTGGAACCAGGAGGGGCTGCAGTGGATAAAGATATTGATAACAGATAGGTCATCTGAGGCAAGATAGTGACTGAAGGGGTGTCTTTAGACAATGTGCTTTCCTGCATTTAATTTTTGAAGAGAACAATGCAGTGAGATGGTAAAGTTTGCTAATGACATTAAACAGTTTGGAGAAGTCAGTTCAAAGGAAATTATAATGTTCCAAATTACATAGTGAGATTAAGGGAATACACAAAAATGTAATCAAGATACAGAAGAAAATTAGTTCTAAAACTAAAGGAGTAGTAAAGTTATAGCAAGGGTCTAAAGTCATTCTGTAAATATCTAAATTCTGTAGCATCAAATCTGTGAGCTTCAATGATTAGATGACTCCTTTCTTCTTCCCCCACTCCTTTAGAAAACAAAAAAACTTGGATATGTAAAATACTGAGACAGAGGTGCCAAAGACTGAGACCTTGCAACTGCTTCTGCAGCTCTGAGAGGTTCGCTCTAAAAATGTTCCTTTCAATCAGGAGTGTTGGCTCTTTTGGTTTTTTGAGCTTCTGCTGAAGTGCCTCAGCTTCAGCCTGCGTATCGACCCCAGCGTGAGTCTCAATCCCAGCACAGGTATCATCTGCACTGGTGGAAATGGCACTGTAGGAACTGAGTCATCAGTGCTAAGGAAAAGAAATAAAAATAAAAGCTCTGTATCAAAGCACAAGCTAGGAAGGAACTGAGACTTTTTCTTTCTTTCTTTCTTTTTAGCTTTTTATTTATCCCTATGGATGATGTCAGGAATTCTAGAATAGGATTTGTGAAGCATTATGAAAAGCAATAAGGAATGCAGTCTCTAGTACACAGAGAGTCAATGAGACATCTACTAAGGTGGCCTTGTTCCCCTCTATTTACTTTGCTTTTGATCATGGAAGATCTTTATTAGATCTCACATAGCTGTTAACTTAAGTCAGATATATTTCTTTTTTATTTGATGAAAAATCAGATATCAGATTAAAACAAATTCCACTAGAATACTGTGCCTGTTGCTTTGCCTAAATTGCAATGAAAAAAATAATCTTTATTTCTGCAGTGTAGATTTGCATATATGAGGTTATCTCTTCATTAATGTTATGCAGGAGTGGGGTTTTAGACCTCTTTATTAAATGCAAAACTCCATATAATTTTGTGTATAGACACTGTATAGATTCAGTAGGCTGCCAGAGAATCCATACACCATTAAGGGAGAGAGTCAAGGACTAAATAAAACTGTCTGATAGTATTTACATGTATAACTGTTAAAAACTGTTACATTGTTTTTTAGGATACCCAGTCTTGAGCTGTTACTCCACATAGTCCTGAGTCTCCTACAGATTGTTTGTCAGGTATGGCCACCCTATCTATGCAAGGTCTGTAATTTGTTTTGGAGATACCTTGTTATTACATGTGAGGACCTGAGGTGCTTTATCTCTGTTGGTCAGCAGCTAGTCTCTGTGAGATACTGATGTCCCTTCATCCACAGATTAGTGTGTGTAGCTCGTTTGTTTGATGAAATACTTTTGTATTTGTGATGTTACCTGATCTATGTAAGAATAAACATCCCCATTTAAATATCTAAATGCTGTTTCTTTTTCTAAGAAGGAATGAACCTTAAAGTCCTGAATACCAGGTGCTGTTACAAGCTGTTGGAGTGATTGTGTGCCTTGCCTGCCTTCTGATTTTGGCAGATAAAAGATTTCTTGTACTGTAGTCCTTCTTGCTCCACCCTGAACAATGTGAAGCATTTAAAATTAACAAAGCCACACCTAAATATGTCACAAGATCAAACAAGTTAAGTGGGAGCAACTTTTCCTGTATATCTTTTGCCTACATACTCAATTTTTTGGGGGAAATATTAAAATATGTAAAATATTTTCCTCTGTGATGCTCCTTGAAACATTTAACGACAAAATATTGGTCTGTTGTGGCTGCACTTATTGCATTTTCTTGATCCATCCATTAGTGTCACATTACATGACACATATGTATCATAGATCACACAGTTGATATGTGCTCTCATTCATCTCATGTGCCACATAAATCACTTCAGATGGTGATACAATATTTTAAAGAATTGACAGAACCAGTTCAGCCAGAATTGGGTTTTTTGTCTCTTTTTTGAGATGATTCAGTGGGAATAAAGAGTGGAAATGTACTTGGTGGGTCAACATTTTATGGTTCTTAAGAAAAAGATGAAAGTAATCAGTGACTTTGGACATAACTGACTTTAAAATCATTGCATGTTGATAATCTATCAATAAAAGTAATACAAAAAGACTTGTTTATAGTGGTGGAACAGAGAAACTATGCTTAACCTAAGACTTCTCACAGCAAACAAAATAAGAATCAAATATATTGCATTTTAGAGAGCATTGTATGACTAAGTTGGGACAGTACGTATTACCAGGCTGAAGATACCTGAATATACCCAGCCAAACCTTTGAGCAGACATTGAATAAGAAAGCTTCAGGCAGCTCTTCTCTCTACGTCTGAAGGCAGAAATTTTCCAGGCTAATGATTTGACCTTTATGTTGTGTAAGAGAAGCATATAATTTTTCAGGAGTGCACAATATAAATGAAATCTGATCTCCTTTACAAAGCAGTATTTAGTCACCAGCACTCTCTGGAGCGCATTGCTGAATTAAACACATCTTATAGGCCAGACACAGCTGAACTTTGGGACTGGATGTGGCTAAGCATTTTATTTCCTTTATGCCAATGGAACACACAAAATCTGAGCTGAATGCTTTCAATAGTTAGGACTGTACCCACTGAATGAAATTAAATATGCCTTGCAAGTGCTTACTGACTTCAAATTCTAACAGAGTCCACTGGGTCCCCAAAGGGAAAAAAAAGTATTGTAGTTACTAGTAAGAAATTTCCATCAGCTTTACTTAGTATTAATTGTTCATCTCTCCTTTTATTTGCCTTTCAAACACACTACACCTTTGCCTATTTTATTTTAAGATCCCAACCCTTCTTAATTGACCTTTCATCATGATCGGATTTGGCAGGTGAGCTACTGCTCCTCCTCCTAGGAGCATGGGACTTTCAGTGTGTTCAGCCATTGCTACATCTTTCTTAGAATTATCAAATACAACCTTTTTTGGAAGAAAATTTTGAGAATTTATTACCTTGCTGAATAGCTCATGAAAATGGTTGCAATAAATACTGTGTATTAAGCACGTATAAAATGTCAAGAAGAGCTTTCCTAGCTTTAGGAACCTGTACAACTGTTACAGCTTCTTCACCTTCATTCTCAACTGGCCCCATGCAACGTATTTGGATGTGGCCCAGGGTCTCAGCAGAGTTTCCTGACCTCTACAGGAGCTGGTCCACCTTGCCTGCACACCACACAAGTGGGAAGGCGCTCATCACCAGCTCAAAATTAACCAGACCAGATTAATTCTCAGACCAGGGAATCAATAGCATTAATTCCCAAAGCAACTTTATGATAGATGTCCAAATTGGTGAGGTTTATGGGGTCATAAGATCTTAGATAAAAGATGTATTTCAGTTGAGTTCATCTTTCACTTATGGAGGGCTAGACAATCTGTCTTAACTGTGGATTTTTAAAAATGTGTGTTACTGGTTGTGCTTGAGTCCACTGGGAATTTTGATTTTGGCTACAGCTCTGTATATTTTTATGACAGATTTGGTCGTAATGCCAAAACTTTGCAAACTTTGAAATACAATCATTTTCAGCATGTAAAAAAGTATGTTTACATACATAAGATATACATAAATTAACTTTATTTATTTATTTATTCATTCATTCATTCATTTATTTATTTATTTATTTGAGATTGGGACAGCACTGAAGCTGAGTGTCTGGCCACAGACCATTCTGCAGTGTCTGCCTTTCATTTACTGAGAGGAAGTTTTCCCTCACAACTTATGTGAGTGTAGGTTGGGCTTTTGCAAAATTATCCACCCATCTTTCATACATTTCAAAGGTTTTAGCACGTAACAGAAGATGATCTATTGCCTAATGTAGCAAAAAAACTGACGAGGCAGGTCATGCACTGTCACCACCATTAGCCTTTTAAACATGGCCAGGTTCAAATGCCATGACTTTAAATTACAACAGGCCTTGGCTTGCTCTGCAAGCAATCTCTCCCTCTCCTTTGGATCCACTTCCAGTTGCCAATACCTCCTTTTATGTGATTTGGAAAAAATGATTGAGCTTTTCTGTGCATCTAGGATGTTAGTGAATAAGAATCCTTTAAAGTGGTGTTGACCCTATAAGACTTTTAACTTGGCAGAAATTCAAGCAGAGCAATTTAGGTGCTTGAGAGACTTAGTTAATTAGAAGTTTTCCTGCCTGACCTAAGTGGGTCTAACTCTGGGAATGCTGATATAAACTAGTTACTGTATAACCCAGAATGATTATGTAAATTCTTGGTCAGGAAATAAAACAAATGTAAGGAATTATACAAGTTAGTAACAGAAGAAGGATTGATACTAATTAGCATGTGTACAAATGAATCACTCGTGCTCCTCCAAAAACATTAGACACCATGATACATCAGTAAGTATAGGTAAGAAGTTACATACAATCATTAAGGTGATGTAGTCCCTGCTCCCTTGGGGTGTATCCTTAGTGAAGCTTTGGGGGGGCCTTAGAACTGGTTGAAAACTTACAAAATGGCTCAAGACACAGTTACACCTTTCGTAAGTGACCCGAAGTTTCTTCCTTCTTTACTAAATGCTCAAATAGAGCCTCATGGAAATAAAGAATTCCTTTTTTTCTAGTTTTAGTTTTTGGTTGGACCAGTTAAGTTTGTCTTTATTGCATAGTGCAAGTGCTGTCCCAAACTGGAAAGTGTCTTTAAAATTGATTTGCTCATTTGAAGGGAAGCACCAACTTCTTGTGATTTTTTTCTGTCTTACTACAGGCTTGTACTTCAGGTTTGCACCAGTGTTTCCTTCTTTACCATTTTCTGACAGTTTGGCAGGCATTTCTCTTCCAGATTCACAAGAACTTCAGCAGCTGATACTCCCTCAGGCTGTCTCAGCGTGTCTGATCTGATAACTATTAAGTTTCAGCAAATATCCTCTATTCCTGTACATAATTGCATTACTAACATTATTATTACTTTGCAGTAAGCAAATCAAAACAGAGGTCCAGAGGTAAACAGCATTTACAGACTGGTGCCTCCAGGTTGTGTTGCCTCTTTGTCTCACACCAGGAAAGTGACTTTCAGCTAATGTTTATTTATTACTGCATTATAACTGGACTTGCTAATGGTTGTGATGCATTGGGCTTTGTGGCCATTCGCTTCTCAACTTTTTTACTTGGGACATAATGAAATTAACCCTAAAATTAAAAAAAAAAATAAATAAATAAAAATAGGTGGAGAAAAGGGATTAGTCACATTCCTGAGAGTAACATTGATCAGTAGCTACTATACCTGCTTCAGCTGCCAGTTTGAGATGTTCACTGGCCACTGGCTGTCAGTGCCTGGGAAGATAAACCAGAAGAAAGATGACTCTGAAAATGTCTTGTTGGTAGTATATTTCCCCAAGCATTTGCTTCTGGCAATTTTCAGAAACAGGACACTGAGCTGATAGATTCTGTGACTGTGCCAATATGGTATTACATATATCTCCCTGAGCTACTTTGCTCGGGTTTTTTGGCTACTTTTTGGTTTTCTTATTTTATGAACTGATCGTATTTGTTCAGGAGTGTCATGGAGCAGGTCCCATGGACGTCTTAGACATCAGGATGCTCTGGGGACTGTTGAAAACAGATTGCTTTCCCTGTCCTGGTAGCTGCTTCCTCTCCTGGTTATCACTGCAAGTTGTATGATAAATTTCACAGAAGCTGTAAAACAGATAATTTCTGGATTATCCCAGAAGCAACTACTCTGTTATGCCAAGAAAGCAAATCTTCCAAGCTTGGGACTTTATCAACTGGGATATAATTTCTTCTTCATATCTTTTTTTTTGCTTTCAACTATGCCTTACTCATCTTTGACTAGTAGTTGGAATGGAGGCTTGTAAAAAGACCAGATACTAATCTCTGATAACCAAGTCACATTAGTGACCTAAGTCCCAAGTTCTTCAGCATGATTTTGGCTTGCTGGAAAGAGATTCAGGCTTCTGTCAATGTTCCAAATATTACCAAATAAGCACTGTGCAGTCTTTCCAGTCCTCTGTCAGGTGCTTTAAGTCCTTGCTGCAGTTCTTTTCTATTAAGAAATGGCAAGTTTCCTTTAACTTCTCTAGCCTTTTACCATGAAAAATATGTTTGTCAGTAGTAATTGCATTACTAGTCACTTCGCCCTGATTTGTCTTAGCATTGTGAGACAAATGGACTTCATAATCTGTCTAGACGGTCCGGTTGTTACTTTAACAGATGTTTGATCTCCAAAAGCAAGACATCCCTCAGCTGTTTACTAGAAACCTTTTAGACACTGCTTTCATTCATTTTTATGTGTCCAGCCCTTGCTTTAAACCGTATTTTTCATTTTCTGAGACATCAACGAGCTATGAAAGTACCTACACAATTTGTTCCAACATGGATCATCAGGAGGACCAATTCTTAGCTCCATTCCTGGGAAACTGAATTCCATGTGTAACATTTACACTGCACCTTTTTCTTTAAGCAGGCTCTTGGAGTTTGTTTAAGGTAGGAACAAAAAAAATACGCTGTGAGTAATTCGTCTTTTTGTGGGTTTTTTTACACAATCCTGTTTAGTCACAAAGAATATCCAAAGCTCTTTTCCCTCAGCCAGGAACTGCAACACAGATGATGTCTCTGGCTCTCAGGCATCCAGCCCAGGAACTTTCCTTCTTAGCTTTGTTTTTTTGAGGACAGAGCTTCCAGAACCTCTTTGGCTGTGCCGCAGGCTTATTTGCAGCTCTTTTTCTCTGCTTCACTGTTCTTTCTACTTCTCTCTCATTAATAGAAAAACAGTCACCAAAAAATACTCAGTGCAAATCCTGTTCCCAAGTGTCCTCTGCATATCCTATCAAGCTGAATAATAACGGTTGCCAGAGTTATAAGGAAGTCTGAAATTGTTTCATCTACCTGGTTCCACAAAGGAGCCTACCAGCTTCTTACCAGTCTCTTTAATGACTTTGTACAGACAGCTAATTTGAAGGCCTCTCATCCACTCAAGAAGCAGAACATAGCAAGCTCATAATCAAAGCAGCTGACTTTTGGATTATTAACTCCACTCTAAATAGGCTGCAGACAAAGAACTGCTCAAAGACATTAGAGAATGATTTAAAACAAGAGATAGTTATTTTGGAATGTTGAGAAGCCAAACTAATTGTAAAGCTTAATCCTTATTATATATTTATCACAGATTTATTTTCCCGCCAAGTTTCGGTACAGAAATGGTGGGGTAGAGGAAAGCTTTTCTTAAAAAAATAATCGTTTTCTGATGCTTCCTTTCATTGTTTATTCTCCAGAATTTTCTTTGATGTGTTAGTAGATCTTTTCATTTTGGGGTATTTTTTCCCTATGAAAAAAATCAAAGTATTCCTCCACATCCTGTGCGGAGGAGCTGGGTACATGATTATTTTTCTAATTATTTCAATAAGTGGATAGTTTTTCAGATTTTGGTTATCTAGCAGTGTTCATAACATGTTCTGTTGGTAGATAAATATTTTTTTAGCAATATTAAAATGAGTTCAATATTGTGGCAATTCTAATTACACAGTTGGGAAGGAAGGATAGTCTCCAGGCAGCTATTTTTTTTTTTTTTTTTTTATACTGCTATAGCTGTCATGTTTTAATAGTTAAATATAGAGCTAATTAAGTATGTGTTAAATGCATTCATTGGCAGTTCTTGTTTTCCAAGTTTAAAGCTTTCTGAATTTATATATGTGCATATTTTCTAACCTGTGTATGCCTGCAAATCTGTATCTTTAGTTACCTCTTATCTTCCTTGCTTTCTGGACAGGCAAAATACTTGTGAAAAATATTACAAACGGGAAGAATAATGTCTGAAACAAAGAGATGCATGTTTTATTCATGTAGAGAGCTTTTTAGGTGCTGGAATTAAACCATTAAATATTCTATACATTGTTAGCAGAGGATGCTTGCTTTCATTCCTTGTCAGTTCCATCTCTTTCTCTTCTCGACAGTTCCTTGCTCCACCCTGGCCAATCCCAGCTCTGGTTACTTGCACATTGAGATTTTTCCCCTTTCCCTTTCATTCAGACTCCAGATCTGAGGCTGGTGTCTGAATCTTTTGCTCCTGAGCCTGGAAGAGTACCAGAACTGAAGCAACCTTCAGAGGAAGCAATGATACATCTATTTCATATCTTACTCTCCAATGTCATTTCAAAAACTTTGCAAGCCTCTGTTACACACAACACTTTAGTAGTTCAAATGAACCTGCTTTTTGGTACTTTCAAACTGTCTAGTGGTTTAAGTGACAAGAATGCTTAGAGAAACTTAGATTTTAAAATAACATTGCAGAAGAAACTGCTTTGGATGCAAATATTTACTATTCACATCAGAAAATAATTATAGTTACTGCATCCATCCAAGTATCTGACAGAAACATAATATGGGATCTGTGGTTTCAGACAATTATTTCAGCCTGTAAGTGCTGAATAACAAATGCCCCAAAGGATCCCATACAAAACTAGAAACTACAGACCAAGAATTGTTTACAAAATAATTCACAGGGTAATTCAAATGCAAGAATAAAAATATTTGCAACAAAATAAGGCAATTTACTTAGGACTAAAATTTGATCTTCTACTAAACTGTTAGTTATTTATTCGTCTCTGCTTGGGAGTTCAAGTGTAATTAGTTAGTCCCTAACGAGATCCATTGAAGGTTCACATTTTCCCTGTTGAGTTGATAAAAATCAAATTAGAAGAACCCCTGAATATGTCAGTCAGTGTTGTGTATGCAGATAGGCTAACTCTGCTGTGCTCTGGAAAAGTCTATTGGGACAGAAGGAGAGGAAAAGAAGTTTGGGAGCAGGAGGAGGAGCTAAATCAGTGGTGGCATTCTGCCTTTTTCTGCTTTGATTGAAATGCAAATTGGATACTTACTATCTGAATTAATGCCTGGTCTCCAAACTGACACAGTGCCATTGATGAGTGCTCTCCAGTTTTCCAAAGTGTTAGTAATAAAAAAAAAAAAAAAGCAAACTAGATTTAATTATTTGTGGTATTGGGAATACGGCAGTGCACTTCTACAGAAAAATAAAATGCATTGTGAGGTGGGAGCTATAGTCCAAAGTCTTGCCTAAGAATTCAGTGTAGCGTTGGGGCATACTGTTCCTCTTTGAGCCAGTGCAAATTATCTGGCTGCTGGGCTATAGAAAAAACCAAAACAAAGGGCCAACAAACCAAAACAACCAACAACCAGCGTTTGAAGTGCCTCAGATAAATTTGCCTTTTTATTGCAAATGTGTGATTTTCATTTAACAAAGTAGTGCTGTTTTAATGAATTCTGAAAACCTAAACTTTAAGGGCCTCGTATCTTGCGTTGTAGGCCTCACAAGTGAGATTTGGTGGGGCAATGTCACCTGTATGGTTTCTTTGCCTTCCTTCATTGCATTCCTGGCCTTTAGCTCTTATAGTCCATACTCCAGTGGCATTTGCAGCCACGTAATCTTCATAATCTTAAGAAATAATGTCCTATTTCAAGTTTATACAAGAAATACAGCTTTGTTTCAAATGGGGATTAAGGTGTTCATGTAACCCCACAAAAGTAAGAGAAAGATTGCTAAAAGACGCCTTGTGAAACGCTCAGAGTTCAGGCTGTGCTATGTCAGTTTAATCCCATAGGCTGAAGTGAACAGGAAGGGCTGCCCATCACTTTAAAACACCTTTAAAAAAGGCATTCACAGAAACCAACAGGTGTAACTAATGGCTTGTGGTGAACGGAGAGGTGATGCCTTTGTGCTCTTTGATCCACTTGCTGATAACTCAGAGCTGCCCTCCATGCCTTTGCTGTCTACTGGGAGCCTGGGGTTGCCTTCCCACTGCCCTGCCCATCTGCTGCCCCTTGGCTGCTGCCTGCCTGCTCCCAGCTGCCCTCAGCACCTGCCAGCAGTTCACCTCAAAGCTGTAGCCAATTCAAACACCTTTTTTAATCTCCTGGTTTTCAATGAAAAGGAGTAGTGGTTTCCTGCACCTTCAGCCACACTGCAAATAGAGTCAATGGGAGCAGTGAGTCTCCTCTCCTTTCCCCCACCTATAGCTGTCTGCAGCACATTTTCAAAATGGTGATAGTAATAATAATTAAAGAAATTATCTCTGCATTTGCAACGTGATGATTTAAATTTTAGTGCAAACAGCATGTCCTACTGCAGATTGTCTGCAAATCTCACTCCAGAGGTTGGGATTTCATTTGTGAAGGGAGCTGCCCAAATGTAAGGAATTGCAAGACCTCTTGTGACACAGCCAAGAATCAGACTGTTCCCTCTGGATGGCTTCTGTCCTAAATGCTGCCTGCTTGTGTATCTCAACACACCTGGTGAACATGTGATGAGGAGAGTTCTGGCAGGGGTTTGAGCAATGACAGATTGGTAAGAGCACATTCAGCTAAAAACCTGAGTGCTTCATACAAGCTATTTTTGTGACTGTACTTAACAATTCAATTTTCAAAAGACATTTTAAAGCATTGAGCACAAACAATGAGGACCTTGATTTCCTTATTGTTTCATAGAAGTGTTTTGTCTTGGAGATGCATGTGGAAATGCTTAGTTTTGTATGAAAAAAGAAAAAAAGACATGTAGAAGACTTTGATGTGTAATGAAGTCTAAATTCACTTCATTCAGGAAGCATGGCATAAAAATATAAAGCATAAAACCATTTTCTTCTTCCCCCTTTAATATTGTATAAATCCAAATAATTAATCTTGATTTGTATCTATGTAAATTAATAGAATTTGACCAAAAGTCACTGTCTTTTTATGGTATTTGTAATTTTGTCCTGGATAAATACATTATATTTATCACTATGAAAGCTCTACTAAAATTAGTGTCAAATGCAAGTAAATTAAAAGATTATAGTTAACTGACAATAATGAAATCTATTTGGTTTGCTGTGGCCTTAAATTAAAGCTGTATTATCTACATGGCCTCAGCAGCCAGATTTGCTGCATCTGAGAAAGATCATAGTCTACCTCACACATTTCTTTAAAAAAAAAACCCAACACATATAAAAGAGTCCTCAGAGAATAAAATAAGTGGATATGTGTGTAGAGAGCACTTGTTACTAAATTTCAATCTTTAACACAAGTAGTTGTCTACTAAAGGTAAGAAGAGAGAGGGCAAATGTTCACATGCCCCATTATATTTTCTGTTAAACTTTTTCTTACATGTTTGTTGAACATAGAACTTGCTGGCAGTTTCTAATTGCTTTGAGCAATTTAGCTACCTATGCTTTTGGCTAGAAAAATAGGTTATACTTGAGATTTTGTCAACACATTTAATTCAACTTTAGATATTTATTCAATGCATCAGAACCCTAAAGTGAATAAGGTGTTTCTTGGTTCATGGTTTGAGATTTTTTTTTTTCCACTTCATGTGTCATAGCGTTGAATCATATAATAGAATATTCACCTGTAGAATATCTTGGGTTGGAATGGACCTCTAAAGGTCATCTAGTCCAACCCACCTACAATAATAGGGACATCTCCAACTAGAACAGATTGCTCAGAGCCCGATCAAGCCTGACGTTGAATGTCTCCAGGGATGGGGCCTCCACCACCTCTCTAGGCAATCTGTTCCAGTGATCCACCATGCTCATATCAAGGAACTTTTTTCTAATGTCCAACCTCAATCTACCCTCTCTAGGTTGAAACCATCACCCCTTGTCCTGTTGTTACATGCCCTAGTGAACAGGTCTTCGTCAGCCTTCTTATAGGCTCCTTTCAGGTATTGGGAGGTCACTATAAGGTCCCTCTGGAGTCTTCTCTTCTTCAGGCAGAACAATCCCAACTCCCTCAGCCTGTCTTCGTAAGAGAGGTGCTCCAGCCCTCTTATCATTTTTGTTTAAAGTTTTCTGCTATTGCATTATTTATTGTAGCATCAAAACTGGTGGAAATGGAGTTTCAAAAGGTTTTAGGGAGAAATGTATGGTATTTCCCCAAGTATTGCAAGTCAGAGTGGGTCAAATCCTGCACAGCAGTAGCTGTAACTTCCACTGAAAACAACTGGATAGGTAAAGGGGAACTTTGGTGAATTTTAAGAAGGTCCTGTCAAAGTCTTTCAAAGATCTGATAGAATAAAGCCATCTGGATGAGGTTATCTTAAATAAGAAAGGAAAACAGAACATAGCAGTTTCTCTTCTGGTAGAGTCAGTAACAATCCACTCTTTTTCCCCCCTACATTCAAGAGAAATCCCTTCATTCTACCAACAAGTGAATAGAAAAATGTCCCTCCAGTCTTTTCATCTTGAACTGCTAGCAGTCTGATAAAAGTCAGATGGAGGATCCCTCTTATTCAGAATTTTCTTTCATTTTTGTAAAACTCTTACCTGTGATAGTGTGGGGTTTTTTTGCAAGATGACCGTGCAGTTTTAATAGCCAGTATGTAAGATATCATTTTTAAAAATTAATAGTGAAAGTATTCAGATTTTACCCTGTGTGACTGCCAGATTGCAAGATCCACTGGCTATAACCTTTTTTGTTCCCTGTTTGAACACACCCTAGGTTGGTGTCTTTATTTTCTACTTTACTTTAGCAGTAAGGCACTTTCATCAACTATTTTAAAGGGTACAAATAGCAGAGTCAAACTCATTTTCATCAAATTATAGATTTTGGAAATAATTCTCAATAGTTCATCACATAACAGTTCATCCATATGAAAAATGAATCTTGACCCTGCTCTGTATCAGAGATACGAGACACTTATTACTTGCATTGTGTAACCAAGAGCTACAGATGGGAACATCATTTCCTCACTCCTCTAACCTCCAATTAGAAGTTCAGATACAACCCTTTCAGCTTCAAGAGATACCAGACCACTGTCCATCTGTCAATTCAGAGATGTATTTAACTAAAAATGTGCAGGATCTTAGCAACCAAATCATAATTATGCAAATGACTTCCATCTCAATCAGCCGTTCCTTTGATCAGCTGTGGACTCGGGCCACTGGCGCTTCTTGCCCTGCAGCAGCTTTTCTACTGCAATGCAGGCAAGCCCAAAGACCCTACCTTGATCTTCTTCACATGGAAACCTTTGTGCCTGCTTGGATGCCTGGGATGAATCTCCTTCAACTAATTGATTGCTAACTTTATTTGCTAATTCTGCTAAATATATGCTCATACATCAACTCTAGCAGTCTTATTGCTAAATTCAAACAAAACAGCCTGTTATCCCATTTCTTGTTTAGCTAACATAGTAATGGACGTAAGCAACACCTTGACTGCTTCCCTCCTTCTCTTTTTTCTACAAGCTTTTTCAGCCAGAAGTTCCATGGCTAAGATGTAAGCCTGTGGGTCAGGTAGGTGAAGATTAGGGCCTACATTCAGTGTCTATGAAACATCTCTCTTGGGAATAAAATGAACTCTTTCTTAATTCAGTTCAGATGGTTTCTGCAGGTCTGCATTCTGATACCTGGTATGTGGTAAGGTTGAATTCTGTGCATCAAGGGGAGATTCATGTTGGTTTTTAGTTGTTTATGAAATATCAGAGATGCATGTGATTGAGGAAGGGAAATTTGGTTGGGCAGGGCAATTAGTATGTAAATACATCTAATGAAAATGCAAAGTATCCAAAAACACTGTATTACGTAGTTTCAGCTGCCCTAGGAGGAATTAGCTACATTTAAGGCTCTGTGAGTTAATTAAAAAATAATCTTCAAATGGGAAACCACTGTGGAGTCACAGCACTAAAATATTTCTTAAGCCCCTGAGATGCCACCATTTAAACAAGAATCAAACTTAAAAATAAACACACTGTTTTAAGTAGTGAGGCAAGGGTGTGATTGTGTTACGTGATGAACATCTGAGATGCCTTTTCCTCATGTGGTTTTGGATGCTCAGGATTGATCAGAAATTGTCAGCTCTGAGTGGAGGTTCTGCATTATGAAAAGCTCCTCAGAGATGAAAGATACTGTTTCTTACCAATGGGATTGCTGAAGCTAGATGGCCAACAAGGCAGGTTTCATATATTATCACAGCTAAGTTTAGGAGGTGTTGATACTTTGTCTTAATACATCAGCATTCTAACAAGACCTCACCAGACAAAACAGCAATGTTCACAGCACACTATAAATCATTCTTAGCGGTACAATAAGTTTTTGTAGGGCATCCTGAGGGGTGTCAAATCTCAGCTGAATACTTCATACATCTAAGAGAGAAAGACTAGACTACCAGATTTCTTCTTGTCTGCTTATGTGAAGTGATAAGAAATAGAATATTGTTTTTGACCAGCTTATGTCACACAGAATTCATGTACTGAGTTTCAGTTTAAAGGCCTAGAATTTGCATTTTAATTGTAAACAGTATTTGTACTTTGTAGTCATTTCTAAGTCTTTTTTTTTTTTTCTTTTCTTTGAAAAATACTGATAATAATCTGTCAACACAATTACCTTTTTTCTTTTAATTGGGTTTGGATTTGTGCAATACAATGTAAGAGAGAGATAAGAATTAACAGTTTAAGTAGGGGAAACTAAATCCACTTACTAAGAAGATTTTGTTAAAAGGGAGCTGGTAAATGAATAATAGGCTATCACAAGCGAGAGAATCTATGGGAGGAATTATGAATAGCTGAAAACCAGGATTTTGGCATCATTCCCACTGATTTCTGTGATGACAAGGTTAGTTGTTAGAGTTCATTTTCAAACCTTTTACAATTATTAATTGAGCTTCAAGCATCCTGCAGTAGTGCCTGCAAGTTAATAGCTTGCATGAGCAGATATTGCAGGGCTGCAGTTAAACCTCTGACGTTCCTGATCCCACCTAGGACTCAGAAAACAGGCTTTCCCCTTCACAGCTTGTATCTTCCTCAGAAGCTCAGAGCCATTACCCTTCTCCAAACTTTCCCTTACCTGTGTAGCTTGTTCAGTTTGACTTGCAGTTAATCTTCCCGGTCTGCTTCTCATGCTCATTGTAGGCCTGGCGTGCTACTAGAGGCAACTGTGCAAGGTCTGTACAGCTCTTAAACCTGACAGTTGCAATGGAAACACAACAACCTGTCACTCTTTAATAGCACCAGGTCTATTACTACAGTTGCAGCAGAGCCTGTTCATAGCACACACTGATTTTCTTTATATACTCGTAGTTAATACTGAGATATATGTGCTGTCAGTTGGAATACAGCTAATAGCTTTAATGGGTCTTAGGTTTTTACCATGCCACAACACATACAGATCCCTGAACAAAGACAGCCATCAGAGACATCAAATCCACATTTGCCTCTTGATACAGAAAAGAAGTAACTAATTCCAAGCCATTCAGGCTGAAGAAAATCGTATTCACTTTGATGCCTCAAGCTGTTTGCAAAAGCAGTTGAAAATCAGCTGCAGGCTATTCAAGAAGTTTGATAGCCTGCAAAGTCCTAGAGGTGACGAGACACTGGTGTTAGAGAGAGATCAGGAGCACCATGTTGGTCTTGTCTTTCCTGCTTCAGAGCGGGAGGAGAGAAATAAGCATGGGATGGATGGGAAGAGGCAGGAAAACTGGATGCACTCTGCAGTGGGTAGGAAAACACTTGGGACAGGTGTGTAGGAGGATGTTGGGCTAGGACTCTAAAAACCAGAGAGCAATATGAGATGTAAATCAGAGTGTAGGAGGGATTAAAGGAGGAGTCAGTGAGAAGAGCTACTGCTGGTGAATTCTCAAAGTAAGTCAAGAATGCAGTGTGCTCCGGGAAAGGGGCAAATGCAGGGTTCAACTATTGGAAACAGTACAAAGACCAAGAAAGTAATGAGTCAGAAAGTGAAAAGATCCTTATTCACCAAGGACCAAGAGAAAAAGTGTTGTTTCATAAACATAAATTATATTTAAAAACAGAATAGTATCTTGTGTCTTCATCCATCCCGCCAAAAAATACCAGGTTGCTGTAATCTTCTCGGAGACCAGCAAGTCTACCTTGCCCCTTCCTGTGCTAACCCAGACCTGCCTCTGCTGCCACCCTTCCCACCACAGCTTGCATCTCCCAAACTTGCTCTCCAGGTGCTTGTCCCCTGCTCTTTGCAGTTCAGCCCAGTGTCCTGTCCCTCTCTCCGTGTGTGAGGTGATTGCCAAGCTCGCAGGGACAAACCCCAAAGGGTGTTTTTTTCACAGCTTCCCTGTTAGCAGACCAGGGAAATGAGTTTCTTACCTGCCATGCTGTTTATTTGCACAGCTCTTGTCAGGATTTAATGCACTTAAAACTTCCAACCTTCAGTTTAGTTGAAATAGGCCAACAGCTTCAAAAATTGTAAACTGACTGTTCAAGTGGAGAGGCTCTACAGACAGTGTAGCTGTGTTTTGAAGACGAGTGTTCTTTTTAAACGTCATTACTACATTCTTCATTATTGTGGGTGCATAATTGCACATTCAGTGTGTTCCTTTCAGCTTGAAATCCCGCTCTGAATTATACATGAATAAAAATGAACGTCCAATGCCTTTGCTGTGAAAAGATGTCATGTCAAGACTCAGCGTTTCTCTTGCGTGTTTTTATGGATGCTTCTGGTTTTTGGAGATGGTGACACACAACATTTGCTCTGATAGCTGTAGCATTACAGAGGACAAGAGCATCTCAGTAGGATGGGAGGTTGACCTGAGCACACGGATGCAGACAAAGCTGACTTTACATCCAGTAGAGATCAGTGCAAGTTATATAGCATATTTATATATATACACCTATGTTTTTGTATATGTGTATATAAAAATGTCTTCAGCACCACATAAAAGCCTGCCCAGCTGAACAGTGTAACTGGAGCAGATAAGCAAATTGGAGCCTGCACAGACTTTTTGTCTATTGACAGATTATTTTTAAACCACCCCCTGTATTCCTACAGAGCAGTTTAGTTGTAGGGATGCTTGCTGCACCTGCTAACAGACACAGAGGAGCTGGATGCCAGTTGTTTTGCTGCTCCTCCACTTAAGCACCACACATAATTATCTGTGTGGCTCCTGCAGCCTTTATCAGTGCTGCTGCTGCTGCTTTCTCCTACGTGTCAGCAACGTCTGGGCCCGAGGTGGGGTGGTAGGCGGTACCTAGGAGGAAAGGCAGAAGAGAGAGGGTGAATGTGAAAAAAACTTGAAAAATAGCATAGAGAAAGATAGTCAAGTGTATGTTTACAGTCTTATGTAGCATATTTGCATTACAGCCCCAAAGGATAATGCAACTCTTTCCTCCCCTCTGTTGGTACTTAGTTCTCATGCAGTCTCTGCCATGTCTTTCAAACCTGCTAAGAAGGACAGGGAACAAGGGCACTTTTTCCTTGGCCAAGAGAAAAGCTGATGCACAGAACTTTTGGCTGGCTCTCATCTGCAGACAGAATATGCTAAATCTGCAATGCCTGCACTTTCCCCAGGGAGGGGAAACTTAGCAACTGTTTTGCATTTGCAAACTATAGTACAAAGTTTTATCGAGATACACTGAATGTGATAATTTCAGAGCCCTGAATTATACAAAGGAGTTGAAAGTCCACGTTCAGATCTATGTGTAAATGGAATTATATACTGAATTATTGCTGCCTACCTGTTCCCTAAAAGAATCCCAATGAAAAAAAAAACCACAAACAACAAACATAACACAGATGTGCTGCAGTACTGCTGCTTTATCTCAAAAAGCATTATAAAACCTATTACTTTAAGTAGTCATTCCCATTCAGCTATTACAGAAAATGGATGGTCATGGGGTTCCCTTCTGAAGGTAGTATTCCGTTGGGTGTAGGTGTTGGTACTGTACTCTTGATTTTGTTTCTACTGGAATGAAATAACCTCCAGCACCCAGATCAATTCTAAATTGCAGAAGGAAAATAGTAAATTCTGAGTAAGTGTTTCACACAAAAACGTAAACCTTGTGCTAATAATATCCTTGGGAGCCTTGTGATGAGAGAGGCTCAGAGTGGTCATGGCTCCAGGCAACATGTGGGTTGTTTCTTTACTTTTGAAGAGTGTTATCCTTAGTACTCATACAGGACCAAAGCTGAGCAGGAAACTGGAGACTTATGGTGATATTACTACTCTATAAACTTTGGGATGTTTTTATTTCAAGTAGCCTTGATGCTGTTCTGCCAAAAACAAAACCAAAACTACTAGTGAAAGGCATATTGGTTTTAAATGTATGGAAATTGACTTTTATTTTCACTGAAGGCAGCATAGGTACCATTTCCTGCCCTTGAGCACCCTGGAAAAAGCAATGGAATAAGCTTTTTTCTTAACTCTGTGGTCCTTCGGTTAATTTTACCTTCTTCTATTGCTACACGACATGTTTTTGTTTATTATGATTTGACATAGCTGTTGTGTTCGAGTAATTGCAACCCCCAGCTATCTATACATTTATGTTTATGGCCTTTTTGGCTTGTATTCAGTCCTTTTAAGAATAAGCTTAATTATTCCTATAAGGAGATAAACATAAAAAGCAGTTTGCAGATACAAAGCACATACCTGTGGTAATCATTAGCGCTCTGAATTTCTACCAGCCCAGTCTGTCGACATATTGCTGTGAATTAGGTCTGTATTTCTCACTGGATTATTAGCAAAAATAATGTTAGAGGAGGCCCATTGGGCTCAACATAGTATGAATCTGTGGTAGAATATAAGAACCCAAAGTTAGGATAATTTTTGCTGGTTGATATTTTAAGGGTTGGTGGCAACACACTTCAGGATTGCATGTTTGTTAGAATACAAACTGCAGTTTGCTGAGGTCTTTTTCAGATCGTCAATAAAATATTGTACTTTCTCTCTGCTTCTCTGTCACACAAATATAAGTTATTTTGGTCTTTATAAGCCACCTGGGAGTATTGCTTTTAGATGAAAGAATTAAAACGTACCTCATTTGTTAAGGTTTATAAGCCACAGTGTTCTTGTTTGAAAACATACTAGCATGCAGTGGTAGTTGTGGATCTTTGTGCAGCAAGAACTGTGTTTTCAAATCAGACTGCAGAATTGCACAGAGAGTAGGAGTGGCAACCATTTGTCATTCAAGTGTCATTCTCATCTTCTCCATCGTTTGAATTCAACCTAAATTCTTCTTGTACATACATTGTAAGGGCATGTTAGGGAATTGCTGGCACTAAGTTGGTGCAGAATAACCATATACAACTAGATATTGTGACATCTGAATCTCATTTAATGAATATAAGGATGACAACAGAAGAATGAGAGAAATACATCATTATTGATAAAACTAGAGAAGCCATCCATGATTCACTGAAAAATCCTGCACAGATGATTCAGTGATTTTAGGATTATTTTTTTTTTTTCCAAATGATTTGATTTACTTATTAATAATGCATTTCTTAAGTTGAAAGTTTCAGAAACATTTTAATACTGTGTTCACAGAGTGCAAGTATCCATTTTTGCTGAATGAAGTATTACTCTCTATTTTTTTTAAGCTGCTATGGTTGGCTTCTTTTCATCTAGCTACATCTGTTACTTTTTATAAATAAGCCTTTTCTCCCCTAAGAATCAAACTGAACTTCTTCCAAGCCTTCACTTCAAAAGTGCAGAAATAACAGCTTTAATGCTTGGCCTTTATTGGCTAATTCAATAGCTTTATGTGCTGTAACTGAGAAAAGTAAATGTAAGGGAGATTATAAGGCAAAGGGAGAAACTTTTTCTGGTGATTCTGACCCCAAAAGAACTCAGCAAAGGCCCATCGTGCCAAGGATCCAGCCTCTGCCAGGAGCCTAGAGTCAGTGCTTGGGAAAAAATTAAGAAATAAGACTGTCGGAGAGAGTAGGTGTGCATGTCCTCTGTTTTGGGAAGGTGAGCATCTTCCAGAGTCAGGTTGCATCTGAATCACCCTTTTCTGCCTAGTTTTATAAATGTCTTTAATCATTTGAAACGATTTATACTATTTCCTCCCTAACATTATGATGCATGATCTTCTCTGTTAGCTCCTAGTAATGCAGGCAATGATTATAAGAACAGGCCCAGAGGAGATCTGTATTTCATGTCTTAAACTTCTCCACAGCTGAAGGATCTCCAGCCCCCAGCAGGCACTGTGTGTTGTAAGACATGAGACCACTCAACCTGATCGATGGAGTTTGATGAGCGAGATCAAGCCCCGTGCTCTGCTCTGGTGTCATCCCTGAGGCCGGGCAGGATTTGTGGAAGGCCCCAGAGGAGCTGGCAGCAGGTCACTCTGAGCCAGAGGGAAAATCCTCCTCTTCCATTTGCCTTATCGCTACTTGGGGCCACTTGTGAGGGAGGATCCTTAGAGGATTGTTATTGTGACTTGTTACTGCTGTCTGATGTAGGTGCTGGCACGGGGCAGATCTGGCTCTTTCTGATGCAGTAAGCAATAGCTGACAGCTGTTTTGACAAACAGCCATGTATTTTGCTTTACTCTTTGAGATTCGTAGCGATAATGATAATCTTCATACTATTAGCTCTAGTTTCCTCATAACGAAAAATACTAGTTTTAAATTTCCACTCACTAATTACTCCTGAAGGCTGTAAATTTCAGCTTGTTTAGTGGCAAACATCTGGAGTGTATAGTAGATAGCAGGGTAAGTTCACTGGGGTTACACTGTAAAAATCCTTCAGGAATGAATGGTGGATATTATCTGTGACCTGATTTCTAGTACAATTTCAAAAATAGAAGTGTAATCTAACAAAACAATGATGTACTAATAAATGCCAATGTATCCACATTAGTTCCTGTCTTCAACAAGCACATTTACTCTTTCTGAGTGCTACTTAGGACAACTCCCTAATGTAAAATGTTTACGGGGAGGTCAGTGAAATTCATCCATCAAATTCAAGTCTCATTAACACAACATTCTTAGAAACATCTAAGTTTTATTATTGTTTGTCAAAACCATTTTTCTCTCATTTCAGAAACAGCAGCTTATTGAATTAAAATTGTATAAATCAGTTTTTAAAACATCTCTTTGCTTTATGGTGCCATAGTACTTTTAATAGGGTTTTTTTGTTATTTAAATTGCACAGAAAATACCTTTCTTTTGAAAAATAAAGATAGTTCAGAGAACTAAATATCCTAAGGAAAATTCAGTCTCCCAGTTACTGTGGAACTAATTTTTTTTTTCCTCAACTGCTGTCAAATAAGTCAACCACTCCTGTAAGTAATGTAATCCTGGATTTGGAATGTGCTGGTGGTTGGGCATGTGTACATCTCCAGTGGGAGTCCTGCTGCTACTCTGAACCCAGGAGTTCATTGTCACTTTCTGGTCTTTGTTATTTTGCTTTCCTTTATGGTAATGTGAGATTATGCTGACAGTGAATAAGCATGAGCTTTTGAAAGACTAAATGTTTTATTTTTACCCAATAGAAACATTTGCAATCAGAGTTATGAGAGTGGCTGCGAAATGAGAGTGATTGTGACAATCACTCAATACAGAGATGACCCTTTTCACTGGATTCTTGTGTGCATAAGAAGCCTCATCTTAGTAAGGGAAAATATAATTCTAACACCTGTGCACACATTCTAAGGACAAATCAGCAGATTAGAAGGATTTTCCAAATCACACGATATACAAAGATAGTTAAAATCACATAGGAACAGATTTTGGAGGGCAAATTCATAGAATGTTTTGATTTGAGTTAGATCAATCGAAGAGCACTGATTGGAGCATCCATCATTAGTTGCTAGTGAAAACTCTGTTCTGTGTTCTTGTTAATTATGTAGGGGAAGAAAACTGTAGGTTAATGTTGTGCACTAAAACTGATCTGTAAGGATTTTAATTGATGATATATTTATATTGATCTACAAAATTTCAAATAGTTTTCTTTCCAAAGTAAACCATAACTTTGATCTTTATAGGTTCAGAAAAGTCTGGCTTTTTTTGAGGTTGCCTTTCATAATCCAAGTGAGTTCAAAAGGTGTCTTTTTCCTAGATACAGCGCTTTGAAACTCCAGCTGTGTACTAAGCCACAGAAATGGCTATATATTAATGTTTGCATTCTTTATTAGTAGAAGCTTGATGAAATTTCAGAGTGCCAAAATAAAAATGGAGAATTAATATGCATAGAAGTTGTAAATTTAATTATCTGGTATTATCCATTAGGCACACTCAGTAGAATCCCAGTATGAATTTTGATTTAGTATCTCTGTCGAAGAGTTGGACAAAATGCAAAATGAATATTCAGTTTAAAAATGGAATTGATAAAATATTCAGTTTTTTTTGTCCAGTAATCTAGTAGAACCAGCATAGAGGTAAATATTTACTCGCTGGAACACTCAAAGTAGTAATGATCAGTTTTAAACAAGTAGGGTGTGATCCTGTAGTTCTCCCCAGGCATTGCTATTGAGCATTGTCGTGGTTTGGGCCCAACACGACAACAAAGAACCTCAGCCAGCCCCGTGGCCGCTCACTCAACTCTCCTCCTCACATACACTGGGGGATGAGGAGGACAAACCCAACTAGAAGCTTATGGGTTGAGACTAAGAATGAGGAGGGTTCTTCACCCATTAAGGTCCCGGGCTAAACAGACTCAACTCGGGAAAAAATTATAATCTAATTACACACTAATCAAACACACACAGGACACAGACACACACACAGGACACAGACACACACAGAGCAGGGCTTGCATATGTTACCCACTCCTCCCTTCTTCCCGCCCAAATCACTTTGTTCCCGGTTTCTCTCCCTCCTTCCCCCCAGCAGCACAGGGGGATGGGGATGGGGTTTAGAGTCAGTTCACAGACTGGTGGTTCCTGCTGCTCCTTCCTCCTCAGGAAGGAGGATTCCTTACAGTCCTTCCCTACTTCCCCACGGGGTCCCTCTAATGGGAAAGAGTCCTCCACGAACCTCTCCTCCATGAGTCCTTCCCACGAGGTCCGGAGCTGCTCCAGCCTGGGCTTCCCACAGAGTCACGGCTGCTTCGGGAACAACCTCCCCTGGCCCGGGGGCTTCTAAAGCTGCATAATCCGAGCCCACTGGCCACGTTTACTCCTCCTGGCACCGTCAGGGAATGTTCCACCATGTTCCTCCATGAGTGCAGGGGGACAGCGCCATCTCACCATAGGTTGCAGGGAAACTTCTGCTTGGGCATCTTCCCCTTCTTCCTCCTAAACCACGGGGATCTTCACCCCAGCACTGCCTTTCACCTCTCCAGCTCAGCTCTTCTTTCCTAACTGCTGGCTCTGCTCAGCTCTTATCTCAGTTCTTTCATATGTTAATCGCTGAGGCACATCTACTCTAATGGCTCCTTTGCTGGGTTTGGAGCAGGGGAAGCTTCTCAGCTTCTTCCAGGAGCCACCCCTGGGGCCCTTCCCCCGCTACCAAAAAATCCTGCCAAACCAAACCAGCACAAGCATAAAGCAGTCCCTGGGTTTTGATCTAAGGGTGGAGAATTTTTGACTATTATATTACAGTCACAGTGCTACTGAGCAGTCTATTTCTCATTTGTAAAGCACTCTTTTAGCAATTACTATGATCGACTCACAGAGTTATTTATCAATGAATCTAAGATATTAGAGATGAAATATTAATGTTATATCTTCTGGTCATCCCTCTTTTAGTTCAGGATTGCTCCCTGTGGTATAATTTTGATGAGCCTTCCACCATTTCCCTTTGAAAATGAAGTAACCATTAACAGTATATTTAAAACCCTACTTTTCCTTTAGAACATAAAATATGGGCAGGAAGTTTAGCAATTGGAAAAGTTAATTTGCTGGAGTGGTCTCACCCTAAAACCTGATTTCTTCAGCCTCCTGCTTATTGTGGGCCAAAGGAAAGATGATATATACATTTATATAATCTTCAGCAAGGTTTGTTTTGGTGTTTTTTTTTTTTAATAAAAGAGAAGACCTTCCTACAGAGTCCTTAGACAGACTTCTTCCAGTTCAATAAAATGAAACTGAGGTGCAGTTCATTTGCCCATGTGTCCCAAATTTAGCTAGTCTCATTACTGAGCAGTAACAAGTACCCATTTCCTTGTTGTTATGATTTCTTTTTATGTCACAGTGTTTTTTTCTATGAATGGGAAGAAACACAGAAAGAAGGAAAAAATGCACCTTTTCTCCCTTCAAAAACTGTAAATAAGAACAGGATAAGAAACTATGTGTTCTCACTGGATTTAAGCTACTTAATTAACCCAATATCAGACATCTAGACAAGTGGAAGAGCAATTTTGAAGTGTATTCTATGTAGTACTGTCAAGCATGATCTAAAAGCAATCTGAAAGTAATTTTCTTTGTTACTAAGCCACTAGAATATTTATATGTCATTTGCATCACCTTTATTAATTAACAGTTTAATACTTAGATTTTTGGTAGATCCAGTAGACATCATCAGATAGTCCCAACTTAAAAAGAGGATTTGTTCTGAAATGCAAGTCTCTAAAAGTGGGATCTGAAGACACATTAAATCTGCCTCCTACCTGCATTCAATACAGTCATGATAAAATACCTGCTGGTTTTTTTAATAGAGGCAGATCTCTACTATTTTTTCAGCCTGAGCCAGCAAGAGAAGTGGAGCTATTAATGCATCACCAAGAAAACGGATAAATTACACGTGCAGGGAATTACGCCCTTGGTTACTGGCAAAAAATCACAATTTGTATAATAAGGTTATATTTATGTTGAGTAGCCACAGGGTAGCACATAATACACATTTTAAAATATTTACTCTACAGAATTAATTTTTTAAAGTGCTCATTGGTGCCCAAGCGCAAACTAAAATTTAGAGAAATGTAGCTCTTTAGTTATAATATTCTGATGTAGGAAAATATATTTTGTGCTGGTGAGGTTTCTATATATCCACCACAGTATCTGGGACCTTAATGCAAGGACTATGTGACCTACATATCTCAGATTTTATTGATTACTAAATCTCAAACCAAAATACCATATCTTACCAAAATACAATTGCCTTATTAGAATATAATTATTCCAGTGATGTTAGCAGGGAAAATATTTTACCCTAAGGAAAAATGTAAGCAAAATATTTTATAGCAAAAAGAGTCCTAATGTGATTTATTTGTGTTTAAGAATATTTCTGTACCTGCTTAGCCATTGTGCAGTGAACAAGCAAATATAACCTGACCTGGCTTAGCTTTGAAGTACCCCATTACTACTGAGGTTTTCTGGTTTTTGGACTAAAAATATGAGCACATGTGCAGTAGACAACATTTTGATTTGTGGCTCTTAAATCCTACAAACTACTTTCCCAAAGTCTTGAAATCATAATGTGGATATATTTTCTACTTCTATTCACCTCTAATTTTCTATTGTGTTTCAAAATTAGACTTTAGCTGTTCTCCCTCTTCCCTGAATCAAATAATACATTTTTAACAAGTAACAGATGTGATGAACATAGAGCTATGTCCTCCTTTGTGAGTAGGGAGGGTATTTTTATTGTTTTTGAACTTCATGTACCAAGCGTGAAATATGAATGTTTATATTTAAAGGACTCTTACTCTGCATAGAAGGCACCTAATCAAAACTAAGCAAGTTTTTGGAAAAACAGGGCATAAATCTAGGCTAAAGCCAATTACATACATGAGGAAACAATGAAATCCACTGAAAAATGTAAAGTTCAGATAAGATCCTTGGAACAGTGGCTAGGCAGTGAAAGACTTGGCATTCAGCATGCCTGAAACTCACAGGGAAAAAACAGGAACAGCTTGCAAAGAGGAGCATAGAAGTTCTCATCAAGATGAGTGACAATCATCACTGAGATACAGAAGAGAGCCACTCTGCAGGAATTGTGTTTTTTTAGTTTAATTTGCGTTATGCAACTTCTGTGGCTTTGCAGGTGGGCTCAGCAGTGCCCATTTGCTGCGCTCTCAAGGTTTTCCTTTAGCAAAGCTCCCAGGGGAATAAAGCTGTCATACAGAGCATCTCTACTGTCCCAGACCTGATAATCCCAAGAATGGAGATTCATATGAGGGTTCTTGGTGCTCCTTATGATATTTTTGTGTCATCAAGAGGCACTAGGGCACTTATCAGTGCACCACAGGGTATACAGCCATGACATGTATATATAAAATACGTCTTTTGCCAGCTACATTTTTTTCTGACTCTTCAAGCTGTCCCTTCTGTCCTCTGAATCTCTTACCTCCCAGTCATAATCCACCTGTCCATGCATTTTCCATAGGCTTGTCCAACTTCTCATTTGTTTAGAGTTGCAAGAGCATTCCAGCTGACACCTGCTGCTAGGTGGTGGATGCCTTTTTTTCCATTCCAGCCACGAAGGGCAGGGTGTTCTGATAGAGAACACAAACCATACTGCAATCTTAACCTTAGTCTCCTAATGTAATATTGAAAATGCAGCTGTTTGGAAGAGACCTGAGCTGTCTGCGTTGTTTCATGAGACACTTTACAATGCAGAACCTTCACAATCTCTGGTGTTGTAGTAAAAGCTCAGGAGCCTGCAAACTTCCTGACAGGGGGAAGCTGCTGGCTTGTACCATCATACTTTTTATACTTCTGATTTAAAAACTCAGTTGTGCAGAGTTGCAGAGAAATAGATTTATACTAATACTTAACACTGATTTAACAATACATTTTCACAGTAAGTGACTGAAGAGCCACTGAAACATTAGTTTTTCACACTAGAACTCAAATTGTCTGCTAGATTGCCCCAGAGAACAGTATTTTGCTTTCTTCATGTCTATACCCATGCCAGGACCAGCAAAGGACATACTAAAGAGAAATCTGGAAGATCAAAATATGAAGGATGATGAGCACATGAACCTGCATATGTGCACAGATTGTTATGTGTGCAGGAAGTTATTTCAATTCTGGGAGTAGAGGTTTTGAATATGTGGCTGTGGGCAGATCCAGAGACGTGAAACATCTCTGCTGGGGTGAGATGCTATCACTGTCCCCCAGCTTGCTTTGCTCTGAACCAGATGAGCTGTGCACATGCATGTGATTGACTCCACAGAGAGCAATAGCAAGGAGGTGACATAGTGATAGCCATATTATTTCCTGTGCTATTTGCTGTGGGAATGTGCCTCCACATTCCAAAGAATTTGACCTTCTCGTTCTGTGGAGTGTTTCATGTTTAACTCAAGTGCAGTTGGTCATTATTGGTCCTATTTTAACTTTTATAAGTGAGCTGGATAAAGATATTCAATTTACTTAAAAGTTTTCTTTGATTTAGAAGTTTTTTTACCAGATGCAGAAATATTCTCCATCTTTAAAAAGCATATTCAAACCTAGATATCAGACCTTACATTATTTCTGCTAGTGCTGTTGTTCTTCGCATTTTTTGTAGATCTTTTCCCTGATTTTGTTGTATGTCTATTGTTTGCATCATGATTCAGATGTAAGAGAACAAAAAATCTTAAAAAGTAAAAAAGACAGTTATATGAAGAGAATTTCTGAGAGTGATCCAATTGTCTTAAAGATTTTTCACCGGAGTTTATATCTATTTTTTAAAAAGGAACTTCAATCTTATAACTTGATAGTGTTTGTTGTTTTGGGGTTTTTTAAAGGTTTTTTTTTTCCCCCAGTAGTTGAGTATTAAGTAGTTTACAGTTGGCAATTAAATTCTGAAGCATAGCATGTAAGAGGTGAGGGGTTTGTTTTGGTTTGTTGTTTTTTTTATTTAATGATGAAATATGGATTATGCCAGTTCTGCTGTCAGAGTGGGATGTAAGGAGCAGGTCTCTGCACCTTATCCTTGCTTGGGGACTCTAACCCTCTTCTTAAACGTTTAGCACAAAGACTCAGAGTTTCAATCTAATCATATAGTTTTAATATAAAACATTGCTTTTACCACACTTCGAGTTTGTGTAATCAAGTAGAAATATCCATAAAGTAATATCCAGCATTCAGCAGATGAAACAGTAATTGTCACTGAGCTGCAGGACTCCGTCTGCTTGCCTCGTGATCCAGGGATCTGAGGGCTGGTGTTCATTTGGATGCCTTTGAGGCTCAAGAGTACAATTTTAGAAATATCACCATTTACATGGAAGATTTGAAATAGATGGGGGAAAAAAAAAAAAAAAGAAGTTATATAGTTATATAGATTACTCTCCAAGAAAATGTATAATGAAATAGTAGAAGATGTTAAAGGAAAGGGCGTGCATAGCAGACAGCAGAACATAATTCATGATGCTGAAAAGCACAGTAGAGCATAAAATGTTTTCTTCCACTTTTTTTCCTATTTTGAGTCCATCATTCAGGAAGCCTCTAATCCTTTCCAGCTCTTTGTGTGCTTTCTGTCGAAGATCTTATTAAGTCTGGTATCATTTGTTCTTGTTTGTTCTCTCTACTTGTTTTTCTTCCTATAGATATTCAGTTGTATTTTCCACTCAGTCTCTCATTCTGTTTTAGTTTCTCATTTTGTTATTTCATGGTCTTACTTCAGTGGGTTTTGTTCATGTAACACTTCTGTGGAATTCTTTACCACATTAATTCTCCTCTGGTGTAGTTCAAATCAAAATTAGAAGTAGATGAATTCTGTAATTATTACAGCTCTTATTTTTTTTAACATGTTGGCTTTTGGTGAGGTTTGCTTTGGAGTGTAGGGAGCACTGAATTGTAGGATTGTCAAGTGCAGCATATTCAGTTTAAAAAAAAAGAGAAATTAAAAAACATAATAGAAATTCCTTAAAAACAATAGCCAAAAAGACTCATCAAGAATAGATTCACAGAAAGTAAAAATAACAAGAGGACCTAGAAGTTATCTTAGAAACTTCAAAGCACTGAAGGTTACAAGAATATTAAAATTACATACTGGAAGACAAAATTATGAAAGAGAGAAAGAATTACTGAATACAAAGCAGAGAGAAAGGAAATGGAAACTGGCCACAGATTTTTATTATGAAGTTGGAGGTGGGAAAGGAAAAAAATCAAATAAAATTGGTTAACTAGAATCAGAAGGTCTTCCTTTTTTTGGTGGAGCAGTCTAGGTATAAGTAATGCTGCTGGTCCTGTAGCATTCAGCGAGTGTGTCAGGATACAGCAGGGTGGATGAAACTTGAAGTTTTGCAGCTCAAGATGAGCAGGGTGTCAAAAGACAAGGCAGAAGGTGTTCAGAGCTCAAAAAAAATATCGCAGAGGGAGGTGAGTGGGAGGAGTATTGGCAAGAGATGAAGACTGTGAGATTTGAGACAGAACTTTCCTTGGTGACATTGAAAACCCTCTGTTAGGCACTTGGAAGTAATTTGCTGTATTGATTCTGTGCTCAGTGTGGAAATTACTGTGTTTGTGCATAAGCTACTAAACATGCTAAGCTGTTTTATCAGCATCTTTTAGTTTTAATATTCTTCACGATAGCCTTTTGCCACTCTACTTCTGTGGAGAGAAAGGAATTCTAATCCCCTGTAGCACCTGATTTGATTTTATTAACACATTTCCTTTCTGACCGACAGACTCCATTCATCAAATTATGAAACCCTAGCTAACCCCAGGGACTGTGTTGTGTGTCATTCCTTGCCAGGGTCAAGGGAAACTAGCCTAAATTATTCCATTGGCTTCCCCCCCCAGCCCCCTTTTTTCCTTTGTAGATCTTATTATTTAAAACAGAGTTTGCACTGTATCTCTTTTCAAATACTTTAAACAGACCAAAATACATGTTATTAATACTTGCTGTAGAATTAGGAGTACTGGCCAGCTGGAGAAGAGCCTGTGGATATCCACACACGTTTGTGTCCTGCAGAGTAGCTACTGAGTTATCCTCCTTTTACACAGGAAAAGCAATATGGCTGTGAGGAGCATCTGCAGCATTAGTCAGCCCATTTTGCAGCCTCTCCTATTCATGAGAGGGAAAAAAATATGTACCCAACTTCTAAATTCTCTAAATGATGTCTACCTCCCTTTCATTGAAAGAAAATAGAAAGCCTCTTGCCTGGTAGAGCTCAGCTGGGGCCTGTTACCTGAGCGTGATTAGGAGAACATGCTTTCTGCCCACTGTTTTCTCTGTCAGGGAGCACTTCCTTCCGTGGGAAAAAAAAAGATGGGACAAAGCTATTGTTGCTGACCAGCGTTTTTCAATCAGGTCATCTTCTCTCTTTTTAAAAAGCTAAAGAAGAACATTGCAGCTGCTGCCAGTTGTTCTTCTTGAAGGGCTTTTTGAATGTCATTTCATTAAAGAGAAAGAAAAAAGACTTTATCTAGGGAGGTAGTCATTCTTGTGAGAGACAGAGATCATGAAAATACATTAGGTTTTTATTTTTCAGCTGTAATTCTCATCTTACCAGGTCTCTTAACTGTGTATTTTTTGTGTTCTACTTTTTTTTTTTTTTCTTTTCAGTTTTCAGTTGCTTTTCCACAGATTTTTATCAATATCCACCTTTTATATTTGCTGTGTCCATCTTTGAAGAATGAAATTAAATACTTTCTTCTGAACTTAAATTAAATCAGTTAAATATGGAAATAAATGATAAATGTAGCTAAGAAATGCTGGCTTACCACTACACACAGCACATGTCTATGTAATTGTGGAAAATACAACCAAAGGTGAAGTGATTGACTGTGAGACATTGGTATCATACACTTCTGGATTCTTCTTTCAGTTTTGATTAATTTGGGGTATAAATAGCCATATTTTTGTAGTCCATATGGTCCAATAGTCCATTATATTAGTCCGTTGACCTGCCTGACACAGCAACACTCAGATTGTTGTGCCTCCTGTCTTACTCTTTCAATGAAAACAGGAATGTGGAGTTCAGTGTAGCCTTTCCCATCTGATTATGCTGCCTTTGGTGACTTTGTGCATGTTGTGTGTGAGTTCATTCAGCCATTTGCTGTTTCTGGGAATCCTGCTTTCCAACACCAAGCACTGATGTGTCACTAAGAAGACATTTTTTATGAGACCTGCTTTACACAGAAGGTTGATAGTGAGTTTTTTTTTAATATTTCAGAAACGTTTTCAAGAGTGTCTATAAATTTTTCATATGTAGAGGATAAAAGACACAGCAGACAACCATCCTGTAACAAATGGTAGCAGGTGAAAATGTGAAGTTATGATTGTCATATTTTAAAGTGCGTGATTTTGTGCGGAGTTGGAGGCTGCACAAATCGTGTGGATGTGAATGCCTGTGTGTGCCATATCTCAGGTTGCTCACAGGAAGCAGTGACAATTTGCTCTGAAAGCTTCTTTAAGTCATCTTCTGGCACCTTACAATGGCTCTGGGAAGTTGTCACATACTGCAGCTACCTGGGTGGAGCATAGGAGTGTCCCTTTTTTTTTTAATAGCAGCAGTCTCCTGTGCTTGAGATATATTCTGCTAATGAAAAAGAGAAGGCATTTGCATACTCACTATTTTCTAAACAATCTGTTTTCTTCTGACTTTACCACCACACCTAATGCTACACAGACTTTGTGACCTTCCTGCTCTGCTGTATTGATGTTTGACAATGCAGATCTGAGTTCATCCAACTGCCTGAATTGTGGAGCAGCAGTAGCAAAAGAGCAACTCGACGCAGCGGTATCAGCCTCATTAGCAGCAATAATGGGCTCTTAGTGCAGTCTTGATTCTCATATGATTTTAATGGCACAGCTTTGTCCTTTTTTTTTTTTTTCCTTTTTTTTTTTTTCTTTTTTTAATTGAGAAAGCATGAAGTCAGAGAACTTTTGTAGCCAATGAAACATGGATGGTTGCAGATACGCATTTCTTATTCTCAAGGTGTAGTCCCCTTTGTTCTGAAGAGCGGATCATTGTCAATAAATAAAAAAAAGGAAAAGGTGTTTGATGGGAGATTTTCATTAGGAAACTCTGAATTTGAAATATTCAGGTCAGGAAGAGCACACTGTGATAGTCAGTATTTGGTTTGAACTTCTGAAGGTTGGAAGGTTTTTTGGAGATACTGCTTGAAAGAAAGTGAATCTCCGATCCTGGATGGTCTCTCAATTTATTAAAACCCTGAATGAACTAATAAAGGCACTTCAGAGAGCATTATACATTGTAAAAAGTCAGTAAAAATAATGCTGTTATCTTAGAAGTTCTCCATACGAATTTTTGGAAATAGTTTTGGTCATAGTTGTATTTTTCTAATAGTTAAGCCTGATAGGCAGTCGGGGTCTGCAGAACAATTGGATTTCTTACTGGTTGATGCGTTGCTGGATTTTTCTGGTATAATTTTAATTGGGAGTCTTGTTAGTAGTCCTTACATCAGAGTATAGACCCAGTTTTGTATTTAAATAAAGATCTGGTTTTGCTTTTAAGAGAGGAAAACTGAACGTTGGCACAGCTCTGCTTGATCCCGTGGCTCATTCTCACGAGTAACTTAACTTTCCTTTCAGTGTTATCCTTGCTTCAAGGAGACAATGTGTGGGTAACACCAGGACTGGCTTGCGACCCAATATTCCTATTCTAATTGGCAATTTTGTTGAAATGTATTAGAATGGATCCTTGAGGCCAACCTTACTAACCCAGTGGGTCTGAACAGCACAGTAACAAGTGGTAGCAGGGGTGGAGTTCTTTACAACCCCGGTTTTCAGGCCTATGTAGCTGTCATGCAACTAGCTTTGCTTATTAGAGACAAGAAGGGCTATATCAAGAGAGAAGAGCTGTAGGAATGTGTGCCTCTTCACTGAAAATGGTGGGAGCCTAAACTTTACATCCTTTTACCTATCCTTCAGTAAACTGATAAAGTGGACATCTGTGCTTGGATATATTTGGGGACAGAAAATAGCTCACATCACATCCTCAGGCATATAAAGCACATAAGCTGTCACAACCTACCCTCAGATTGAACAGACCTAATTCTAACACTAGCATATCAGCAGAGTATAAAATATGTTTGTTTTCTCAATCAGTAGGATGTTTCTCCATCACTACAATATCTGGGTCAGAGAGTCCATAAATTTTGTTTTTATACCAACCAGGCCAAAAACACAGAGCTTGATGATCTCTAATTTTAATCAACTTTGATGTCAGAGTTAAGGGTTTGTGTATGAATCCTACTGCAATCTTAGGCTGTAAAAGTACTTTTGTTTTTGTTTTTGTTTTTCAAAAGGCAGCATTTATTGGCTTCACTAAACTGAAATAAGTGTAAAACAACAAAAAAACTTGCTAGGGTGGATATTTTTAATACATGTTCTTGCTATCTCAAAAAAAGAGATCTTTTTATTGGGGATCTACTGGGAGGATCATAGTTGTGTTTATTAATACAGAAAATTGTGCTTGAAGGAAAGCTACAATTTCTGTTTATTTGGTATTTTCTTCAAAGTTCTTTTTAAAATGTGAATTTTACCTGGTTGCACAAAAACCTGTTAAAAATTCTATTTCTTTCCCTGCAAAAAGAGTAGGGGGCAGGATACGCCGATACTACTTAATTTACACAACTCCTTTCCTGCTAAACAGTTCCAGGTTGTTTTATTCCCCATGTTTTATAGTAATGGTCGTGTATGTGAAATGAGTCTGAAGCATTATAGTAAAACCATGGAAGTATTCCTGATACCAGTAGCTAAGATCCTGCAGTTCATCTGCATCCTGTAGCCTGTAGCTGAATCACCTACTGCAGAGACAAGCAGAGCAAATGGAAGTGAAACAGAATGTAAAACAGAAGAAGCTATTTACTGAAGTTGACATTATGATCTAAAATTAGCATCACTTCTAGGTACCACACCAACTTTTTATCTCACCTGAATGTAACTACTTTTATTCAAATATTCCATAGGATTTTACAGTTTATTGATATCCAGATACGACAGCCCAAAATCTGAATCAGCTCTGGAGCCTCAGCTACACTAAGACATGTGGAAATCATTCCAGCAACATATGGTCTCTGTACAGAAAAGCACATTTTCAGGAGATGCTGCAGTACAGTCTTTTGATGGGGTGGAGACTTCAAAAAATATTTCTGAGCTGCCTTCAGATGTGCTCACTAATATGCTGATATTTGTGTTCCTGGGCTAAAAGAGGGCCTCAGAAGCTGGGACCTGTCACAGGTGGGTGAGCTGTGGTAGAGAGCAGCATTCCATGTACCAAAATCACCAGCCCAGGCTGAGCACAGTCAGCCTGCAGGGAATTTTCAAGTGGATTTGTTCTAGTCTGCTTTCACTGTCTCCTGCTTTTCAGTTGGTGCATGAATGGTTTGAGGGAGGGCAGACAGCTGGTAAGAAATTATTTTTGCACTGATCATCCAAAGACATATGTGCATAAGGATACATGTTAATAGTTCCACGGACTGTTGACCTGTGAAATGTACATACAGGTGTCTGTGCATGAGTAGATGTGCTAGCAGCTGTTTATTACCTACCCCTTACAAAGATATTTGGGAAATGATTGTATTTTTCTTCTTTTACTACATGATATTTTTGGTTAGAATATTTCCTTTCTTTACCTTGAAATGTGTTTTTTTAATTTTTGTTTGTTTGTTTATTTGTTGGGTTTTTTTAATGGAATAAGTGTGTTGTACAGCACTGGCCTCTTGTCCATTTTGATTTCAAGATTCCTTTTTTGGGTCAGAACCACTGTTTTGTAGATGCATTTCACATTCTCATAATAAACAGTTTTTCAAGCAATCCCCATGCCTAAGTCCATGTGTTTAAAAATATTCCCCAAAACCAAAAATCTTTTATGTAAAGTAGGAAAAGGAATATGAAACAGGAAAAGGAATACATGAAATAAATGTGCAGATTGTAGCAGCACTGTAAATATGGCTTATGTAGTTAGGCAGCTCTTGCTGCAACTTGTGACATCTTTCACAGAAGTGTCACCTTTAGAGGGCTATTTTTGGCAATGATGTTTCAGCATGGGATTTTAAGGGTAACAGTGGGTATTGGATATATTCTCAAGAGATCACCTTCACATTTCCTCAGACATTTCCAAGCATATTAAAAAAGTGAGCAGTATATATTGCTGAATAGCTATGCACAGTTATTTTATTCTTTCCCATAAAACCATTTTCAGTAAAAACTTGGCCAAAATATGGTATACTTTTCAGTAGGATTCAAAGCCATTAATTTATTTGGATAAACAGTAGTAATTACAAATCTTAAATATACATGTGGGAAAATACTCAGGCTCTATAACATTGGTCACTTGCAGAACAGCCAAAGCAACAGAGATGCACAGCTTGAGCTAGAAAAATGTTCGTGTAGACCTTTATATACAGAGAGTTTGGGATTAGCCACGTTTCACTTTCTTTAGTGCTGAATAGGCAGAAAAGGAGACATTTATGAAATTTAACTGACTCTTGGCTTTTCTTCTTTCTTCAAAGCATATGGAACTGTTACATGTTTTAGGAACCTGCAGGTTCCTAAGGGCTTGCTGTGTATGAGCTCTTCCATGGAGCTCTGCAAACTCTGCTCGCAAAGGCTTTGACATTTTCATGGCCTGTGGAGAAGTCAGTCATTACAGAGAGGCTGCTAAATTATGGAAGCCATCTTTATCTTCCAGTTCTTTGTTACTAATGCTTCCTATAAACTTCCAGGACATTTGAGGACAAAGTGTTGGTGTGCTTGGTTGGCTGAGCAGCCCCCTGAGTTACTTGCAGTCGCTCATTTCTAGGCTGTTCACGGGTTTCTTGTGTTGGCCTCCACCCTTTTTGGCCGGACCAGTGTGTAGGCTGATGTCCAGCTCGTTTTACAGCCAGTTCTAGGAGGCTGCAGAGAAAAGAAGTCTTCTTTTGCCTTTCCTGACACCAAACCCATTTTGAGGATTCCTTCCAGAGCTCTGCTTCTGTGTTGCAGTGCTCTCTGGGCACAGCCGCCAGTCATGGAGCAGATGAAAAAGTTGGAGAGACAGAAAGAATTTTTAAGAAGAGGAGGTGAATACTGTCACTTTCTGCTTTGCTGCTTGCTTGGTACATTGCCTGTCAGAATTTGACTTAGTAAATAACTCTTTGAATCTATATTTAGAATGGGAAGTATTTTAGCTAGGAATAAGACTCAGCGCAACCAAATCTATTTAAATGCAGCATAATGGAAATGTCAACATAGTCATGAAATGCCTCAAGGTGTTTCTTCAGTGAAGGCTGGATATGACATAAAATAGATGTCTGAATACTGTGGTACAGAAGAAAGCCTTTGTGTACCCCTCAAATCTGATCTCACGCTCACCTTACTGAATGTTTGCAAAGGCTTGGCCGAAGCCTGACTGCTGCTGTGGTCCCTGCTCTCCCCATCTCTTAGGGAACCTGAGAGTTCAGAGAAGGTTTTGATCTTGGAGGAGGGAGAAGTTTGATAGTTCACAAGCAGGGAACCTTTCCTGCAGGGACACCTGACATTTGCTTGGAGATCTTGCTCTGCTTTGCAGTGCAAATTTTATATCTGCTCCAAGGGCACACTTCACCCTGGAAATGTATTGGGAATCTTGTTTTTCTCAAAGTGGTGGTTGGCTCCTCATTCAGCTGCTGATGGAGTGGCTTCAAAGAAGACAGTACCATTTTACATAAGCTGCTATCCTACCCTTGGGGGAAGGACCAGTAGGGCACTAAAAATGGAGAGTCCCATTAAAGCATCTTTTCAGCTTTGATACTTCTGGAAAGAAAACACTTACTGTGCATTACTCTTTTCTTAGGGAAGTCCTGTCCTTGGTAACCTGTAACCCTGAAGTTTGCTGCCCTGCTGGCCTTTAGTGGAAATAAAACCTCTGTGATAAATGCTGGTCACAAGAAAAAGTGGTGCCCTTGCCTTTCTCCTCTAGGCTCCTGGCTGGTGCTGCTGGAGGAGGATGGGCCACTGTCCTGGGGCCTATTGTGGTTATAATTACACCACATTTCATTTGCATGTGTATCCCAGCCAGACTCAGGCTTTAGATGTCCATCTGCCCGTGTGACACATCTTTTTTTAGCAGTCGGGAGGCAGAGAAGAGTAATCCATCCAAATCTTGCTTTATGAGGCAATACAGGTTTTGGGTTTTTTTTGTGTGTGTGCTTTTTTTTTTTAAAGAGGTTATGTTCAGCTACATCTTTATCAGCAAACTGTGATTTCAGAAGGAGAATGAACTTGACAACTGTTTTAACAACCTGAATGTTTATGCATGTCTTTGGTTACTGCCTAAAGTCAGTATTTGTTAAGTCAGATTGATAAAAATATGTGCCTTTCATCAAGGTCAAATTAATTTGTGGAAATTTGCTTTTGCTTACCCTGCTGCTTTAGCACAGAATCCTTGTCAGTCTTTGTTAAAACTATGCAGACATTTTCTCATTTAAATTATGATTATCTTCACTGTGAACCTGACTGTGAACACCACCTCATTTGAATGTATCTTCTTTAAAGGATGCCTCAGATTGGATTCCAATTCAGTCAGGTGATGAATTACCTGGCTTGACCTAATTCATTAATTTTAATGGTATTTGAAGTCTTTATTTTATTCAGTGCTCTTCTGATAGACCTGTATTATAGACATCTTTATAATAATGTCCATTCATCAGCCTCTTAAAGGACAGAGCTTGAAACTGATTGTGACTGCTGGGATGCGCACTGCTTTCTTGTTTGGATGGTGTTCTGGCTTAGGTTTCCTGTGGACGTTGCAGGTTACATCAAGAAAATGCAGGGCTGACTTTGCATTAGATAGTGAGGCTGGGAAAGGCATTCAGAAACCCTGTGTGTTAAATATGTATGGCTGAATTTATGTAGATTCAAATGTTCATGTAATTTAACTGATGTTTTCATACAGTACAACCACACCATATGGTGTACCATAGTTTTTAAGTTACACTATGTAGTGTGGTATAGAGCTAAGTAAATGGCATAATTTTGTAACTGAGGTTGTTAGAGTTTAGCTTTATGGTATACAGAGATGGAGGATTTTCCCCAGATATTTCAAGTATTATTGCAAATATATAAGCCATGCTAATGCAGTAATGAAGTTAATTGTGGGAAGAAAAAAAGACAACCAAACAAATTTGCTATCTTGTTAATCAGGTTCACCTTCTGATCTACTGTATTCTCCTAAAGTTTGTGTCTGTTGTTGGTTGGTACCTATCTTATGTTTGGGAAAATGGGACATGTCTGGAATATTGTAGAATCATAGAATGGTTTGGGTTGGAAAGGACCTTAAAGATCATCTAGTTCCAACCCCTCTGCATGGGCAGGGACACCTCCTACTAGATCATGTTGCTCCAAGCCCCATCCAACCTGGCCTTGAACACTTCCAGGGATGGGGCTTCCACAGCTTCTCTGGGCAACCTGGGCCAGTGTCTCACCACCCTCACACTGAAGAGTTTCCTCCTCATGTCTAACCTAAATCACCCCTCCTCCCATTTTAATCCATTACTCCTTGTCCTCTTCACTACAAACCTTGTAAAAAGCCCTTTGCCTTCTGAAACATATCTTCTTTTACATGTGATAATGGAATTGTTTTTAACAGCTGTGTTAAGTATTGCACGTAATTTTTTTTAATTATTTTTTTTTTACTTGGAGAGATTGTGTCTGTCAGAAGCAGTTGGCGAGATAAGCCTTTTGTTTCTAGTGTCCTTTATTCTGTATGTAGGGCTGAGGATGCTTAAACTGTTTGGGAGAAGTAAAAAATGGTGCTTTTTGGAGAACTACCGAGTGTGTTCAGAATGAAGAACTTCTGATAGAGCACTGGGGAGGCAGAAAATGGGGAGCATGCAGCAAAATAAAAAACTCTGGAGATATCAAAAAGAGTGCAGGACTTGCTCAAGTCAAGGACTGGACTCAGAAACCTGGAAGCAAAAGAAAAAAAACTCCCCTAGGCAGGAATGTCAGAATATGTTCAACTCAAATGCCATTGCCAGTTGATGGGACTACAAAAGAACAACACTGAATAACCAGGCACTTTGTTTTTCTGTTTCAACAGACTGTATTTTTTCTTTGTTTGTAGAGATGGCAGCTTAATTAATCACTTAAATTCAGATTTAGATGCACAAATGAGTGTTTTCCTGAAATATGGGGAGAGTTCCCATCAAGTCAATACCTGTAAGCAGCTGCAGCTAAAAAGTGCTCAGTGCTTTGAATGCAACAATCTAATGTATAAACTAGCTCAAATAAAGGACTTAGTTAGAAAAGAAGACTTATTTTCTAAAAAAGACTTCAAACCCATCACGCCTGTAAATTTTGGTTTGTATCTTCTTTGGCAACTGACAGATTGTTGCTGAGCACAAGAGCTGACTCCATATTAGAAGCTGTGTTTGTAAGTTTTTAGGTGTCGTCTCCAACCCTGGGCTGAAAGCAAGGCCTGTGACACATGCAGAAAAAGAGAGATCCAGCAGGATTACAGAATTAGGTTTCCTAGATATAATAAACATGACTTTATTCAAATAAATTTGTCTGTGGTTTGGGCTTCTTTGCTCAGAAGGAAGACAGCCTCAGAAATGCTGCTTTGCTGTTGACATAGACCCTTCCTTTTAGCTACCTGGCAGCAACTGTAATATTGTCCCTGTAGTATCAAGGTTGTCCAGCACTTGTGAAGAGAAAAAAGAAATAAAATTGTTGGTTTGTGCTGATAGACTTTACAAAACAAAGGAAGTCTTTTTATAAATTTAAATAGAATTAAAATGTCAGGAAAAGTGAAGGTGAACACTTAAACTTAGCTACTGCTGAAAATGCTTTCCCAATTTAATTTTCGATTTCTGTTTCCTTCATGAAAAAATTAATTATACTGCAACTATTTTAAATCATTCCCTCTTTAATTGCCTTTTTGTTTTCAAAGTAATAATCTGTTCCGAGTTTCTAGTGTACAGATTGTGCAGAAATTCATGTACTTAATGACTTTTATTGAAAAACTCTAAATAAATAAAGGGCTTTTTTTTTTCCCCCCTCAGCTACACAGCTTACCAAAGCTTTTCTACTAGGCTTGGTAACAAGAAATAGCAATGGCTTCAAGCTGCAATAGGGGATGTTTAGACTGAACATTAGGAAATTTTTTTTCACAGAAAGAGTGGTTAGAGACTGGAATAGGCTGCCCAGGGAGGTGGTGGAGTCACCATCCGTGGGTGTGTTGAAGGGTCGTTTGGATGTGGTGTTGGTGGATGTGGTTGAGGGGAGGACTTTGTAGAGAGGGATGATTGTTGGACTCTGTGATCCCAAAGTTCTTTTCCAACCTGAATAGTTCTATGATTCTATGATTCTAAGATAATTAAGAGCCATGTATAATGGAGCAGGTGTGCTTCACTGATGTTGTATAAATACATTTGTGCATGTCTCTTCACATGTGTGCATAAGGAGGTAGTTATCTCCAGTCTGTAAACACTATAATTTTTCAGGCACATGGCCAGTAGCAATAAAGCAAACATAGTGTAAGCAAAATTCTTATATCCAACTTTTATTTTAGTATTAATTTTCAGGGAATGAAAAAGTGAGTCTCTAACTGCAGGCTTCTTGTAATTGCTGTTTAAACTCCTACCATGATCAAATTGCCTAGAAATTACAGGAGTACTCATCTCTGTGGAGAAGTGTCTGTGAAGTCTGAGCATCCACTACTAAGTCATGCAAAAAGAATATCTAATCCCAACTAAAGATGTTCCACAGTTGTAAAAGGCTTCCTGCCTTCAGAGAGCTCTTCCATTAAAAGATTTTTGTTATTCCTGGTTGTGATAAAAGATGCTGTAGATTTCTTTGACCACATGACTAGTTACCTACCTGCAAACAAACTTGGTTCAGGAGAAAGGTTTGCTTCTTGTCTGAGAAGTCTGGGGAAAGCTACAGAAAATAATTTTTCAATGAGACATTTTGTCCAATTTCAAAACAATATTTAATTACTCCATATTATAATGATACTCTACATTTACCATCTTACTCCTTATGAATGTCTTCAAATGACATTTAAAATTTACAGGCTGCTTGAAAACATCTCCTGGAAGACACTTTACAGGGAAATGAGTGATCTATCTTTCATTTTTCCAAATGATAAAGTGCTTATCTTCTGATGTGTTACTGATGATATTATTTGATAGGACAACATTGTAAGTTTGGTCTCAAAAAATACTCCTAACTATATATTATGCAGTATTTGTTATGTATTTAATATATTTAATATAATTACATCTATAATTAACAGTATTTTCATATTTTATTGCATTAACAATGTTACAAATAGTTATTTAGAACTACTACCTATAAATCTTTTACTTATATACAATATAGGGAAAACAGTATAAAAATAATGTTAATGTTACACTGTTACATGGAATAATTTATTTCTGAATAATCAAATCTTGCAAAGATTCATTCCAAATTGCATTAAAAAAATATAAAATAATAAAAAAATAATAAAAAAGGAAGCTACAAATATCAACTAAGTCAATGTGTTGATTTATTAACTTCCTAATTTGGCTGTAGGTGTCTCTGCTCACCGAGTCCTACATAGCTGGAGCATAATAGTTCTTTAATGAGAAAATAGTTAGGTTCTCTGCCAAACTTGGAATGAGCCAAGAGCAAGTAGAGTTCCGTCCACCTCCTGTGTCCCTACTTGAAGAAGCTGTGAAAAGCTACACTGAGAGAAACTAGAATCTTGCTGCAGTTTGTGGAGAGAATATATCAAAATAGAGTTGGAGAGAAACAGTGATCCCCACCAAACCAGCACAATATTTGTTGTTTTAAGCCACACTCTTAGCACAGTTGTAAAGCCTTAGAAAAAAAAACCTCCTCCAGAGGCCAAGGGAGATCCAGGTTAACTTCTGATGTACCAGAATGTAGTAGCCAAATGTTGAAGTAATACATGAAGCCCCTTGTAAATACCATGGCAATTCCTTATTTATTCTGAGTAGCTAGAAGTAGGGCTGATCTTTGTAGTACAGTTTAACCTCTAGAGCACATCACCTGAGTTGCTCATTTTCATTTGCAGCTGTGCCTCTGATAATCTCAGGTTCTGGCATGATGAAATTGGTATAGAGAATTTTAAGCCTTTTCTGCTTACTCCCTGGAGAATGGAGCTAAAGGGGCATGATACAAGGATGACATTTATTTACACTATTCACACTGATAAAATGTGACAATAACATCTCCTGTGAAAATGCAGAGGATTTCTGCATCCTGTCTCTTGCATTTTTATTTTGCTATACATGCAATGGTACATATATGACATGAATATAACTGTTATCTAACCATAAAAACTACACGTGACTGAAAAGATTCCTCACTGGAGTACCCTACTTAACAGTTGTTTGATTTATAGATTGGGCTAAGGGAAGAGGTTTATTTTGGGCTCTAGAGACTTGAAGTGCTTTGAAAAAAAATGCTGAAAGAACAGCTGGGGAGCTCACAGTGAAAAATAACAAATGTCATTGTCCTATGGAAAATACCTGATAAAATCTAAGCTTTCCTATGTCTTCTTTGTGCCTGTGACATTAGCAAGTATGGGCAATAATGCTACAGAGTTTCTAGCAGTGAAACTGCTGCACTGAGTAGGTCATCACTGACTTAGAACTACGTGAAACAGTGAATGAAAAGCAATTCTTGTGCTTCTGTTGCTTTCAAACTCTGCAACACTGAATCAATTACACATTGCCAAAGGCTAAATCTCGTTAGTTGGGGAAAATATAAGAAAAGCAATGAGGGAAGATGAGTCGTGGTAAAATGGCAGGAAATGTTTCCATGCTTCATGGTGTTACTGCAGATTGCATGTTTTCAGCTGGTGCTCTGTTTATATTTAGTTAATCCAGAAAAGTTCCCACTAGCTGGATGCAAGGTGAGATGAGAACACAACCCCAGCCATATAATTGTGCATCTCCTCCCAGACAGCAGGAGAGCAGGTTTGGATCACAGTGGTTTCCTAGGCTTTGGGATTCAAAGGTTCAGATTTTCTACTTTCTCTGAACATCTGCATTTCTGCACACTGCTATACACATATGAAACAAGACTCAGATTTTCTACCACTCTAATAAGTGAGCTGTTTAAAAACCACCTGCAACAGTATTTTGAGAATTGGCAGTTGTGACTCAATGCAGACACCAGCAGCAATACCCAACTCTTAAGTGGAATTTGTCATGAACTGTGCACCTCCAATGGGGCAAACACACTCAGGAAGCCAACTTACAGTCCAACCCTGCTTGCTGCAGAGAAAAATTTAAACATTTGGTCTCTTTAGCTGGAAGACACTCTTAATGCTGCTTGTGAACAAGTGTTTCACTTATTCTAGCCCCTGCCACAGTTCAGAAGTGCATATATCTGTCTCCCAGGGAAAACAAAAAGAAAAGACAATTAGTAAGCATTTTATTTCTCCAGTTCAATTTTTCCTCGCTACCAGTTTTTAATTCCCTCCTACTTTAAAATCCTTTCTCTTATCCTTCACTGCATTTAGTTGTGCATGGAAAAAAGAGTTCAGTTAATGAATTGCACGTTTGTTTCTCTGGGATCTGTTGTTACTTGGTTCCTTTCGTGTAATTGATTCCAAGTCCTTGGCTGAGTTTCCAGGAAGGCACTGCCTTGTGAGCCTGAGGTTTCTGCTTGGCAGTTTGTTTGAGGATTTTATCTGTCAAGTAAAGTTGTATTCATGAAGGGAAGCGATTTCTGAGGTGCTGCTCCCATGAAGAGGCATGAGATTGGACTTTGGAAAAAGCTATTACAGGTATCTTTTCTGGTTTCAAAATGATTTAATTATGTTTTTCCACATAACTGAGAACTGAGCAAAGCAAATAAAGACACTAGCTTCTTGAAGAGGACCAAAACATCTTGGTGTGCCACATGAGGGGAATGTGGCATTGCAACTGCCAGGCTGAGCCTTCCTGAGGCACAAAGTGGATTATCAGCTGAATTTACATAGTATCAGTTGCTATTATTTAAGTGTGGGAGAGGCATTTCTGCTTTCTAGAGTTTTCCTTTGGACACTGGATCTAAATCATCACTGGAGCAGTTCAGGTGCTGCTTTTTACACCAAGTTGTTCAGCATCTGCAGGGGTCACTTCTTTCACTTCATGGAGGTGTTGCTGTGTAGCTGCTGCTTCACGTTCACAAAGCATGTGATTTCAATCCCATTATTTCAAAGCAATTAAAACATCAGTTAAAAACTTCAAAATAATATTTTGTTCTGTTCTATGTAAAACTTTGGTTGAAAATGGCAGCAGATGTGAATTTGGCAACGTTGGTGTCAGTCATGAGTCTTCATCGATGAGATGTTAGAAAGTTTTAGTTTGAAGCCTTAATAAAAAGATTTTCATTCTATTCCATGGCTTCTCAATAAATTATATTTCAAAACATAAGTTTATAGAAAACTGTCATCAGAATTGCTTTCTGGACTAGAAAAAGCATTAAGATACGTAGCATGACTTTGGTACTGAAGAAAATTGAACAAAGGAGATTTTTCTCTAATTCATATGTTATATGATGCTATACAACAAATTCATATCAGCTTTGTATTGCTTAATGTAGATGGGCTTTAACACAATTGTTTTTAAGAGAGGAGATCTGCATGAGGAAATCAGGTTTGTAGTCATCTACAGGAGATGTTTGAAGAGAGCCATTAAGCAATGCTGATGACATACTGTGAGTTGGCTTGCCATTAAATATGCCTGGGGAACATGTATAAACTACAGTAACAATCACACTTCTTCCACTTGGAAGTCCCTGTTACCCCGTGGCTAAGATCAGCTAAGGGGAATTGGTGCACAGGAGTGTGCATTGCTGGTCAGCTTACGCTGATTATCTAGCGGGTAAGTGTTGCAATAGAACACTGTGGGGCTTGCATTATTAATTAGTATTTCCCAGGGCATTCTGAGCCTCACTCAGTAGTTTTCAGTTGGAGGTTCTTGTATTAAAAAACTGATTGAAATTATTACTTCTGAGCCGATTTCTTAGAATGTTCTTAAATGTCTGAACTTGCTGACATGTAGGTACGTGTGCACATACAGATATATTTTTACAAACAAAAAAGCCCAAAGTACAAAGAATTATTAAAAAATGAATGTTGCAAAGACTCAACAGAGGCATGTTTGAGCACATTAAAAAGTATCATCAGCAGAATGTGAAATAAGGCTGAATGTATAACTACAAGAGGGAACAAGGTCATTGAAATACTTGATGGTCAAAGTAAGTGATATTTAAGAAACTGAAGTGGAAGATATTGTTTCATCAGATAGAAAGTTTATGTGTTACCTCTTCTAAATGTTATAACTTTACTTTTTCAGATAGAAGTCTCTGTAACTTAATTTTGGTTGATCTCACACTAAAGCACACAAGGAGCACTTAGACCATTGCAATGCCCAGACCTTCCAATTTTTCAGTTTTTAAAAATAAGCAATGCAAGGGCTATGTGAGTATGCATATCAGTCCTGTCAGTGACTGCAGCATGAAGTGATAGTAGCAGATCCTTGCAAGGAAGGGACAGTCTGTAGGAACCACTGTTTCCATGAGGTTGGCAGGGACCTCTGGAGACCTTGTAGCTGACGAGCCCTCTGCTGAAAGCAGGGTCACCTGGGTCAAGTTTCCTAGCACCATGTCCTGTTGAGCTTTGAACATCATCAAGGGTGGAAGCTCCAAAACCTCCCTGGGCACCCTTCCTGTGTTCAGCCACCCTCATAGTGAAAAACTGTTTTCTTATGTTCAGAGTGAAACTGCAGAAAGACTTTTGGTGGTCAGGGTATAGGGTTCATGCCTATGGATTGTGAATAATTAAAGACAGGCCTTAGTGAAAGGACAACCTAGGACTAGGGGACCTGCCTCTTCAGGGTAAGACTTCTCAATCATATTTAGATTTCCAAAGCTCCCCTTGAGAAGCTTCCAAACATTTCTGACCTCTTTTTTTTCTCTCTAGACATTCCTCAGGCACTGAAATGCAATTTACTTCTCAGGCTGAGAAATCGTGAGCTAACTCTTTAAGTGCATTTCATATAACTATGTCCAGATTACTAAGAAGCCTATGTGGTCTGCTCTTGTTGACTACCAGTCCTCTCTGTAGCTTGTCTATTCTGCCAGTCTTTGTCACCATTCACAAACTTTATCAGTCACTTCTTTCATTCCTGGATTATTAATGAACATGTTCGGTATTATCAGACTTCTTATCTCTTTAGACACACTTAATGATAGTTCTCTGTAACTCAGTGAACAAGCTTCAGTATATATATGTGAAAATACCTAAAACTGTAAACTGATTTATATAATCTTAACCAAGCATGTGTGGTGTTCTCATATAAAGTATATCTTTTAAATCCGTATCTTGTGTCCAGATTAATAACCAGATAAATTACTCTCTTTAGAAATTACTTACCCTGTTTAAATTTCCCCATGTGAACTTCTCTCTAGCTTATCCTTGCACTTGTGTTTGGCAGCCAGGGTGTAACTGAAACAGCAAAAGGTCAAAATAAGCAGCCATTTCCACCCATGAAGCTAATATTTTACTACATGCCTGCAGCCTGCTGAGCTCATCTTTTCAAGTGTTTTGTGATGCTGTGGTTGAAGAACACCACATAAAACAAATTGTTCTGAAGCTCAGCCAAATGTTGTAGGTCAAGATTTAAGCAGGAAGGCATTTCAGTAGTACATCTTTGAAAAATAAATTTATCCATGAACAAGGTAGGGAGATCCTGTTAGCTGATATTTTGAAGCCGGGTCTACTCGTGTCTCAAAAGGAGTGCTGACTGGGGAGTGTATTTGAAGATTTCATGTGCTTATTTAAGCTTTGTTCTTCTTGAAACATTTCTTGTTCTTGCTGACTTGATTAGGTTGGGGGGCGGGAAGGAGGCGGGAGAGAGCAAACAAAAGGAAACAAAAACAGTGTAAAAAAATCTGTCTTTTAAAAAAAATCACAACCAGCTAGAACTTACTCAGCAAGTCATGCTCATTTTCACTGAACAACAGTCACAGTAAGATATTTCTGGTGCTGAGCAGGCTGGCAAGTGTATTAGACAAGATGTTCAATTTTATTGTGTTCATAAAATAGACAAATACATTTTAATGTCTATTTAAAGTAATACATTCAATTGTACACTAACTGGTTGCCAACACATAGACATGATGTGTAGAAAGATCCAATAGAAGATTGAGGTACATTAGGTAAAATTTTCGAAGTACAAGCCATGTGCCACCATGCTTGGAAGTACTTACCTGGTGCAGACAACTCCCCTATTTAAATTAAAACTTCCTACATCACTGCGTGTTGCAGACCAAGGTTTCCCAATGTGGAGACACTTACTGATACTGATGAGCTCTGATACAGTATAGTTAAGACAACTTTTTCATATAAATTATAAGACAAAAACTGGTGCTCAGCTTTTACATGACAGCATTGTCCTTACAGCACTGCTTAGGAGGTGGGACCCAGGATTACCCAGGTGGGCCTTGAGCCTCAGGAGTATTCACACCTCACACCTATCAACCATCCCCCCATAGGATGGACTAGTCACAATATAAGGTGGTCTTGTGTTGATACAGGTGGGAAAGCGGGAGTTTTGCTGGCTCAGAGAATGCACATTAGATTATGGCCCTGTTGCCTGATGATTGTAGTAATGGCAAAGGGTGGAAATACAGCTATCTTGTCAATATCTTTTTATCCAGTAACTGTTTTATGGAAGAAAACTGAGGAGCAGTTTGGTACTCAGGACAAAGCACTGTTCTCAAGCATCATTTCTCTGCCTGTGTCCTGGATATATGACTGTAACAGCCTTAGGAAGAGATTCTGCACTCTAGGGTTTAAGCAAATGCAGTGACTTACCAGCAGTCCAGGCTCAGACATCTAAGTTCTGTGAAGGAAAAGGATTGCAGTTATATCCAGGACGTACAAAGTGCTTTAACTTGCTCTAGGCAGTTCAGGATACAGGGTTTTTCAGGGGTTGTCCTGGCTTATTGTTACCCTGCCTGTGCATGACAGCAATACTGGACTGCCTAACAGATCTCTGGGGCTGAGGCAGCTGGAGGCTGGCTTGCAGACCCTAACTGAGAGTGTCTCTGTTTTTAAGGCATCTACCTTTTAGCTAAATTTTCTAAATGGATGGTTTATTTTAGCGATTAAGAAAAACAACTTCAGCCCAGTGTTTTCCCAAGGCTCCTGACCGTGAGTTGGGAAGCAGCAGTGACTTGGCTGGTGCCCACGTGCAGGGGCTGCAGCTTGACCAGCACCAGCCATGGGAAACACTAAATAGGATGAGGAAGTGTTCAGCTAAGCACCTGTCTAAGGGAAAACAGGAATCCTTTTGTCTAGCCTAAGGTGTTGTTCCCCTTCTCCCCCCTGTTAGAGTTTAGTGAGGCACATCTAACATTCGCTGCATGTTGTTGTTTTTGAAAATTTGGCTCCTTCTGCTTCTCTGCTGAACTCTGACAGAGGTCAGCCAGAGTGGGAGTATAAGGTTAGGAATCTGATCTCTGATTTCCATCTCTCTTTTTCCAGTGGTATATCTACCATAACAGAGTTCTGGGCCGAGTTGTGTGAAAAAGACCATTACATTTTTGTCACTTTTTTTTTTTTTATAGTACTGTAGCAAAACTAATAAAATGTCCAACAAATGTAAGATAAAAACATGCTGCATTTTTTCAATCCAGCTTCAATTTAATTCTATCAATCATACTACCCTTTTTTTTTTGTCAGAGAAGCAAACCGTAGAGCTTTATATTGCACATCAACAATAACAAACAAAAACCTTAGGGTACATTACATTGAAGAGTCTAATCTGTTAAAGAATTGTACTTAAAAAGCTTGGAAAATGAACTAGAAAAGGCTTACAGCATGTGTGATAAGAATAGTCTAGACATCAGTGTATGAATATTGAATCACAAGAACCGAAAGAATAACATAGTGATAAGATCAAGTAAATTCATGAAACACAAGGCTGCCAAAAAGAGGATGAACACTAAAGAGAAATAAGAGTATGTGTGGAGTACAGTTAGAAAGCTAGTTCACTAACAAGCTCCCATAAGTTTTCCTTTGGGTATGTTCCAAAGACAAGGGAAACAATTAATCTTAATTCCATAATGAAAAATTATGTTTTAATATAAGATAGTGTGTTGCTTGAGGAATATTGTAGTGGAAAGAGCCTCCTGGATCATAGCTGCAGTTTCTGATATTTCAGGGGCATTTCCATATGCTGTCTTTCATGAATCTATCATGATCCGTGTCAAAAGCACTTATTTATTTTCTGTCCCTGCTGTTCCCATTCAAAGAGGAGTTCCAGAACCTGATTATGATAATAGCTGAGAACCTTCTCATTTTCAGCCAGAATTTATTAATGTGCAATTTATACCCATTTGTACTTCTGCCAATGGCCCTTTAGCTTAAATTGTCTCTTTCCCTGCTGCTGATCCTCTGATATATTCGTAGACAGCAGTCATAATTCCTCTTCATTTTAATCTCCTGGCACTCATCAACACAAAAATTTTCAGTTACCCCTCAGAGCTCCTTACCTCTGCTAATCCCTGAGGCCATTTTCTGATCCTGCTCAAATCTTAGTTTATCTTCCAGATATCCATTGGGGTGGGCACAGCCCCAAATGGCTGCATCATGGAAGAAAAGAACTCACGAGCATCATGGGCCTTGATGTCAACACTTTCTCTACAGGAAATACTTATCCCAGTGCTCTCAGTGAGACATTTCTCATTTTCCCAGGCAACATTGCATTGGTATCTCACAATCATTCTCTGATGAACTCTTCGACAAGGACTCTTTGTTGTTTAAAATTGTGAAACCCTGAACTGCCAGCAGAAGCTCTGCTATTGTTCCCCAAGTATCTTATCTTGCACTTTAAACTTTGAAACTTCAGCCAATTTCTTTTACTTCAGCTCTATATCATTGATGTTATCAATGTCATGTGATTGGTGATTTTTTTATTACAGAGTCCTGTAAAGTTGTCTATACTCTCCAGAATACATTATCATTACAAAAAGAGCAGTACAGGATTTATATATTACAGATGTACTTATGAAATACAATGGAGAACCCACTGTAGCTAAAGGGCCTTATTATCATCCAAGTGACTCAGAAGTAATGACATCTAAATGCATTTCGCTGGGTGGGAATCTTGTCCTCTTTCATCCTCTCAGGAAAGGCAAAGTGAACTGAGTTATCTTTGTAAATACACTGTACTGCTCGACAATCCCCAAGAACCAAAAAAGTTTCCAGCATTAAGAAGCTGCCAGCTGAACTGCTTTTGTTGTTAATAGAAAGAGGTAAAACATCTAAGCTTGAGAACCTGCTGTGAACCTATTGTCAACCTCATGTCAGCTCAGGAGGAACTGACAAAAAGGATAGTCAGATCTATTGGTTAATCCTTTAATTAAAAAGCCATTCAAGAGATGAGAGTTCCTTATATCATTCATCTTGGAAGAACTATTATAAGCAGTGTATTTCCTTGAACACAGAAGAAATAAATGAAGCCAGGATTTTATCACTATGAAGTCCTGTGGGTGCAGTTTGTCCAAGAAGCTTACAGGTCCTCCGATCCCTTGTCAAAGGTATATATCACTTTAAGGGAGATGAGATCAGCAGCACCTTTTCCTGATTGACTACTCTCCTGTGAACCTGGATACCTGAGAGTTAGAGGAATATGAAAGTCAGGAAGGATGAGATTGACGTGGGTGTCTTTGAGAAAGCAGGGTGGTTTTTGTGACAGAGCTAGAGCACAACTTCAGAGAGGCTCGTTCATGTGGGGAAGAAATAAATGCTGCTCTTCGTGTCTCCTATGGAAGAAAGAAACACTGAACAAAATCACCTAAATCAGAGCTGGATGAATTGTCAGTACTCCCTGGGCTTGAAGAAAATAGATCATCCTAAAGGCACTCACAACTACTTCTGCTAGCCTGTATTTCTGCAAATCTCACGGCTTGCTCTGCAGCTGCATGTCTAGAATTGTGGGTCTCCTTGTGAGCTATAAAGCTCTCCCCTGTTGCTTTCCCTCAGTGCAGCAGAAATACTGTTTTTTGACAAATTCAGAGGTTTCTGTAGCTATGATAAAAGAGGGAAAGTCAGTGATGCTTGTTCTTCACTGCCTGTGGACTTTGTAAACCAATTCAGGTTGAGAGAGAGAGAACGAACGAAGTGGGTCCAGAATTTTACTCTAATCCGAAAGCAAGCTAAGAAGGACAAGAAGTGAGGGTCCCTGGCATTTCTCTCTTTACATTTCCTATCCAGAGCATTAAAAATACCAGTGTGCACTGCTTTGTGTTTTTTCTTTGCCTCCTCACCTCTTCCCAAGAAGCCTGTTAAAAATCTGACCAAACCAGGAATGTATACAGTCTTCCATGTAATGTCCTTCAACATTTCAAGTATTTCCAGAGGCAAGCAAAGTCCATTTTCTTTCAAAGGTTTTCAGGATCAGTTGCTTAAAACAAAGAAAATAAAATATCTCATACAATAGAAAATACATTTGCTATGTTATTATTTCTTTTTTCTATTTGTGTGTTTATCATAGAATCATAGAATGGTTTGGTTTGAAAGGGACCTAGAAGATCATCTACTTCGAACCCTCCAGCAAGGGCAAGGATACCTTCCACTAGACCAGGTTGCACAAAGCCCTGTCCAACCTGGTCTTGAACACCTCCAGGAATGCCCTTAATAATGTGCTTGAACTTTTGGTCAGCCCTGAAGTGGTCAAGCAGTTGGACTAGATAGTCGCTTTTGGTCCCTTCCAACTGAACTATTCTATTCCTACTCTACTCTACTCTACTCTACTCTACTCTACTCTACTCTACTCTACTCTACTCTACTCTACTCTACTCTACTCTACTCTACTCTTTTCTGTATTTGCTTACCCTGAGCATTGTAGTTGTATTTTGTGCTTTTCCACTTATGGATTCCCCTGGCAGTTTTAGCAGATCAACAAGGGAGCAGAAATGTTCTGGGGCATGAATGTGTATCTCACACAGGTGATAAGAAAACTCTTCACTGGAGTTGTGAATGGAGACAAGTTCCTGTCATAATAATCTGATGGACCATATAGCAGGAGAGGATATGTTAGTCTGAAGTCAGAAACAGATGGTGGTCAACAGTGCTTCTGAAATGGATTTATGGGAAAGTCTGGTGTGTTCAAGAATTCCTGGCTGACTGCCTGGCCAGCCATCTCCCTCCAAGGAAACTGGTAAAAGCAGTTTATGTGTAAAATTTGAGGCAGGTGATAGGTTACTTCTTCTCCTAGCAAGATGAAATGAGAGATTAAAAATTGTTTTTCTCACTGGTTCAGTTTTAACTGCTCCAAACCATTACTGAGAGTGGACTATGAAACGTGTATTTTGAGAAAATAGATTTGAAATTATTTCATTAGTTCAACAAGATTCACAAGTAAGTAAATATGAGGACTTGAGTGAGGAACTATTAATGGACTACATCTTCAGAGAAACCCTTTCTAAAAGCATAGCAGATGTGATGAGGACATCAACAAAGTTGTGAGAGACAATGTGAAAAAAGAAAAAGTGAGGGAAGAATGAGGGTTGAGACATGTGATGAGGAACAGTTTTGGTCTATCCACAGCACCCCAGTTACACTTACTGTAGGAAAAATGCAACAATTTTGTTGTTAAAAGCCACCCACGTGCTACTGCAGTGATTTAAAATCAATGAAATGCAACAGTTCTTGTAAAGAATATGAGCAGATAAACTTTTTAATCAATTTTCCTGTAATGGTTCTCACTTGCCAATTTATTGGTGCCATTCTCCAGCAGCCTTTCCTGGCTGGGTGTGGGTCCCACTATTCTGGTTTAAGCTGCTGACTGTCTGCTTCCATTATGGAAAGAGGGCATACAAGCCAAGTCCTGTTTGTGCTCCTGGCTGTATAGCACCAGTCAAATATTTCAGGAAGAAAATTATAGGTTGTAAAGGATGGTTGATCCATGTTTGCTTCGAAAATTAAATGTATATGTCAATTTTGTTCAGACAGAGATGTTAAATAAACAAATAGCATCTAATCAGCTTTGGTCCGAACTCTTCATCTCGGTGTGCAGTTCCTTTTTGGGGGACTTCTGCATGGGACTTGTTCTTGGAAAGGTGTAAAAAGACTTTAGGACTGGAGTAGGGACAGAAAACCACAAAACAAGCCAAAAATGTATTATCTTCCTATTTACGAGGACACAAAAGACAGAGAAATAACCCACAAATCACTTGAAAAATGGGCAGATTTAGTCAGTCAATGATTTATCAGCCTCTAGTCACTCAGTAGCTTGTGTGGATTACAGAATTCCAGGGAATGCCCTGTGATAATTGTGTGGAACCTCTTTGGTTTTAGAATAGTTGTATTATAATAAGTAGTAAGTTTGGGTGCCAGCCACATCTACTTATCTCCCAAAATTTCAGCTTTATTTTGACACCAGCAGACGTTCCAGTATTGAAGCTCCAGGGCTCAGATGCTGATGCAGACACTTCTTCATATTCATTTTCATTCTACTGCCAAGTAGAACTTACTGAATAATGATCAGACAGATTAAAGCTGCCCACATATTAAAATACAGATTTCTCTTTTTTTCTTTGTTTTTTTGTTAGGGAATACACATTTACTTTCTACCAGGCCTGTACCAGAATCTTTCTGTGTCCATTTGCAGGTTATTTTCTGATCCATCTGCATATAGGTTTGAAAAATACTTTCAGATCAACTCTTGAAGCTGTTTTCCTCTAACCATTTCTTATTTTCCTGGAGGAAAAAATGTTGCTCAGTGAAATACTATTTTTCGATCAGCAGAATTGTCAATATACATCATACATCTTGGGGCTGAGAAGCATTTGAGGTTTTTTAGGGGGTTTTCCATGCTTTTTCATGCTGGAAATCATTACAATTATCTATAAATTCTCTATATTTCTACATTATCTATATTTCTACAATTATTTCCTCTGGTTGTTAGCATCATGCCTTGTGCTGGTGGTAAGTATTTAGTAATAGATCCCATGAAAGTCTCCAGTAGCAATGACATATACAATGTTCCTTGTTTATCCAGTGTTACGAGTCCAACATGAAATTATTGAGCCAGAATGTGTTCCTATTGATTGGTGTGAAGGTTGTATGTGTGTCAGTAAATCAAAACAAGCTTAGAAAAGATAGGAAATCAATTGATATGAGGAATAGGAAAGACATAGATGTTGAAACCTTTCTCATAGCTTTGGCTGGTTTTTATAAATATAATCTCACTATTCGAGCTTTGGTGGTTGTTTTATTTCCAAATGATTGCTTTGACTTCAAATGACTGATGTGCAAAAAAAATGGATGTCTAAGCAGGATAGTAGTACACCTCAATAATAAGCTTGTGAAGAACTTTTGGTAGAAACAAAATGCTGATTTCTATTTATTAACTTGCTGAAATGCAGTTTCCAAAGCAAGCATTTTGCAATGTTTGATGTGTCATATTTCCAAAACCAGCTAACATAAATGGTGATGGTTTTTCCTTCCTGAGATGTACAAAGTTTCAGAAGTTTGCAATTTAGGAATAAGAAAAATATTGAGTAACATTTGTCTCTAATTAATATTGTTTACAGAATTGCTACCCAAATGCCACCAGATGAATTGCCAGTACAAATGTGCCATTACCAGGAACGGCACCAGGTGTTACTGTGGAGATGGATATGAAACAAGCAGTGATGGAAGAAGCTGCACAGGTAAACCAGAAATGGGCTGTAACAGGATCACTGATAATTCCCTGATGGCTGCCAGGGGCAGGGAACCAGCAGTGGGCTTGTAGGCTCAGGCAAGGAGAAAGAGAGCCCCTCCAAAATGAGAGGCAAGGCCTCCGTGTTGCCTCCTCGGTGCTCCTGTGCCTGTACCCCAGCAGTAGCTGTGTCTCCATCACCAGGAGCAGGGCCTCCTTGGGGAGCAGAGGTGGGCAGTGTTTCCTGCTGCTCAGACCAGCTTCCAGCTCTTGTACAAGCTGCTCTCCAGATCTCACTACCAGGAGACTGTCAAACTTGTAGCGTTTTGCCTCATGCCCGTAAAGTCACACCTAGATTAGAATTTGATAAATGAGCACTCCCAGATCATACAACTTAGCTGAGAATGTTACTTCAGTGTAATTAATTGTGTGTTTTTTTTCAATTCTTAAAATAGATGGCTTCTTAATTCTCTCTCCAGCCATTTGTTTCTTGTGGGTTTTTTTCTCTTGTTATAAGCACAGAATTCTGTTGCCTTGTGCATGTGCTCACTACCAATCGCTTCTCTCTCCCAGTAATAGTGCTAAGTCAGATTCTACATAAATATAATTTATTGTAAGTTCTTTTGCTCTTTGGTTGTCATGTTTTGTGATTGAAAATATATCAGAGGAAATAATTTCAACAGCAGTTTTTTAAAATGTCAGTTTATTACTTAAACCCTCAGCCACTGTTAAATAGCATATCTTGATTTTATGGTATTATGCCTGTATACCCTAGTTGAGAAAATTGTTCTTTATATTTATTAGAGAAATATATAGTTTTAGAGGTAGTGGATGATGGTTTAATGTAGAAGTTGTGACAGTTCATTTTAGGGACCGTAAGACATTGCCAACATAAACAGGTTGGGAAGAATAATCAATTATTTCCTCTCTTCAAGTGTTGCTTCATTCATCAACCCTGATAACTAGTGGTCTCTAGGACTAACAAGAACTCAAATGTCTCCCTAACATGATATGGACAGTGGATAGTACTTGAAAAATGAAGTATTTTTTCTTTCAAAAGTAATAGCTGTGAAACTTGGAGTTATTGGAGTGATTTCAACAGCCAACATCCATGATAAGGTTATGCTTGAGAAGTGGAAAACATAAAGCATCATACCATAATGACTTCATTAAACTTTTTCTCTTAGATTTCTGCTTTTTTTGTTGATTTTTTTTTTCTAATCCTTACACAAGATCTCATTAATGTTCCATTAGATTTGAATGAATGTAATATCTATGGAAGCTGTAGCCAGATGTGCATTAATACAGATGGATCATACACTTGCAGCTGTGTGGAGGGTTATGTACTTCAGCCCGACAACAAATCCTGCAGTGCCAAAAATGGTAAGTTTTTAGCATCTTTTTACCTTAATGAGAACATTTTGTGTAGTGTTCCTATCTAGAGGACACATACGAAGAGACAGAGAGACAAACACAGAAGAGATGAACTTTCCTTCACTTTACTGCAAAGAACCACAAAACAAACCTAGAAAAAACTTTTCACACATTATGACTATATTCTAAGGGAAATATTAGAAGTTATTATATGGTTATTATTAGTTAAAGTGAAAGCCTTGAATCAGCCAAGATTAGAACAATTCCCAGTTTCCCTGTTCATAAATAATCCAAAGATTTTCGTCACACAAACAAAACAATCTCTTTACTCTGGGAAGAGAATGGAGATAGTGAGAAGGCAGCAGAAATGATCATGTACCCATAGGATAATAAAAGACATGAGATTACTTTGTCCTTGAAATATCCCAGGAGGTGAATTTTGTGATACAAATATTCACACTAGGCTTTTTGTTGCTTAGTGCATGTTTTCTGTAGCAATTGTAAATTGGGTATTTGAGGAAATTAGTTAATTGTGTTTAATGAAGCAGTATTGTACACGGTAGTTTCTTACTCAGTATATTGAATTAATTTTATATCAAAACCCCCAACAGTTCCTTAAGCGATTGTTCAGCATCCACAATGATTCAACACCCAAGTATAAAGCTGTGTTTGTTACATATATTTTTGAGTGTTCCTTTTTGTAGGTTTTTTGCTGTCAGGAAAAGGGTAGGTCTGCTGGTTTTTTTAGGCTTCTTCACGTAAAGAACATTGCCAAATATGTTGTGACTTGAGCACCAGTAAGAGTTACAGAGTTTGTTATTGCTTGTAACAAGTTTTGTATTGATCCCTACAACATAGCTGAGCAATTTTTAAAAATCCACAGCAAAGTATTGTGAGATAAGAAAGTCTGTACAAAGTAAAAATATTTTAATATTCTTTTTCCTCCACTATATGAAAATCAATAATGCAATTCCAGGAAATTCTCATGGTGCCGGTATGGGGCTTAAAATGAGCCTTGGAGTTCCCTTCTTAGATCCAGCAGACTGTGTAACAACTGAGTGTTGAAGTGAGCTGTCAGTGTCTTCGTGGTCATGATGAAATGAATCAGACTAACAGAGAAGAACTAGTCCTCTGTCTCTCTTAATGCTTTGTCATGTTTATTTTGTAGTAGTTTTTATCTTTTCTGTTACTTTCAAAAGGGAATCACTAGTCATTGATCAGATAAATCACTTTCCAGTGATTTCTGATACAGTACAAATCAAATCACGGTTCTGCAAATACATGAATGTTGCTCATTACATTGGTGTTGTGTTTGCACACAAGTTTTCCTTGAATTACTACTGAATTCAATTATCAATGTGATGAATATGTGGGCCAAATACTTCATAGGGCACAGAAGTCAGAAAGATGCCTGGCACAATAATGAAGGTGCTTTCATCACAGAGCTCTGCAAGAGCTGCAATGGCTTCTAAGAGTTTATGTTACTTCACTGGGCCCAGCTCTGGAAAATGATGGAGTTTCCATGTACCAGCAGGTCGCTTTCCTACACCTTTCCTGTTACATTCATAGCTTCTCTGATCATACAAGCTGCTTTTCACAACTTTCTGCCGTGTAGGATAAGATTCAAGTAGGGGCTAAAGCAGGTGTGGCCCTGCACAAATAGGCTGTTGAAAAAGTATCTAAAATATGTACTGGATCACAAGTAAAAAATTAGTCCATGTCATCTTGTTGTGCAGGGGGAGAGGTTTATGTACAAGCAGGATTGTTACTTCCAAAACACATGAATTAATCCTTCTACTTGCTTAACACTAGGAAGTTTTCAGCTGGGATGTGACATCCAGTGAGGAGCACCACACAAGGCAGCTGTGGATCAATAGAACAGAATCCAGGAATAAAAAGATGTCTAAGGGGAAAAAAAGAGCACTTACAAAAATCATTAGATTTAAAAAGACAAAGGAATATTAGGATGGAAAGAACAAGCCATCTGCTCTGTCAGTGTTAGACAGAAGTAGTCAGAGAAGTAAAATGGGCCAAGGGATATTGTGCTGTGTATGTGAAAGCTATGAAGGATAAGCAGCAGCGGTAGAGGTTGAGGTTAGGTTGGGCATGATGTGAAACTTTCAGTGTTAATACCAGCAGATCTGCCAAGAATATCAATTGCTGTCCACATTGAGATCCTAGATAGGGCACAACAGGCTACACAAACCTGTCAGCCCAACGTCACGGAATCACAGAAATATTGAGGCTGGGAAGACCTCTGAGCTCATCAAGCCCAACCTGTCACCTAACACCACCACATCAGCAAGACCATGGCACTAAGTGTCACATTCAGTCTTTCCTTACACACCTCCAGGGATGGTGCCTCCACCAGTTCCCTGGGTAGTCCATTCCGATGTCTGATCACCCTTTCCATGGGGAAGTGCTTCCTGATATCCAACCTAAACTTCCCCTGGTGCAGCTTCAGGCCTTGCCCTCTGGTCCTGTCACTAGTTGCCTGAGAGAAGAGCCCAGCTCCCACCTGACTAACTCTTGGTAGTCTCTGTAAATGGAGTGGCAGGTTTCTGAATATTTATGAGTGGAGGTGGAGCTGGAGGCCCCAGTTATGGAAGGTGCTGAGCAGGTGAGAGGTGTCTGTGAGCACAGCTCTGGAGGAGCCCTGCCCTGGGGACATGGGTGGGTGCAGTGGCCACTGGAGATCACCAGCAGCTCTCCCACAGCCTCAGAGTCCATCCCTTCACAACCATCTTTCCAGGTATGGAAGAATTAGCGAAGAAGTTCACAGAAGCTACTTGTGCACCACCCTTCAGGCAACCGAATGCTTGGCTGTGAAGGTGCTAAGGTTTAACCCTCATTAAATTCTGCAGTTTCTTCCTCAGCTCATTTAAATAACTTTGAAGCCAGAAACTTGTAGCTGCACGGTACCTTTGGGAAGAATGTTAAAACAGGTATCAAAACAGCTGGGGGCACACCATGGGTTTTTCCCAGACTTTTAAAACACGTTTTATTTTATGAAAGAAGCAGCAGTTAATGACTTCTTCCGAGGTGAAAATGGAGCAAAACACAGCTTTGCTGAACAGAGTTTTAGAAGGTCTTTATTTACCACGTTTGTATGCCCATATTGCAAGGCCTGCATTTGATGGAAAGAGTATATAACAAAATCAGTTGGAAACTTTAGCAATCCTCATCTTATTTCCAAAAGTTCCTGCTATGTTTTATAGCTGCATAGCCTATATAGAGAGAAATGTCGTGTGGTAAGAGACATTTGACATCTAGATAAAGAGAGATGAACTGCTAATTGCTAAAGCAAAAAGCTTTTTCTGATTTTTAGAAAACATTCATAACTTAAAATATATTTTACAGCACAGTTTTCTTGTAAGAACTCACAGAACTGCCTTTTGAGGGTTTAGAAAGAAAGCAGACAGTTTGTGGGGCATATTGTGGATTAACATTGAAAATTAATAAAATTCACTTTAAAAAATCGGACTGTATTTTATTCAACATTACTAAATACTTTTCAGACTTCTATATAGTATATACAGTATTTGTACTGCTAAGAGCAAAGTGCTTCAAATTTACAAGGCATACCTCAGGAGAAGGATTTTTAAGCTGCTTGTAAATACTGAATACTGTTTCTTTATCCTTTTCATATCAGTGTACATGAAAGAAAAAGTTGCTGGCATTTTTTAAGCTTTTCTTCCAGAGGAGAAGTAGGACTGTTGGCAGAGCAAAACGCCTTATTTTCTGATTTATTGTGACATCACTTATTGATCTGTATTTTAGACAAGAGCCGGGGGGGGGGGAAATGCAGATCTTTCATCTTTCCCTCTATCTTAAACATAATTCAAAGAAAGATGCTTTCATTTTAGTCAAGAGGGATGAATCATAAAACTTTCCTGGATTAGAGAGCTGTTTGCTTCTTATCTTTTCTATAAAATGAAGAAAAACAGCCAAGAAAAAAAAGAAAACTTGTGAAAAAATAACACACATGAAATCCAGTTATTTGAAAAGCTGCTGTCAGCTTTCTGTAACTCATCCTAGATATGTCCACTACACTTTTGAGCTTTGTAGATCCTGTTCTTGAGAAGCAGACAAGCATTTTTTGTGAGGGAGAAGACATTACTAGCATAGTAATGACTGGCATAGAGAAAGATGCCTTAGTTTTTTTATTTTTTTTGTATTTTTGTAGGAACTTTTAATCATTAACATATTTTTACTTCTTTTTTTTTTTTTTAAATAAGGAATTATGTAGTCAGCCTTTATCTGAGCAACAGTGAAAGAAGCAGGTCACCTGCCCTACTGTGAAAAAATGTGATGAACTGTTTCAATCCCTTGAATGATTTCATGTGTGGGCTGCTTGAAAAATACAATTTCAAGCTCAGTAATCTAGTTTCTGGGTAGGTTCTACCAGAATGTAGATGTATTTTTCATGTTTCATTGTGCCTGCTGAGCAGGACCTCTTAGGAGTGCCACAAGTCCTTACTATCCCTTTGTCAGCAGCCAGGTTTGATTAAACTGTTGCTCAGGAGGTTTGATTTTTTAGAATTCCCTTATGTCTGAGACATTAATACTAAAATACAACTTTTCTCTGGAGTTTAGTGAGGGATTCACTCATAGAATCCTAGCATAGTTTGGGTTGGAAGGGACCATAAAGATCCATGGGCAGGGACACCTCCCACTAGGCCAGGTTGCTCCCAGTCCCATCCAACATGACTTCCAACAGCTTCCCTTGGCAACTTGTACCAGTGTCTCACAACCCTCACTCTAAACAGTTTCTTCCTAAAATCTGATCTAAATCTCTCTTCTTTCAGCTTAAAACCATTATCTTTCATCCTGTCACTACTTTGAAAAAGCCCCTCCCCAGCTTTCCTGTAGCCCCTTCAGGTACTGGAAGGCCCTTTAAGTTCTCCTTGGAGCCTTCTCTTCTCTGGGCTGAACAGCCCTGACTGTTTTCATAGGAGAGATGCTCCAGCTATCTGAGAAACTCCATGGCTTCCTCTGGATTTGCTCCATGAGCTCCAAGCCCTTCTTGTGTTGGGGGCCCCAGAGCTGGATGCAGTGCTCCAGGTGGAGAGACAGAGTTTTCAACAGGTCAGTTTGAAACAATGCAAGGAAGGTTATGGGTCTCTACTGCAACCTCAGATCACTGAGCAACCATTCTGGCCTCATAACTGCAGACAGCTCCTGGGTAGCTGCCTCCTGAGGGCTTTACAGATTGCCCAGAGTGGAAATATCTTATTTAACAAAAAGTATAGGAGCAAAAATAATTAAAAAGGATTTTTCACTCTGCTGCTGTTTGGGAAAGGAGTAATTGAATCCAGAATTAGGCAGTGGCATTATTTTGTGGGAAGGAAGAAGCTGAGCACAGAGCTGTTAGATGGAAAAAGAATCTCAAAATTTAGTGGATGCAGGTGGAAACAATTTTTGTACCAATCTGGGAACTCTCAGGAGTGAGTGTGTGAGAGAGTCAGAAGCTCTTAAGTCTGACTCTCTTCTTCTGATGGGCAGCAGAAGTTTATAAGAAAGAGGAGAAAGAGATTTACATAACCAGCCACCTGTTAGACTGCAAATGGACCTACCTAATGGGAGATTTCAAATAAATTTGCTTAATAAGAGCCCCACTGCCTTCTCTTTTGGAAAAAAAACCCAACAAACTAGATGTTTTAAACACAGCAGACAGTACCAAAGAGCAGAAGTTAATGCCTGCTTCTGGGGCTTTGAGTGAGACCATTGAGCACTGTATTCACTGAAGCATTTTTTTGTCTTTGATGATGAAGTATTATTTGTCAAATAATTTTATTTATGCCGTTTTTTTTTTTCTCCAGTTAGCTGGAATTGCTTAGTAAAATTTTGAAAACTTTATTAAGTAGAACGTTGATTAAAAGTGCTATTTTTCAATACAGCATTTAACTACTGATTTATTCCTTTGAATACAAGCAAATTACATTGGGGTGAGAGCTCTTGACTTGGCAACACAAATATTTTTCACAAATATTTTATCCAAAAGGTTTCTCACCTGATAACATGATTTAATTTAACAACTGGATGGGACAAGTAAACATGTTCTAGTGCTGTTGATCGTGTTCCAGAAAGGGATTCATATGGGCATACCTCATTGCAAAATTAGACATCACTGTAATTCCAGTGAATCCTGAAGAAATTGTTAGGTTCACCCTATCTTTCTCTCTCAGGGAATCTTCTCATGAGGTCCTGCATCAGCTCAGTCTTGGTTGGAGCAGGACTCTGAATGCTGACCATCATCCAATAAGGGGATTTTTCAGGGAGCAGTTTCTCTGTCCTCTTAAACAAACAGATCTCTCTGATGTTTTTCTCCAGCCAATCCGCATGTATCTCAACAACAGTTCTTCATTGTAAATGGAAGCAAAGCAATGTTACCTTCATGTTTCTAACAAAGGAGTTCTTCCCAGAAATCATAGAAATTGCTGGCATATTGTTCTGATACAGATGTGCCCCTGGCAGTTCTGGATTAACTGGGATCTGATTTTAGCGTAAAGTACTAGTCTAGATCTAGAAGAAGATGTCACTCACTTACTCAGTTTCAGCAGCAGGACCTGTATAACACACTCATCATACAGGCACTAATATTCATTTGCAGTTGACTAAGTCAGGTGCATGATTTCAAACCAGCCCTAGGTGTTGATGACAATAATGCCATTAAAAATACACCTAAAGCAAGAACAACTGCCTGTGTGCCCAGGAGCACTCCCCAGAATGCTGAAAGTATTTTGTCCCCATGAGAGTTGTTTGTTCCTGTGTGTGTAAAACTACTTTTTAAACATTTTTTTTATTTTAAGCTATGTATTCTGCACTCTTGGGGTATTGTTTCCTTCATTATTCACAGGTTGCACAAGCATTTTTTATAAATTACTGCAGGATTTCTAGGCAAAATGATTGAAGTGAATGTGACAACACCCTTAAGTTACATGTAATATTTTAATATTAATTGCTTGTTCATACTTTTTGTTTGTTTATTGGGATATTCTTGGTTATCCAATGGAAACTACACATCCTCTGTTACCTTTTTGCTGTCAGGGAACTTCACTGCATGACACTTTCTCCTTCATAACCCATGACATTAGGCCCATCAGCTGGATGATGTAGCCAGGTTTTATTGCATTGGATTTTCCCTAAGGTTGGTTTCTGGGGTTTTTTTAGCAGCATCCACTCCTCAGTGTTTGACTTATTTTACAGACTCTAATAAGAAAAGCACCTTACAATTTCATGTGTGCTCAGAAGTTCTGCAGATTTTCCTGGCCTTCATTCTTTTAGAAATGTCAGCAATCTGGATAGAAATAATTTGCATAACTTGTATTTCATTTTATGACTTAGGCATGAAAAATGTCGCAATAATGATAGTCGGAATTAAGCAGAAGCTGTGGGGCTAGGGTAATTAATTTTCTTTAATGATGTGAACCATTAGAACAGCAGGATAAAATAGACTAGTCATTCAGAATATATGATAGTTATGAAAATAAAAACAAAACCAATTTATTATATCTCTTAAAGCGTGCAGGTAAGAACATGAAAAACTGCATTGAAACTGAGCACATAAATATGGCATCCACAGTGTGTTAACCCTTTACATTCTCTTTACTTTGTTTCTAGAACCTGCTGATAGACCTCCTCTTCTTCTGATTGCAAGCTCTGAAACAATTGAGGTGCTGTATGTTAATGGCAGCAAAGTGTCTGCCCAAACTCCTGTGAAAGGATCTGCCATTTTGACACTGGACTATAGCTACAAAGAGGACAGAGTTTGTTGGATTGAGTCAAGAGATCTTTCCAGTCAGCTGAAGTGTGCCAAGATGACAAAAGCTGGGAAGTTAACAGAGGAGTGGATAATAAATATTGCTCAGTATCTCCATAGTAAGTATATAACAGTGTGTGAGCAAAACAGTGGTGTCTGTCTTGGTAAACTGTTGCAGGAGCCTTCAGAAGTATTTTGGGTCTGGCTTTTGAACATAGTCTTAAACTATTAAATTTTGCAACTCATAACGAAGCACTTTTATGTTTCTCACTCATGTATATATTCAGTATGAGTTGCAGTATTAGTATTCATGCAGAATTTTGAAAGATGTGCAAAGTAGTGCTACATTAATTTTGAAAATGATCCTTTGGTACTGGGATAATACTAACAATGAATTAAAGAGACACATGCTTATGACATTTGCTGTCAGCTGTCATAGGTATGTTAGTTCTTGAGAATAAGAAAATATTTTCTGACTTACTGGAAATAAATTGCTGTTCTTTTTCTGCAACCAAGAAAAAAATAAATTAAGCTACCTAAAATCATTGTGCTTAATCAATCTTTGGCATCACAGCATTATTTCCTCATCAGCATTTCAGTCTGTGGAACACTGTTATCTTCTGAGGGAGGTGTTCTTCCACTTACACGTCCTCATGTGAACAGACTGCAAAATAGTATGCAGTAAAAAAGATGGAATTTTCTTTATTACAAATTTTCTACAGTGGAAAATTAATAATAATAAAAAACCCCTACCAAAAAGCCCCCACAGCCCCCCCTCAAAAAAACAACAAACACAAACAAACAAAAACAAACCAAAACAAATAAAAAAATAAGCAAAAAACATGGTTTGTATTTTCTTGGTCATCACTCACTGTGACTATTCTACTTTTAGAGGATTCTCTTATCCTAGATGCAAAGTATAGTCCTTTTCTTTTTGGTCTTCTACCTATTTTATTGAGGTTCTATTTTTAAGATGTTGTAGTTTAGAATACTTTTCTTACTCTAAATATCTAAGGGCTCTAAAACTCTTGGTGGTAGTGTTTGTGCTTTTTAAAATTCAGTCTGTTATTGATACTTTATTTTCTTTCTTTTAACTAATAACAATCACATTAACCACAGTCCTTAGAACAATTTGTTTTGTGTTAAAGTGCATGTGTGTCTGTTCTGTCACTTATCTTCATCATCAGAGTGGACTGTAGCACCAGGTTTTGTAGTTCTCTCCAGCATTCCTCTCCCTCTGTTCTCTGCATGTGGAGAGAATTGCTAATCTCTGTGGTGTTCTGATGTGCATTAGTGCATCTGTTTGCAAAACGAAGGCTGGATGATGGGTTTGAAAAAAATACAGTGCCTGGAATTAATGAGCTAGTCATTTTTCATGGTGCTAGTACACATCAGCCTGTGGTCTCTAATATTCTACTGAAACTTCACTGTAATAATTCAGTCTTGCTTAAATGAAAAATAGAAATTCCCATGTACATGAATGGGCTGCAGAGACTTGTTCCAACTTCTTTTTAATTTTGATTTGGGAAATAGTGCTTGGAGACTTGGAAAAGCATTGCTTAGAGTGAGGTTTGGAGTTCTGACTGACCAAAGAGAGCAAACTTAGCTGTGGCAGTGTTTTTTTCCAGACACACATCCACAGCTGCTCTTCTTGGATTGCTGCAGCAGAGCAAGGTCAGTCCCCAGGGTCTGAGCATGCCTTCTCAGAGGGGCAAGTCATGTGAAAGCTCCTTTTGTCCTGCTTCTGCTCCCAGCTCTGCAGTGACTTAACAGACTGGTTCACTGGGTCATCCGAGGCAGGAGACAGCACAGACAATATGCTGCTCCTTCTGGGAGTAATAACTTCCAAAGGTTCAGTCAGAACTCATCTATTGCAGACTTGTTGGTTGGGTTTGTTGTTGTTTTTTGTTGTTGTTGTTGTTGTCTTTTTTGTTTCTTTGTTTGCTTGTTTGTTTTCCTGCTGTAATGAATGCAGAAATTATCCCTGTAATTAGTATCTTCTCTCCCAGACATATATCTGGAGTTATGCCTGCAAGGACATGACAGCAGGCTGGTGTTACTGGATCTGTTATACATGCCTGCACACATGGATAGCTCATTTTGTGGCTACTGCAAAACTAAGCTTTAATTTTTTAATTCTTCCCTTTCTTCCCTCCACTTCTGTTACCCATCAGGTGACTTCTGCTATTTCTCTTCCTTATATAGCACTACATCTGATGAGGCAAGTTAATTAAGTTTAACTCTTTGTTTGCACAGCGAGATGTTAAGGAGCAGTCGTTTATATGAAGTGTTACTTCTAGGACCAAACGAACAAATATTCTTTTAAATGGCACAAAGGTGGAAAATCTCTCAGAATTTTCTGCCCTTCCAAAGCCATGATGTGCAATCTTATGCTAATGCTTTTGTGTGTTGGCATGGGGGAGTGGCAAGAGCAGCATCTTCTGGGTGATAGGATCTCCTTCGTCATCATTTTAATAAACATTTGCTGTATTTGTCATTGCAAGGACCAAGCACCCCTCCAGACAAGCACCAGGCAGCACAGCCTGGGTTTTAGCCACTGTTCTTCTGTAGAATGTAACAAAAGCTCTTCTGGGATAATGCTTCAGAGCATGATATTTTCTCCTTGGCAGATATTTGATTCCTTTTTCCTTGGCATTCAGCAATCACAGCACACCAGTACAAATCCTGCAATGCTTGTGTTTAGCTTTGCCACCTGGTGGTGTTCTGTACCTCCAGACACTCGATCCTGCCTCGCCTTGGAAGGCACACAGGCCTTTCTGTTGGCAGATGTGCTTGTACAGGGCTGGTCTGGAGGAAAAGAAACCTCTTGCTTCTTCCATACTAATTCAGTTTTAATCTAGCTGCCTTCCCTCACCTGCCCTAGCACAGCACAGAGAAGTGTCTCTGAGGTTCGAAACAGGTGGTGGACATGGAGGATCCTAAGTTCCAGTCAGAAGAAGCATTTGCCTCACTGCTTGTGGAACCCAGTACCTTCCACTTGCCCTCATGATCACAAGCCAAAGCTGACTTTTTGGTTCTCACACTTTTTGGATGTGGTTACTGTGAAGACCATCAGACAGCGAGCTCAGAGGATTCAACCAGGGTCCAATAGTGTCTCTTTGGTTACATTTGTTTTCTTCCATAGCTTTGGTCCCCCTAATTTACATGTCACCCCTCAACCTAAACCACTTCCTAGTAGGGATTAATCACAACTATTAGCTCTGTGTTCAGAAAAGATACAATCATTTAGCGTGGCATTGACAAGGATCAATCTTTGAAGGAAACACTAAGCAATAGAAAATGGGGCTTCTGTCAGCCACCTGTGAAATTCCTGTGAATATTCATGAGAAATCAAAGCAAACTTTGCCTACTGAGGAGAAGAACTGTGAAGATCTGAGGGGAGGTGTTTGTTTCTTCATAAAGTCTGCCCTGAGTTTGTCTCCAGACAGGAGTAATAAGCCGTCATGTAGTTGTAGAATGTGATTTTTCTTTTTCTTCTGTGACAGACAGACCATGCTTACAGACCTTCTAGAAGATGAACAGAAATGAGAAGACTTCACATCAAAGATCATTTAAACCTCAAATGGCACTTTAGTAGGGTTCAGAGCGTTTGGTACAGTAATGGGAGCCAGAATGGGATGTGAGAAGAGTATCCTAAAGAAATATCACAGCATACTTGTCCTGAATATGGCATCCACTTGTCACTCCTAGAGAACTGGCTCATCTTGCATTGCTGTTCTTGCATTTCTAGGAAGACTGGACAGATGCTGTTTCTGGAATAGTGACCTTTCTTACTTTGTCCAACATTTTGTTTGTTTGTTTGTTTGTTTGTTTTTAATACTGTCAATATCTCATACTTAAGTGCTCTACACAAGGCCATCATTCAACATACAAAACTAGGATACTTTTCTCATTAATTTAATGTTTATTCACCTTGAATTTTCCATCTCATTTTACTGCCTAAGTCACTCAGTCCCCTGAGGTTCTGCAGCTCTTCCAAACTGACTCTTCTCTTTGCTATTCTGGAAACCTTATTTTTATTATTGGACTTTATCACCCTTTTATTAATTTCATCTTCCAGGTAACTTGTGATTGTTATCTCACACAGGTTCCAGCATTTGCTAAACAAGTTTCCTTCAATTATACAGAATAACAGTGAATTTGCCACTTACTTCCAGATATTGATTTATTAATGTTAATAATTCATTCAGACTTCACTGAAAAAAGGCCACTGAAGTCAACTGAAGAAGTCAAGAAAATATTCTTCTTGCATAATATACTTTGGATCAGGTTTTTAATATCAGTTCTTATGCCTCCTGGAGCCTCTTCTCAGAGACGCTATAATTATAGAATTGAAGTTGCACCAACATTGCAATAAAATTAAAATAGGAAAGCCTCTGGCTTTTTCAAAGTACTTTTGTCATTATAGGAAAGAAGGAGACATAAAAATTGCAAACCCAAAATACTCTTTGTTTACATCCATCATCATCATCAAAATATGGTACCAGTCATGAAGCAGTTGAGCAATTACAGACCGAAGTCCATCCCAGACAGATTTATCCAATAGCTAAAACCATAAGGAAACAGAATGTTTTCACCAAAGAGCCTAGGAAGTTTTGGGAATGCCCTGTGCTGCATCTACTACATATGGAGATGGATGCAGTGACATTAGGGTCACTAGACACAACCTCTGTTAGTATTAGCAGGGACTTAATCATGTGTACTATGACTTTGTCCTTCTATATCAGATGCACAATAACACAAAAAACCACAGGATGTTTCTGGGGAACTGGCAGGAAGTAAAAAATCTCCTACCATAGTTCATGCAATGGAGACAGCATTAGGGTAAAAGCACCAGTCCTGTGAGTTGTGATCTAGCTGGTGGCCTCTACTAGTTGCTGTGTTTTGCAACTGGTGTTTTGGCCTAATGCTTTGTACTGCTACAGGGAAAAGAGTAAATAAAGACAATGTTTTTCACAAGTGAATAAGAAATTGCATGAATTCAAGTAAATATCAAAACAGAAGCTACATATTTGATCAAGTGAAAAAACAGTTGCAGCGTCTTCGTTGCTGCTATTTAAGCAATGACAGAAGGTGTTTCAGTCTGGGCTCTGGGCTGACCTGCTTGTGGTACTGGCTGTAGCCTGGGTGTCTCTGTGCTGGCCTGAGGTCAGTGATGGAGACACACCAAGGAGTCTCTATGGGTCAGAATAAAATAAACAGCTTGCTCTTCACTTAGTACTTTGTCAGGAGCTCTTACAGAAAGAGGAACTGCGTATTTGCAAAAATTGATAAAACTGTGATTATTATTTGCACTGTGGTGGACATGGCAAATTAAAACCACTATCCAATTTGAGGGTTTAATATGTGATTTATTTTTTTCAGTTTTCAGCTTCTTTGTATGGCAAAACCACTGACTAGCTCAAAAAGTATTATCTCCAGTAGAAATGTTTTTGTCTTTTCAATCCACAGAGTTTACATTGTGGATTCCTACTTGGAACAAAGGAAATTTGATTTAAAACTTTCTTGCCACTTCAGCTTTGCAGTAGAACTTGAAATGCTGAAAACCTTAGGCAACATGTCAGCATTATGAAATAAATAAAATGGAAGAACAAATCCTATCCTTCTCACTGTTTGTCAGTTAGGTTGAATAAAATAAAATCCTGGTTTTGCTGTAAAATTTTTAATGGAGGTTTTAGTGAAGCGCTTACTCTGGAATTGAAAAATTACATGTAAGAAATCTTTTAAGGGGAGTAAATCACTTTTGCTACAGTCAGACTTAAACTATACAAATTTCTTAGTTCTGGAAAAAAGCCTTTTAAGCATTGTAAGTAATTAAATGAAGAGGTCAGAACGTGCCAGTGGGCTGGTCTGTTTGCCCAGAACTGAAGCCCTGCATTTTACCAGTCCGTGGCAGAGCAGCAGCAGTTTGATGGGTTGGGTCCAGTGGTCACCACGGCAGCTCATGAGCTGATGATGAAGTTTGGATGGTCTTTGCACATGTAATTGCGTGGAATCTCTGTCAGACTTCACAAGCAAAAACCATGAGTGTGTGGGGATACCTGCCATTATTTGCATTTTCAGTGTCTCTTGCTCTTTCTGACACTTTTCAAGTTGCTGGCGTGTCATATATTGATATTATACTTCAGTATTTTTTATGTGGGGGAGTATTTTTATGTTTATATATAAAGAGATCAAGATAACCTGTTTTAAAATATCAAGACCATTTCTCTTCCAGTTAAGAATATACTGAAAATATGTGCTTTCATTTTAAAAATCTTGCAAGGTTATAACAGATTTCTATAAAATAATCATAACCACTGCTTTCGCTTCCGAAATAAACCCATTGGGAAAAGGAGACTCAAGTAAGATGAAGTAGTGGGGAAACATTTTTTACAGTAGTTTGTGAATGTGCTGTAATCCACGTCCTGTATCTTCCAAAATAATTGGACACAGTTTGAGCTTTTGGTTGTGGGTTTTTTTTTTCCTTTTGCAAACATATATTTGGACAGACAATTACTCTTTCATAAAGTAGACTGAGAAAAAAAAATATTTGGAGGTAGCTTCTCTGAAAAGAATGGAAATGCTTTTCTTCATCAGCAGTCAGATTATCTGGAGAGCCTTGTGTGGTGGATGCTGGCTGGCAGGTTGCTGGGCAAGGGGATGCAGAAGAGGGGGAGGCAAAAAATATTACTACAAGAAAGACAGGAGCAAACATCCCAGAGGGGACCTGGAGGAGGGATGTGACGAGTGTTCATGTCTCTCCTCTGTATTTCTTTGCAAGTTTTGGGACAAATTCTTTTGACTGTTTACATGAAAGGAGGAGTGCTTTAGGAAGAAAGGCAATATGCTGGTAGTCAGGAGACCACTGTTTTCCCCAGTACTTACAGGATGACATTTAGCAAGTAATCTTGTCTATGCCTCTCTAAAATGTATAATAACAGCATTTCCATATGGCAAGGGGATGCTGTGAGGTTTGAAAACTGAAATGCTAAAATGGTAGGGGATACACCAGACAGAAGAAGTCAGCACAAAGTACACAAGATTTCTGTGGTTGAGAAGAGGTGGGATTATGGCCTCTTATCTTTCTACAGGGGCTAATTTTGGAAAGGGCTGGAAGCTTTCTGAAGGCAGTGTTCAAGTTCTGCAAATGTAAGAGCATTGAGTCTCAGCTGAATTACTGGAAGCAACAGCTGTTGGAGGGATTTATGAGGCTTTTTAATGGAATCTCTGGTGGAACTCCATTTGAGGATAACACTCAGGTAGACCAACACTTGGATCCCACCACTATAGTTATGATGATAGAAATAAAGAAACAACAACAAAGTGCAGTGTCCTGGTGCTTAGTTGAACATGGATAGAAAAATAATCAGTGCATAACTCTAAAGACATTACTTTTTGTTTGTTTTTGGTTATGTTTGGTTGGTTGGTCAGTTTAGTTTGGTTTTGCTTTATTTCTTGCATTACTGAAAATAAGTTCTGAAGGAAAGTAACTTTTAGATTTTTAAGTGCATCAACAGTACTTGTATTTTATACCTGGGCAGTTGTTTACTTTGCTGGTAAGGTTACACTTAGTAAGTAACAGTCTTCCCCTCAAACGTTACTATTTTGTTATTGACAAGATGTAATAAATGGATGAATAAAAGGAAAAGGACATAGGAAGAAAGGGAGGATGAGATAATGATTTAATGATTCTGCATGAGTCAGTTGGCAGCGTTCGTAGGCCTGAAGGGTTTTATCTGTTTTGCTCAAGCTATAATTGAAGGCAAGTGGCATTAGTGTGTGAACAGTTCTGAGAGATTTGCAGGAGCACAGGGGTGCTGCTGGCATCAGGTGGTGACAGGCATTGCTCTGTTAGGGGGATGGAACAAGAAGAAGAAAACACCTTCATTAAACACCTTCATTTTCTTTTAATAAGGAGCAATTTCTTTTTCTTTCTTTAGCAAGAAGAAAAAAAAAAGAACAAAAACAAAGAGGCTATCTCATCTACTAAGGTACCTGATACGGTTTTGTTTCAGAGAGATTAGGTGGATCAATGAAGTATATGTTTGCTAACTATGCAGGTTCTACCTTCTATAATTGAAGCTTTTTAAAATTTTCAAGTATTTTCTAAGTCACAATTCTCAAGCTGGATTTAACTTCAACTCTTGAACTTGAGTATGCAAATTTTATTATAAACAAGTTCTGTCATAAAATCCATTTTAGCAATGGTTTGGGGTTTTTTTAAGTGTAGTATCTTCTTTTCCCTTATTATGTTTGAGATGAAGATAAAGACTTGATTTCCACATATATCAGAATTAAATACTTAATGGTCAGTAGTAGCTTCTGATTAAAATGAAATATAATAATGCCCATTGGGGAAAAGAAATTGTTTGATTTATAACATTGTCTTGTCATATACTGCATATTCATGTTGTCTAGAACTTATATTGCTGATAGTAACTATAGTTGGCTCCAGATGAAATTATCCTACAAAATTATGACCTGAATTTTACCTGCAAGAAAGCTGCAGCATACAGCAGATGCTGTGAACCACTGTTGTCTGACAAATGTTACTTCTCACAAAAAAGGTGCCTTATGAGTTTCCTCTGTGACCTAACCCTTTCTTCAAGAGCTGATACAGATAATTTGCTTCTACATTAACCCTTCAGAAGAGTTCCTGAAAGCACCACTCTCCACTTCTGGTATTAAGCTGTTGAAATTTTCTCTGGGAGTCATTTCCCTTAAAACTTTGTATTGCAAAAGTAGCTTCATATTTTATTGACTTATCTTTAAAATTGTGATAATCTACTGCCTAGCTTGTTTATGGAAGATGTTAAGTGACCTTGTTTTTGTCTAACAGTGGTTTGTGAAGTCCACAATACATGTGACAGGCAGTCCCAGGAAGGTGGAAGGTTGTAGACTTCTGCCTCTGATGGCAGGTGGTTAAAGGAGGCAAGTGATACAGCCTCATGTAGCCACATCGTTTCCCCCACAGCAGTTCTCCCAGTCCACATGCTTGATGGGATGCCTATTGCAACTGAATTATGCTTTAATTTTAACAGTGGATGACTTAACTGCTTTGAAGTAAATAACTGGGCTTGATTTATAGTCTCAGCAGATTTATAAGAAGCTTTTGAATGTGCAGTTAAAAAAAAGAAAAAGGACTGTTATAGCTATGTACCTCTATAAATCTGTCTTTATTGTTCAGCATGTATGCAGGTTACCAGACCCCATTACAAGTTTACAATCACCGGGCAATGTGTCTGAAACTCAGTAATGCAGAAATTAGAAACATTATGGTTTTCAACTATTCTGACTGCTTTCTAACATGAGACTAATGTCAGAAAATTCTTTCCTTAGAAAAATCATAATACTCAGGATTAGAAGACAGGGCCATTTATAAGTCACTTATTTCATTGTTTCTCACTTGTCCCTGGCTCGTTGAAGCTGTTGGCATCACAGCCAACTCTATGACTCAAGACCCAGCAACAGAAAAGTTCACTCATTGTAGTCATTCCAGAAACGTGCTACATTGTTAGTAGAATCATTCTATAACATGAGTTAAAGAAGAAATACACTCAAAAAAATTAGGACCAGGTTTTTCTACCCTGCTTGAAAATTCCTGGCAAAGGCACAGACCACAGACCCAAGCATACCTGGGGTCTGCCATCATGGTGTCCTCTGAATGTTCTGTGAACAGAGGGATTTCTTAGGAGAGCAATATGCGATTTTTGTTTGTTGCTCTTCTGTAGATCCCTGGGCTCCCAATGGGAGGAAGGTGTGTATTGTTAAACCTGCATCTCTCTCTCAGGATGTACTTGGCGTTCAACCTCAGCCAACACGCTCTGGTGTGTCTGGCTTCGTAACACTTTATTGCCTGACTTCTGCCTGTTGTCACATGCCTCACAACAGCCTGAGAAACTAAGCCATAAAGAACCTGAAAATGTCTACATCTAGACACAGAAGAGGTGTACAACAGGACTAGTGCAGGGCAAGGTGTAGGTAGAACAGCCCAGGTGGGCTAAGATTGTATTTGGAGCTGAGCAGCAAGCTTACATAGCTATCTGCTGGGCTGCTTCAGAAGCCCCAGAGTTGGCTTGGATATCTATATGTTATAATCAGTGCTGAGATACTGATTCACCAACGCGAAGAGTGACAGGGATCTTGTAGGCCGTGGTTTTCATTGAGTCCTTGGAAGGCTATGGAACTGCTGATTTTAGAAACTCTAAAATTATGGGAAATTTCAGGCCTTGGATTTTCCCTTCTTGGTAAGTGGGCTGCATCCAGTAGAAGGATAAAAACCTGATTTTAAACAGAAAGAGAAATGCCCACACAGTGACTAAACGTGTTCTCTTCTGTACCAGGTTGGAAGCTGAATGCTTGTATCTCTGAGTGACTGGTTAGACTACATCTCTGAGAGACTGAGTGTCTTTATGAGCTATCATCATGTTTTTATTAAATATTAATAATATTTGGATTGGGTCATATTTTTGAAAACTCTTCAGCTTGGGGAAACTGCGTGTTGTCTAAATGTTCACTTTTACAGGTTTTTAAAGCAGTGTCTTCTAATATCCTGGTGGACTGGAAGAATACCAACTGTATTTTCAACAGTAACCCAATTTATTGAAATGTAAATGATATTACTCAGCAAACAAGAGGAGAAGCTCTCTTTTCTTTTGAGGAACTTGAAGTCTAGATTCTTTAAAGCACTTATTTAAATTGAGTATATATTAAGTTTTGCATTCTAGTGTTTTGCAAACGGTATCTGAGAAAGCTGGTTTAATTTAAAGGAATTAGATATTTGAGGGTGAGTCACTTGGAAATGATGGTCATTTTTCATTTGATTTTTCATTTTTAATCATATGCTTCAGCTCTTAAAAGTTTAGACAGTAGTGTGTCTAACTTAATGACTGGTGATGGTTTTTAACTAAAAATCATACTTTGTAAATGACATTTCAGTCATAATTATGGGAAATTGTCAATAAAAGGGTCACAGAAAAATCTGTGCCAGCTTAACTTTCCCAAGCCACAGTGTCAGTATAAGGTTGGCTGGGCTGCTAATTAGGAACGTGACTCTGAGAAGAGAGGCACAGCAAAGGTAGATGCTTCTGAAAGATTTCACAGCCTGTCGTTTAAGTCTGTTTTAACTGCTGTTTACCTGGTTTCACTGTTACTGGCTTGTTAAGAAAAAGAAAGGCTTGCTACTGTTTGTCCTGTTACTCAAAACTTGTCTTTTTTTTACTGCAGTAGAGGCAAAAAGCCTATCCCCAAGCTGCTTGCTCTTGTTCTTAGAATAAATTTGGTTGGTTCCTTTGCCAATATGTAATTTTATCTCTTTTTCTCTAAATAGATAGTAAATTAAATTAAACAGGTCTGTCCATGCCTGGCACTTCTCTCATTTACCTACCTTACACCATTCACAAAGCCTCACCTGCTAAAATGTCAGGTTTCAGTCAAAAAATCGTAGCAGCTTTTTAGTCATGAAGAAGTAAGCTGCATGTATGTGGAAAAAATACAGCTTGCAGGTTGACAAAACCTGGGGAAGGCAAAAGGTGTCAAAGATGTTATCCCATTGTTGTTTATTTTTCATGTTATTTCTTTTTTCATGGTTTTGCCTCCCAATTTGATCTTTGCCTTTTACCTTAGTTTCTGTCCAACCTTTTTTGACTCAGCTGGAAGCAGGAGATGCTCCCTTCGCTAAAATACAGTGAAGCAAACTCTGACTCACTCCAGGCTGGTTTATTAAAGTGAGCCCCAATGGCAGTACCAGGTTGTAGGGTGAGTGGGTGTGAAGACCCTGAGGAGATCTGCAGATCTCTTGTCCTGGCCTTTGGAGGAAGAGGGACCAGAAGGTGACTTCTGGCACGAGGCTGTTGAGCAGCTCCACCCATGCACTCCTGCACTGCTCTAGCACTGGGAACTGTGTGACATCTTCCATGTGTTAGGATGCTCATTACAGAAATGTGAAGCTCCTGATAGTTTTATTGCAGTGATCCTCTCCTGCTTCTCCGCAGCATCTATTCCCTTAGCATATGGCAACCGTCGAAGCAACTGTTGCACAAACTACCCTGCTTGTATTATAGAATAAACAAGTGACTCCCAGCAGACCTGACTACCTGTCACAACACTCAGCTGCTCTCTGCAAAGGGGAAAGATTTCTAGAAAATAAACATTTAATGGTTTGGAGCAGCAAGGGTAGCAAACACTTCCTCCCCTCACCTCCTGCATCGGTGATTTGGAGTCAGTGTTCATGGGGAGCCAGGGTTCCTCCCCACCCCTGCCCTTTTATTCAAGATGCAACCATTGCTTTTTAAACTATTTTCCCTCCTCTCATCTTCCCCAGGCAAGACCAGAATACAGCATGAAATTCCTGTGTGGAAGTTTGGATGCTGCATTCATTCAAAAGGGATGTATATGGGCTATGGAAAAAAATGAAATAACACCTTTTTTTTATTTTACTTTTTTTAGCTTTTTGGGTAAATCAAACTAGTTTTTCCTTTAAGATCAGCTTATTCAAAATAAAAATTAAAAAATTGTGACAAAAATAAAGATTATTTTAAAGCATTTTAATATATATATGTTAATTTTGGGAAAATGTAAGCAAGATATCAGTACTGAATTTATGTATGTTTTTTGTATATATATATATATATATATATATATATATATATATATATAGCTATAAAGGTCCAAAGCCATGTCCAAAGAGAAAGAATGAATCATGGTTCTAATTTCCCATGCTAACTGTTAATTGAATTTTTCCTCCTTTAGTCGTTTTCCAGGTTCCTTTAGGCAGTCCTCATTGTAGTCACGTTTAGAGCAAGGAAATTTTCAAGTATGTAAGGCAGTAGAAGTTCAGTTCTTTCCCTTAAAAGAGAAAGAGGCTATCTCTTTCATCATTAAGCAGAAACATATGGAGAGTGCACTGAGCACTTTTAATTATATTTCACCCAAAAGCATTTCCCAGTTCACTCAGCAGTTTCTAAAAAAGACTCCAACTATCATGATTTTCACTGAGTGCTTTGCTTAGATCCTTTCTCACATTAAAAGCAAGAGATGCTTTTACTAAAGTGTATGCATGGAGAAAGCTTACTTATTTTTCTGTTTCTAGTCCTTCTTCAACGTCTGGAAATAATTAAATCTGGTAACATACCATGGTTTTTAATGGGCACAGTGTGTGCTGAGTCCTTGATTACAACAGTGGTATAAATAGGAGGCTATGGCAGGGCTTTTCCCTGTTTTGTGATAGCTGAAATCCTCTTGTGCAAGTCTTGATTTGAAATTGAAATAAATAGTGATGCATACAGTACAGGATACGTGTTGGAAAATTAAACCAAAAGAAGACATTCAGTATGGCTCTGATTTACAGAAACTGTATTTTGGCCATAAGATGTATATTTCCAGTACTCTTTGAAGATTTAGCCTCTCTCATAAAATTGCTTTTCTTCTCTCAAGATATGTGTCTGTTTAAAATACATAAATAGAAAAGATGCACTTCCAGCCACCCTCTGGCTCATGCCCATGGTCCTCATAATGTCATTAGCTAGAGTAGAATGTAGCCTATATGATTTCTTAAGTATTCTTACAAAGACCTTCTGAGGAAATCCTAGTTTTTAGAAAGTAATGAAAGATGATCACATTTGGCACAAGTGCTCCAAGGAAACTGTTCTTAATTTTGGAAAACCCCTCAAAAATGTATACAAGATTGCACAGAATAAGTATGTGTGTTTTCAGGAGGAATAATTTCTTTTTAGAGACTTCTGAAACTGTGTGAATGAAAGAAAAAAAAAAATTATGAATTACTTTAAAGATGTGAGTGGACTAGACACCTGTACATATTAGTTTCTAATGTAGGGATCCAGAAATAGGCATGAAATTAATTCAGTATATTCTTGAGTACAAGAAGTTACATATATTTTAAGTCTCCAGTGCAACCAAACCCTTATTTCCATGGTGTACAGTGCATTCAACTTGTGTGATAACTGGAGAGCCATTCAAGGCAGCTTCATTATAGCTGCTGGCAAAACCATAGAGATTAACAATTTGAGTCATAAAAACTGTTATCTGCTAGTTAAGGGGATTTTTCACATAGAATAGAATTTTATGGGGGAGTGGAATTGGGCAATTCTTTATAAACCACTTCTGTTGTGAGAAACTGGATGTGTTTAATGCATTACAAAGCCCATTGTATAAAAAAGACAAAAGCTCCAACCCGATCAATGGTATCTACAACACACAGGGTGTTTGTAACTGTTAAATGCAAATGCTGCTGCACATGGAATGACCAGGTTAATTACTAGATTAGTGATGTACTGCCCCAGAAGGTCTGGTTCTTTGCGTAGTGGGAGATCTCCCCTCCATTTCATACAGTAGAATTCTGAAGAAAAATATGAATTGAGGTGCTTCTTTTTCTGGAAACTCTGTGATTAAGTCTGCAAGTGTAACATGGTTTGCAGTGAACAGTTTTACAAGGAATGCAGCTGTACTGAGCCAGGGTCTCATAAACAGCCTCTGCTGCTGGTACCTCCATGTCCTTCCCAGAGATAACCTGCTGGGGAAGGGACACTAAGGGAATAGGTGTTAAGAGCTACCAATGCTTCATGAAGTCTTTGACACAAAGGTTATGGTGTGAAATTGCTTCTGGGTGTCTCACTTTCCTGGATTGCTGAGCAACCTCAGGTCAAACTCTTCCATGCAAATGGTTATCCCTAATAGAACGTTCAATTAATTATCCTTGTTTTCCACATAAAATACCTGTTTGGTGCCGTTTCTTGTGTGATATTAATGAATAAATAGGAAAAAATAAAGACAACATTTTACAAAAGCGAGTATTGTTATGTTGACAGATCTAATAACCTGTGTGTGTCATGCATGTCAGCAATATATTGCATTTATGTAAAAATGAGTTAGGAAGAAAACAGTACCCTCCTCCATCAAACTTGCTCCTCTTTTTCCACTTCCCAATGTGTAACAATCTTCCAGGGTTCTCATTACAGAAATTTAATTACTAGTTTCATTTCTAAGATATTTAAAATTGAATCTCTTTTGCTTCTTCCATTCTTTAGAACTAATGTTTTCAGAATCGCTTCTATTACATGGAAACTTATCTTCAATTTTCAAAAGTCTCATTGAATCAGTGAGCTATAAACCTTTAATTCCATGAATCCAACTTCTGAAAATGGAAAGCAGGATGCATTGAAAATGTTTAAAGTATTGCTGATTTCCAGAGGGACAGAGGTTTTCTGATCTTTTTAAAAGTATACCCTGTATTTTGTTTGGACAAGCAAAATATCCTTTTCCTCTCTATTGTCTAAGATATATTAGTGCTTGTTTATGCCTCATAGTGCACCTGACATTGGCCTCCTCTGGAGGCTGGATATGGGACTAAATGGAGCATTTCTTTTTTCTGGCTCAGCATATCTTTGTAATAGGAGCTATCAGAAGGGAAGAGGCACAATATTCACTTTGAATTAAAAGGAAAATGAGTAGCAAAAGGGGAGAAATGTGAGATAGAGAGACAGCAGTGAACTGTGTAATGGGATGGCTGAGACGGAATAGAGCTGGTAGCTATTCCTGAGATTTTATTGAGTAAATCTTGTTTATGTTGCCTGCACCTTGAAGGACAACCTGTAAGTCTGCACATCTCCTTGAAGTATTTAGCAAATGTCTGACTGATAAGCCCTCAATTATTGTCAAAACCAGAATGACTACAATTTCTTTCTGAATCAAGTTTGCTTACATTCTCCGGTGCAGCATGTACATGCTGGTACCAACACATACATGGCTCTCGTTACAGCAGGGAAGAAAACCCTAAAAATTCAAATTGTGAAGGGTGATAGAAATAGAGAAAACTTAAAAGTAATCCCAAAAAAGCTACTTTGTGAGATGATGTTTTGTTACATTTGTCTTCTGCCATCATGTAAGAATTTCAGCTTATGCTAGCACTATTTTGAAACCATTGTAATATAATAATTTTATTTTTTAAAAAACATAAAGAAGTCTTTAACATTGAAAATATTTAATAGGAAATAATATTATTGAGTTATTAATTTAAGAAGAATTCAGTCTTACAAGGTGGTATCAATACAGTATTGTCAATAAAAATAGGAAGAAATCTTAGTTCAAGTGGTGTTCTTTGCACTTCTTTATAATGTTGCTTGCTGTAAGACTGTGTATGGACACGTAAGTTGGCTTGTAAGAAAAATGCAGGATTTAGAAGACATTTACAAAAAGTGGCTCCAGCATCCACAAGAAAAAGAACTGATTGCTTTAAAACTCTTGTGGTAGGTAGCTGTGAAGCTACCCTTGTGTTTGGAGAAGGGGAACTCCCGGTGTCATTGTAAGGAAACTTCTCTGCCTGGATGCCATGCAGACAGTTACTTTCATGCTCCTCATTTGAATCAGATTTCTCAGATCTACAAAAAAAGAAGGAATTGAAATGAAAATGAATGCATGCACACACGTCTGCTGTTACATACGGTGGGTTTAGACGTACGTATTGATACGCAGTTTTTCTTTTAAATTTCTTTGAAGTGTTTACTATCTGGTTTTAGTTGCTTTAAATGTATCTGGTAAGCTCTTCTAAGCATTGTCCGTGTAGCATCCCCACGGTGTAACAGACGTCCTGGAACACTAACTTCAGAACTCCAGTGGCTTCAGATGCTGCCTTCCCACTGCCATCTGTTGCTCTTAGCCACCCACAGCCGCGTCGCTGACCTCTCTTCCACCAACGCACCATCATTCCCTCATGTTGTTTATGAACATACCTTAAAAAAATGCACAATTACAAACTTTAAGGGAACTACACAAATGTGGAACTTTCATGCCCTTGAAGTTGCAATCAGACTTTTGTACTTAAACAGGAAAAACTCTCTCCAACCACTATGTATGTATTAAGAATTGGATTCCTTGTTATATACTGTATCATCCATGTAAAAACAACTTGAGGTCTTTATCTGCGCATAGCATCTGCTTGGTGAAGCAGCTAGGAGTTTGGTTATTTGTGTTACGATTGCATTTCTGAGCTCTCTTTTCCTTTCTTTTTCATTGGCAGACATACAGCAAATAGCAATTGACTGGATCACTGGCAATTTTTACTTTGTGGATCACGTCAGTGACAGGATCTTTGCTTGCAACCAGAACGGATCAGTGTGCATCACCCTCGTCGAGCTGGATCTTACTAACCCTAAGGCTATAGCTGTTGATCCAACATCAGGGTAAGATTATTTATCTGCATTAGGATTTATTTTAGATGCCTGTCACACCTGTTTCATTCAGGTGTTTGTAATTTAAATTATATATTGAGTTACTTGCATAGTTGCTGTAACAAAACAGTGACTTGTAATGAGCTTGTAGCAAGTAGTTAACTGTATTCATTGCAACATGTGCCTTGTAACTGCTAAAAATGGAATGAAAAATGAAAAACAATTTCATCCCTACTTGTCATAAGATTTTCTTCTGTCTCTGTGTTTCTGCAAATTGTGTTTCTAACTATGTAGAAAAGGAACTTTTGAGGGTTTTTTATACTGTATCACCTGAGTTGCAGGAATATTGGAAATGGTCTAACAACTTTAATTACAAAGAAGTGTGGAAGAATTTTTACTCTGCTTTAGAGGGTCAGCTATAGTGATAGAATTGCACTGTATTTCCTTTATCTCTTCCATAGATACATTCAGCATCACTTGGGAATAATGCCTTGTTAAAATACAGGGTACTAAAAGTCTTCCATTCTGTAACAGCCAGGAAAAGTTTTTAAGCAAATGATGAAGTAAAAGCATAACTAAATAAAAAGAGAAATAGAATCAAGTTAATTAAAAAACTAGATTTTGGTGAGGAATTTAGAACAAGGATTTTATCTTGGTTTTATTAGTATGTAAGTAGTTTAGACTGAAATGCCTGGTAGAATATGTCATAAACTGCCATAAGCCCCTTCTCAAGAAATACAAAAATATTTACTGTAGAACAGCTTGTCATCCATATGTGGACTTTTGTCACTCTTTATTTAAAGCCTGATTGAGTATTAAGATGCATTATCACAATGGCTTTAATCCTGACAAGAACAGCTTGCATGTAAAGTTTACAAAGAAGTTTTATAACATAATTCTGGAAGATAGCTGTACTCCTCTCTGTAGCAGATGGTAAGTTTGACTTGATCTGACTGCAGAGTTGGTTTACAAGAAAAATAAAAATTCATGTATAAATTGATTTTTTCCACTTGTGATCTGAAAGGACTTCAGGCTTTCAAATTTGCCAACAGCAGCCTCATTCCTATACGTTTGCTTGTATGTTTGCTGGATTTGCTAGAGG